>NW_008707797.1:2271772-2311559 GCF_000327385.1 Lottia gigantea | reverse complement strand
TTTGTCTTGTCACATGATAAACCAGCGTTTATTTCCCCATAACGATAACAAGATCCACATTCATTCCTTAAATATATCTTAGTTACAATATTGTTTGAAATTTTTCATGGTAATAGGTTACGTAGTGCTGCGGAATCATTTACATTTTGTCTTTTTTAAAATATAAGTCATTAACCGATTGCACTTTTGCGAAGCGAACACTATATATTTTTTTTACAAAAATTCAATTACATCTCAAAGGTAGATTTTTGAATATTTAAATATCCCATCCCTAACGAGTCTGTTTCATTTTTAGACCAGGAGAAAAAATTTTCAACGCTTTCTTTTGTTAACATATTACATTCCTTAATTAAATTTTTTATTTTTTATTAAGTTACTTTCTTTTCTTTTGATCATTATCTAAATTGTATCGTGATAATTCGAAATCAATATGACAAATGAAATTAACCAAAACTGAGCATAGAATGAAAGAAACTTAGATATAAATATTAAAGCATACCTTGTTCTCGCAGTCTTCTCCGTCACCATCCCTGAACACATTCTTTTGGAATTTCTCATCACTTCGGTTGTCATGGATATCGTCTGCGTCATCAGAACTGAAATTCTCTTCCTTATCAGACTCATCAGTGACGTCAATTTCTTCACATTCAGATTTCATGTCGTCAACTTCCGGTGACCCAGTTTCTTCCACCAATGGGTGAAGTTGTCTGTTTACTGGTTTAAAAGCCGAGAATCTGTCGCCATGACTACTTGTATCACTCTCCTCATCTTCCTTCTTATTGGTCAATTTATCTACAGTGTGTTTAAATGGCTGACCATTCGATATCATTGGTTGTTTATTTACTACGTTGTTATAGAAACCATTACGTAATCCACCACCGCGAGAAAATGCGAGAGTGTTAGCCCAAAATAGATCATAGGCTTGGAAAGGGAGGTTATTCTGTGATCCCCACAAGTTTGTACTCAGACTAGCTTTAGCAGTTTCCGGTAGGTCTTTAGCCTGTGGGTACGTGAGTCCAAAGTTGTTAGTAGTTTGTAGAGCAGGGAAGGGGTATGGTTTGTTCGGTGGTGAAAACATATTATAAGATGGATATTGACTAGAGTATGGAGATTTCGATAAAAACGAAGAATCGTGTGAGGTCTTCAACTTCTTCGGTAATTCTGTGCGTGAAGAGCTGCTACTGCTCACAGAGACACTGTTCAATATCCGCTTCCGACTGCCGCCATTAAACATGGCCTTGACATCCTCCCATGCGTAGGAAAAATCACTCTTTTCTGCTTCGCTTGTTAGTTTTAAATGGCGTCTCCATGAATTGAAATTAGCAGCATCCGGGTGGTGGTATTTGGAAGTCGGAGTCCGATGATTGTGAAAAATGAATTTATTCGGAGAAAGATGCATATTGCATAGGCTGCACTTGATGCACTTTGCCCGGGAGCTGTTGTACCGTGACGGCTCGAAAAAACCAGTACAGCCCCAACCACACTCGTGATAAACTTCGAATGAGAAATTTTCCGGTAGTTTAGGTGGAGTGCTATCTTCTAGAAACGATTTGACCAATCGTTCAGCTTCTCTTTTGGTAATCATACCACATCGACGCGAGGATACGGGCATCGCACCAGCACGGCGCAAGATTTCGAGCTGAACCGGTGTACATTGGACACAGGTAATACCTAAAGCGACTCTTCTGTTATGTATTTCGTTATAGCTGTATTCCTTAAGCAGTGTGTTCGATATCTGTGCCAGACACAATCTCTCCTTTCCGTCGATTCGTAGGCAGACAATACTGACGTTGTGTAGGTTGACAGTGGTAACAGTGTTCTGACGAACGTTAGACGTGGGTTGAACTCGTTCTAGAGTAGGTATATTGAGGGGTGAGGTCGAGTTGATGGATGATGAAGGAGATTTTGGGTACTCGTCCACGACAGGTGTGTTCATTCTGTTGGGACTTCTGTGATCTTCTGGTTTTCCCAGTTCCATTGTTCCTGAAAATAGAAAATATATGCCATTAGTCCAAAAATAAAACATTTACCCATCATTTTGGGTTTTTGGTGTAAAAACATATGTCCTTGTCAATAACGACAAAAGAAAATATCATTTCATTACATATTCCTTACAGATGGAAATCATAAAAGTTCACACAGACATACTTCCATTCTGCGTTGAGGTTTGTCCCTGTTGAAGAGTTCAAATAGTTTACGGAGTATATATATTTGCAATGACTGTTAATAAGATGAGAACTCAGATCAATTCAAGATGACACTCTTTTAATAAAAACAATCATTCTCAACTTACACCGAGTCAGAAATCATCTCCCGTAAAATACCAAAGATTAACGTTTTTAATCAATTCATTTTTGTTTTCATGAATTCTTATTATGTTTAGATGTCGCACGTTTTCAATGCCTAATATTAATTAAGAGATTAGACCTGACATTCGAGACACATACCATATGGCCTGGATACTCGATCATCATGACGCGTGTAAGTGAAGAAAGGAAAGGGCGGATCGGAGATCAGTTTTCTGTCATTTGAGAACAGATTAGCAAACCCTTCGGTTTGATCAAATGAATTAAAGTTTTAATGGAAATATAAACTCTATGATGTCCTGCATGGGTCCCGTTTCTCAAGATGTCTTGCAATAAGATTTGTACATTGAGAATTATAAATTGTAAAATATTTTGTGAAACGGAAAATTTCTCAAGGCAAAAGATTGTCTATGAAGTGAAAGCCTGGTTTTAAACCCTTTGTTGTGGAAATATCAGCATCCACCAGACGACCCCATACTTATGGCAGAGTAGGCGTGTTCATAAATCTTTATATTCAAATTTGATTATCCAGTACATTTCTGATTATCTTATGAAACTATTCAATTTTAACTATAACTCATATGTCTAAACTATTTTATCCTAGTTCAGTACAATATCTAGAAGTTATATTTAAACTTATCTATAATTGACTGAGAAGAAAGTAACAATTTTATTTTCCCACTCAATGTTAAATTTATATAACATATTAAATTAAATAAGGAAACTAATTCAATACATCACTGCAGTAAAAATAAACCCCTATTTAAATCACAAGTTATAAGTCAAACTCAAAGGCCTAGTTAGAACCCCTAGCATGTTTATCGAAGGGGGGGGGGGGGGGGTGTTTGTACTGTTATTATATAAAATTATAAAATATTGTCTTTAGGTGCAACGAATACCTGAAATTGTCGTCTAACAGAAAATGCTTGGACAACTGTATCATAAAAGTGAATTCCGTTTGCTATGTAGTCGCTTGTATTTGATGTGAACTGGGCTTTAGCTTCCATCGCTTACACCAGGCAGGTTGTGAATTAAAGTCTAAGTTAATTTCACACGTGAATATCTTCAATATAATTACAGATCTAATATTTTCATAAAAAAATGTTCGAAATATATTTGAATTACACCTGACTAGATGTAACTAGGGAGCTTGTCTTTATCTACCTCTATGAAATAAGAGTTTCTTGGCTAATGTGCACATATTCTTTTGACCCAATATTATATAGGCGTACTTCTCCCGTATACTTTATAATATATGTTTGTTTGACACCTGTATAAAGAAAGTGAAATAGAAGGTTTGGCTGAGCAATATGAAAATTAACAAAGTATTTATTTAAGAAACGGTTTGATTCTTTATCCTTTGCCACCTTAGGCACAAACTTAGACTGAGCATTATAATTAATTTACCAAGATAAGAATTAATCAAAGTACTAATTAAAGAAAAGTTTCTGATTTTTTATTATATGAAGTAATAAAATCCATGTATCTATTATAATAACTAGTGGATCTAATTTTGTGGGTTTCATCACTTTCTGAAGAATGTAAATTGAAATATATATTTCCTCATAGTATTATCACAGATATCATGGACCTAAATTTATTCAAATTTATCTTGATTTTGCATCGGGTTAGATTAAACAGGGAGTAATAATATACAGAAATAATGTAGTTTTGATCTTTATTCATTTTTCATTTATTTCATTTGCAAAATTTTTCATTTGTGAAATCAAAATATATAATTATCTAAACGTACGAAAGATTTGGCAGCAACAACCTATGATCAAAATTGACAGGTTTTAGATTGTGACTTTTGATAGAATATTTGTACTATATATTTCAATGCGCAAAAAATATCACGCAAAGTTATCGGAAGATATGAAATATATCGATTGTCTTTGTTTAAAAACATCATCTAATATTCTTATGATAATTTCATAAACAATATTAATATCGAATAGACCACGTTTACCGCTATACTAGAATTCCACCGGTCACGTGGACTATAGATAATTCATGAGTTATACACGTATGTCTGAGACTAGAGGAATAAAAGACTAACTCCTTGGTGACACGTGATGTAAAGAATATTCGGTGCTGAATAATTTACCAGGTAATTACAGGTGAGCTGAAAGATGGGAATTAATTAATATTTCATAATCATTAATTAACGTTATATTTTTGTCTTTCTTCACTTTTTGTCGCTAAACTGAAAGGAAAAAAAATAACTTAGAGACGTGGATAGCGGAACGGAATACAAAAAAATTGTTAGAATTCAAAATGGAGTCTCCTTTATTGAGAATAAAAAGTTTTATTCAAATGAAAATATTCTTACAGATCGATCTTAGGTAGAAGGGAGAAAAAAGGTTATGTTAATTGTAATTTTTGTGTTAGAGAAAATAAGTTAACATGAAATTTTTTACCTTTTAAATTTTGTGACACTTAAAATCCATTCAATGCATTGCAGAGGAACTTAACTTTAAGGTCTAATTAATTAAGACGAAAGATAGAGACAGTTTCATCGCAAGAAAAGTCATTAAAGAAACCAGGAGAAAATAATAATTAAATGTTCGAAATATTTGTTAACAAATGTTGAAAAAAATACCATAGCGTACCAAAAGAAAATATTAATGCAATACTTGTCCAATATCCTTTCATTATTTTTTACTATAATTTTTGGACTGTAATTTAAATTACAAGAAAAGGGACACATTTTAATTTCTGTAACAAACAAATTTTTTAATGAGTTTTATGGAATTTATTGGAGATGTCCTTTTATGTGCGCTAGTTTACACAATTAGTAGCTTGTTTACTTTCATACCTTAACATTTTTTACTCATCCTCGGGGAAAACTATCTTTAAAATATGGAAAAAGACGTTCAGATTGGCATGGTAGAAGGGAAATCATATTTCGAGAGTATATCTTTTTTAGTAAGTTATAACCTAGTTTGAAGTGAGAATACTGGTATTAGACTAAGAATAGTTGATAAACAATCACCAGCACTCGAGGGAAAATATCAATTGTTATAATATTTTTATTGTTGGCAATTATAATATTGTATATTAATACTTTATCTAGAACTCACTGGTCAGTGACGATTCCTATTTTTATTCCGCAGACCTGAATAATCTGCCATGTTCATAATTAGCTGCTGAATGAAATCCCAATCGACCCAAGTCCCGTTGTCATTTTAAGGACATTTACTTCTGATCTCAACATTATTATAAATGATTTAGATTGTTTTATTCAGTAATCTTGCATTTATGTGTTAAAAATGTAATATGTCGAAACGTTTCTGAATAGTGACATCCACTTGTTACAAGCCCGTTTTATGAACATTCGTTGATTTTCGGTGGACTTCCAATTTTGTAAATCTTATCCAATTATTGTAAAACTGTAATATATTGAAACGTTTGTGAATTTAAATATTATGTGGGAAAAAATGCCGAAATAAAGCCTAAAGTAACAACCATTATGAAAATACAGGCTGAGTCGCCATTTAAAATTTTGATTTGTGTGACAAAAGATTGCACCAGATGGTCCATTACTGTTTAAAATTTTCATCAGAGATAATAAGACCCAACTAATTACTGGCCCCCATCTTCTTCATCTTTTAAATAATCTTATACTAAATAAATCATTCCGTAGGATTGTCGCCTTCGCAATTAGGGACCGTTGTCTGCTAGACGATTTAGGTACCATGGGTTGGATTCCTCCTCAAGCCAATGCAACTCATTTGATATGTCTGACTAATGTATGAATCAAATTCCTTCCAAACTTTTTTTTTTCATTCCTGGAGTCTGTTTTTGAAATTTTACATGTGTAAATTATGAAATTACAAGAAGAAAAAGATTTTCTTGCCTCATAATATCACTGAAACCATACTAATACACGAATTCCAGCTACAATATAATACAGATGTATATGTAATTGTTTTTATTATTTATATC
The DNA here is from genome assembly GCF_000327385.1 of Lottia gigantea. Taxonomy (NCBI): domain Eukaryota; kingdom Metazoa; phylum Mollusca; class Gastropoda; family Lottiidae; genus Lottia; species Lottia gigantea. The sequence continues at coordinate 2,305,305 of NW_008707797.1, read as the reverse complement.
AATATTCGAATTTAGGCTTCGGCGTATTTTCTCATATGTTTTTAAAGACAATATCAGGAATTCTACCTGTGTGAATTCTCCTAAGAGCAATCCTATTTGATGCTCCGAAAGATATGTTAAACGTTCAGGAAAAATTATAAAATTATTTTCAAATTATAATACATATATATTTATAAGAAAACTGAAAACCATCCTCAAAACAACCCGACATTCAGAGTTTCGTCAAATGCTTCATAAAAATAAATTGACGACCAAGAAAATTATTATTTGAATCTAAATTCAAAAACGAAAAATGAATAATTAAATATTTTACCTTTGATATCCAGTCCGTTGACTTCTTCTTTTAACATAATCTTGAAATATTAATTTAAACTCTACTTTGTTAATTATTAATAATGGTTAATTATTCACTAGTATTTATGGTCCATATCGCTGTAATAGCATAGAATAAATATTGCTAATATAGCATAGCATCAGTCCAATATCAAGTGGTAATGTCATATACAATACACTCGTATATACCGGTCCAATATCAAATTACAAGTCCAATATCAAATTATTCTGCAGTTGAAAAACTGTCCATACACTTGAATATCGTTGCAGGTTTAAATAGTCAACCTCTTGGTATTTCAGTGGTACCTGTCCAAATTTGTGATATCAAATAGTTTTCAACTAATCACTTGAATATAATATCAATGCCAGTCCAAATAAGGATATATATTCAAATATCCATTCTTAATCGGTTCCAGTTTAAATAATTTTAATCAACCTCTTAGTATTTTTTCTTTGAATCTTTAAAAACGATTTACTTATTTCAACGAATCACCGAATAGACGCAATAGTACCAGTACCAGTCCTTATAAAGTTATATCATATATTCATATACCACTATCAGTCCGATATCATATTATTATTCAAAAAGCAGTAGGCCTAAAATATGATTAATATGAAGCCGTTATAGAAACTGTGACTATTATTCCTTCAAAACCATATAACAGACTAACAGAATGACACCAGAGTGTTGGCTTTTATAAATAATCCGAGCAGAATAATTAATAACGGTCGGGCCTTAAAGCATATGGTAAACGTTTAGACTGTTTTGTTTGGGAGCTCGGCAGTTAATTTTCGCTGACAGATTCAATCAATCGCTAGAATATTACGATTACAATAAAAGAGACAGTTGAACAGCGGGGGCGTGACCTTCTTAAATCAATAACGTCAACTTCGTTTTTTATTGGCTGCTTCCATCCTTACTGTCTGTCAATCAATCTTCTGCGAGGTGGAACTAGTCAGAAATGGTTTGAATTAATGAAATGTTTCTTGATATGAGATGACTTGTTAACGGTCATTTTTATCAATGTCTTGTATGTTTAGTTTTGTTTTTCATGCACTACTATGCCTAACAATATTCGTCCCATATTTCGGCCATTTTATCGTTTCTTAAATATCATTGCTAAATATCTACCCTTAATTCAAAATATTCTAACTCTTTTTTTCAAATCAAATCTATTATTTGAATAACAAATGATCGATTCTATCAAGTTTAATACATCACGGTGTCGAATCTTACCATAACATCAAACTGCGAAACTATCAACCGATAAAGAAATTAATTGTGGTCTAATTATTATAATTATCTTGAGATAGAGTGAAGAGTTTATAGGCTACAGGTTGCAGGTGCGCGTTTATTTATCATTTTATCATTATTTAGTGCAGGAATGAAAAAAGTAAATAATATTTGAGTGGTTTAAACGCTTATTAAATTTTGACAATGTGATCCGATTAAAGGGAAAATTATCGATGAAATTTAAATATTTTTATTTAAAAAAAAAATAAATTAAATTTAACCCATACATTTTAATTTCCTTGTGAAAAAACCTGTCCTCATTATTCTATTCGACCCAGGTGTAAATGGGTTTGGATAATCTGGGATGGCTCATTACCAAAGACAGTGTTCTGGAGATCCTAAGGTATTATCATTGTCAAAAATGATTGTTTCGTTCATTTATTTAATAAGTGGTCCATATTTGTATGCAATATGAGAGTAGAGTAACATAACAATACTATTAAAGGGATTGTAATAGAGTTTTCTAAACTGTCAATGTGTTACGGACATCTGACTGAATACCTGGTGGAAATAGATACCCCGATACATAAAAACCCCTATTTTGTAACTCTGATTTTAAACTATTAAGATTTTTTTCCAGATTTACCAAAAATATAGATGCCTACTCCCACCTATATGAATTATTCAAATTTGCTGGTGCTAATCTTTATTTCAAAATGAACATTAATTTTTACATCTGAAAATTTAAATGACATTTTCGTGTTATCCAAGTTAAGCCTACGCTCGCTATCAAAAATCTAATTTTCAATAAAATTTTCACCAAAAAAGTTATTGTAACATTTCTACCACTTTAGATAAAATTTTAATCTGTCTTTTTTTCAACAAATCTATTATTTTATTGTGAAATCAACATTCTTCACAAATTTCGAATTTTTGAATGATTTTACAAAATTTTGATAAAAAAAAGCTACTAATTTTTTGACAAGGTATTCAACATTTCCAGTTAATATTTAAGATTAAAAAAAGATGTTAAAATTCGAAAAAAATTATATAAAATTTTCACTTACCTGTTTCGTCTTGCGATTAAAATTGGTTAAAATTGATTTGGATGTTAATATTTGCCTCTCACCTGTGTTGGGTGTATTACTGAGCAGTGAAGCGTGGAGTTATCTAATATCAACCGATTAAACCGATGCTGTTTTTCCGCTGTCGTGATTTTAAAGAACATTATCGTAATTTACCTATTCATGACGAGATATCAAAATCATAAGCAAAACCCTTAAAAACTTTCTATCACAACTCCAATACAAATTTCTGACTGCGTGTTTCATTATATTTACACTTGGCTAGGCTGATGCGAGAGAGTCAACGGCTAAAAGCGGAAATCGTCTGCTTAATTGACAGCCCCATTAAATCGTTTATTTTGATTTTTGACCCAGGTCTGTCATATACGGTAATTACGACACGAAAGGGTTTTTGTTGAAAATCATAAAAGCCTGTTTATTTGTTAAAGATTATTCGTTTTTTTTTTATATGAAATAATATCAGTTACAAATTTTAAGTTTTCCCATACAATTAGTCGTGTAGATTTTATCATTTCGTTTCGGTTGAGTGAGTTATTAGTAAATAATTTACCGGTAGCCTTTGTATGCATATAGATAGAAGGCTATAATTACTGGTGTATAATGATATTTCCCAGCCTGATATGACTTCAAAATTATTGCCGGGTTGTTGACAAATAGGCTGCATTTATCATAAATCAAAATCAAATGAAGTTTTACATCCTACTTTCCTGAAACTGTTCAGACTAATTAAAACGGCCAAACTATGCAGTGTGCAACTTGGGACATTTGCAATTTGTCAGGGCATAATGGAGTTTTACTCCACACTGTCTTTTCTGCATCTAGTTAAGCTAATAACGACTGCAACGCCTTGTAGTTTTTCAATGAGGAAAATGTGGCGATTTGCCAGGACTGTCTACACTTTTTCGATTAGCAACTATCAGAGGAATCTTCTACTTTGAATTGCTATTTTCTTTGATTTTTTTAAGACGATAATCTCTTCATTAGAAAAAAATATTCACAATTTTTCACCATTAAAAAAAAGTTAATTTTGAAGAAGTTTGTGATTTAGTTTGTCTCCGTCAAGTATCTCATACATCATGTGGTTGAAAAACGGTGGCAATATCTAACCTGGTCTAATATGAAATCTAACAGATTAAAAAGTGAAATATTATCTTTTATTGACTGAACAAAAACAATTCAAATACACTATAAAGTTCGTTGGTAAAATTTGTCTTTAAAATTTCATTCATCCTTTAATCCTTTATTTCAATATATTGGCGACAATCACCCTGATAAAAATTCAATTTCGTTTCCGATATTTTTATGACTGGAGAAAAACACCTGAAATACACTATAAAATTTGTCTGTAAAATCATTTCACACCAGATTCAAACATTTTAAAAACCTAATCGCAAAATATTGGCGACAATCAATCTGATGACAATGTAGATCTGGATGTGTTGATTGGTAAAATATAATATACCTGTTATTCTAAAAAAATAGAACCTTACACGGGATTCAGCACCTATAGTTTTTTTTACAGAAAAGGTCTAACAGTTTACTGAGACATTGAAGAAGTGTGGCAATGTACACTCTGTGTTTTTAACAGAGAAATCTGACAATGAACAAAGTAAGTGTATCTGAGTGCCTGTATTTTTAACAGAGAAAATCAAAGAATATCTGTATACCTATAATATTAACAGAAAAAAAAAACAGAGCGAATGTCAGTATTTTTTTTACAAAGAAACTATAACAGTGTAGGAAGATATCGGAGAACATTAATCAATTCGTTTTCTACGACAAATAAACTTGAAACAATTGAAAGCTCAGAATAATCGGGTATCAGGTGCGCGGGTTTTAATTGTTCAGGTAAATCTTATTATTTATCATTTTCTAAACGACTCAAAAATAATTTAATCAATTTTTATACAAAAAATCATCTTGAAGCAATTAGTCTTCAATCTGCGATATTTATCTCTCAAAGTCTGGCATTATTAAATACACTATTCATTTTGTTTGAGGCTGTCTTGTTTCTTTCATTGGTTTTATTCCGGCAAAGGTCAAGATAATGAAGGTTTTATTTTTACAATTTTCTTCATTGTACATGCAGTATCAGGAGCAAGAACTTCGAGCATAAAATTCATTTAATTTCTAGAAACGCGGATAAAACGCTTTACATGCTCTTTATGTAAGATCTCTCGACTCGGTTAGATCGAAAAAGTTCGCTAATCTTATGCATTCCCACCATTGTACACTACTTAAGCGTTGTTTCTCTTCATTGCCTCAATCCGGTGCTGGAAAGTAGAGCGTAACACTCCATTTCATTCCTCCAAAAAAAAAACAACCACTTTATGTAACTAAATTAAACGGGGTTTTCTCTTGAATACGCTTATGTTTTAATAAACACTTTACATAAGTAACATTTTAAGATGAATATCGACTGCAATTTTCTACAATTTTCCTCTTTTCAACGCCTACGCTGATAACACCATGTCCTAATACATTCGAAATATAGAAATAGATACATGTATTTAAAATTGGAAAATCGGAGATATATAATCTGCTATGAGTTGCAAGACATTGGCACATATCATTAACCAAAATCTACAGAGCATGGAAATCAAGATTCATATGATTTCACCACAATAACCTACCAATTTCATTCACATGCAGAAAAATCATGTTATTTAATTCATTTAGCTTTTTGAATCGCTGCTTCAAACCATCAGAGATATCTATATTTTTATTACATTGTATGACAACTTAGAAGTAAGAAGTCTAATTAGGCAGGGAATCTATTATGACTAAACGTTAGAAATATAATAAATTAACCATTAATAATGGTGGAATAATGTCTAAGATAAATACCAGGCTTCCAAGAATAACTTCCAGAATAATAACAGAATTGAGTTCTATTTTACTCTGAAATTAAAAGGAATAATCTATGTCGTGCTGGAGAGAGATCTGAGTATCCAGGATGACTTCTAAACGTGTTCAATATTAACTTGACTAATTTACCCTCATACAAATCACAGTGTAATGGTCGTGTTCTCTCATAAAACCAATCGCCAATTCAAATTCCTCGAATCAAAATTAAAATGATCATTCTGATTGTAGAGCCGTAGTTTAACGAAGATATCTCTAAACGCGAAATTTTCTCGAAGCATGAAACAGTTTAAATGAAATGATAATTAGGATTGTAGAGCTGTAGTTAAAACAAAAATATCCCAAATAGTGAAAATCGATGCTACGAATGGAATCAGCAACGAGAGGGCTCAAAGCATTTCTACACAGTTGAAATGAAATGATCTTTCTGATTGTAGAGCTCCAGTTTAACGAAGTTATCTCAAAATCTAGAATAATTTTGCGATGCACAAACGGACGTATTAATAGGATCCAAAATATTTTTTCAATTGGAATGGAAATCTGATTGTTGAAGAGTTGTTTGAGGAAGATATCTTGAACAATCACACATGACTGGTGTATGTTGTGTTCTGGACATTCTGAAACATCAAATATATTGTAACAGAAGAAATGGCCCATAGAAAGGTAACCGATAAATTCAGTAATCGAGATGAATAATAAATGAACCATGATACATTACCAATAAATGGTTTGGAAAATTTCGTACGTTAGACACATAAGTATGTGTCGTATTCTTTGAAAAATTCCAAAATGGTACTAAGTCATTAGAGATATTTTCTGACAACAAAGCATGGCCATGTTGTGATCGTAGAGATCCTATACTTTGGAATATCCCACAATGGTACCACTGGTGAGTTGGTGAGAATTCGAGATATTTTCTGAGAACGAAGCTAGTCGAAAGACCCGAATGTAGTGAGACAGGGAAGTGATTGGCAACAATTACACACATGATTTGAAAAGTTTAATATCAATCTAATCGAGCTATTCATATAATACCGACTCAAACATGACTCTAGAGCATTCACAATGTTAACATGAATACAACACTTCATCACTTCCACACTCCTCGCATTGTGTTCATTTGATTTTTCGACACGTGCCGTTCACGACGAGAACATGTTTCATTAGAGTTGTTTAGAATAGTCGAATCCCCCGAGCCGCTCAAACTAAACATTCTGAATTATTCCCCTTCTTTTAGCTCTTCTCGTTTTAATAGTTCAGTTTATTTCAACTCATTCTGACGAATGATAGATCATGATTCGCCATCGTTTTGGGACCGGAATCTCGAGTAATTCGCCGTTTAAACTATTTGTTCTATGTCCCTGGACTCGAGTCGGAGATTGAGAGAGAGGATACATTTAATTTCTAGCAGGATTCATTAAAACAGACAGAGAAATATGTCAAATATCAGTTCGCTTATTACACTACTTGTGAAAATTCCAGCCAAATTAAAATATCCATAAATTGAACTGGTCTGACGTGATGATGAATAGAGTAGTGTTCTTGTTTAGTTATAAGCTATCAGTAGCTATACAGTGAAAGATAAATGGAATGAAAGCCTACAGTTTTCGTCTTTTATTAACCCTTAAAGCCTGTATACACCAAACTGAAAGAAAGATTATGCTTTCTCTCATCCATGGGTTGAATTGCCTACAGAAATGTTTTAACAACCTTTAATCTCTATATACACCAAACTAAAAAAAAAACCCAGAATTTATCATTTAAAGAAGTTTACACGAAGGATACTTTTACTATAGACAGTTAAAAAAAACGAAAATAGACTTTATGATATCGGTAACAAAAACTCCCTCCCACATAGAAGAAGTTTGGATGTATAGCAGCGGATGTCTAAAAATCACATACGGTTCTGATGATAATATATTTATAAGCATGGTACAATTGAGATTTTTCACACAATCTTGCTGATGTAAAAGCGTATAGGTTATAGGCCTACATAAGAGCAAGAAGTTCACTGAAGGAAAAATATCCATATCCTAGGATGATTTCAACCGTGTTTCGATTGAACTCTCGGTACTAGTGTGTAAAGCCCTTTAATGTACACGAGTTTAAAATTATTTCATTTAGTTTTCAATCGCAGACAGAAAGCATTCATTATGAACTTCTAAGAAAGGGCTAACAATTAAAGTACACAGGGCCATGATAACTATTAATCCCAGGGGCCCGATAACTTTTATTCATCTCCAGAATGTTACTGATTACGACTCTCGGTCATTCAAATCTTTACATTAAAACATTCCCATCTCATTTCCATATTTAAAACATTTCGACGATTTCCAAGATTTAATCTATCACATCTTCATGAAGTAAAAAAAAAATACACCATTTTAGATTGGTGTCTCATCCCAAATTATCTTTCAGAGTTCATAATCGTGTTTCAAATGGGTAATATCAGTTAAGTTAGTTAGTATCACCATACCTGAGAAGTATATTAAATCATGCAAATACATTAAGATATACATTGATCAATTAAATGGATTTAAAACTGGATTCCTTTTTTTTCCTTAACGATGTAAAATATTATGTATATATCTATGCTAATGCAATGAATTATGCTTCCAATGGTGCTTTTATGATAAACTACTCCTGAGTATATCGTACACAACGTTTCAACAATTTACATTGTCATCATCAAGTGAAATTTATTGAATTATAAACGACATTTTTCTCACAAACAATTAAAAAATGTATTTTGAAAAATTTCTTTCTTAAAAACATTTCTTGAATAAATCTCGAATTTTGTTAAAAGCAATGCGATTTTGTGGAAGATTTTAATAAACACAAACGATCATTTTGTTCAAGCTTTCTTTAAATAATATCAAAAGTTTCTTAGGATCGAGCCATGTTTTGTACGTCTTTGTGTTTGAGCTACCTGGAAGGAAATCGGCTTAATTCCGGGAAAATAACAAACACTAATAGGATTATAGAACAGGATGATTGTGATGAATTCTCCCCCTTGATTTAACCAATATCGCTATCAATTGTTTAACATCAAAAGCTTTAAAGGAAACAAAGCGCCCATTTCCATATTTCATACGTATCGCAAATTAAAATTTGAATGAATATTTGAAACATCCTCATTTCCATTGTTCTTTGAACATATTGCTATTTTCCCCAAAAAGGGTAGTTTTGAACCATTACTGTTCTATTATATTGGAGTTAAGGTGCTAATAGACCAGACACGTTGTGGCATTATCAACACAGTAAAATACAGAGGAATCAAACCGTTGCCGTATTTTATCTGATCCGTACCTCGCATATGGACAAAAAAAAATTATTTTGTAGAAGTGCCCAAATCGTTATGACTGGAAATGTACAGTCGGATATATCATTAGACGTATTAATACCTTTATGTCTTTAACAATGGTCTAATATTCAACTTAAAGGTAGGGTCTAATTAATTTTCTCGGCTATTACCTGTTTATAACTAGAGTCTAAACTACAGGGGGTGACTTTTAGAAGCTTAACTCGCTATTTTATTCTTTAACTGACAGATAATAAGATTTGTCAGCGTCTTGTCGGCTTGCTTAATGACTTAATGTCACTCAGACGGGATATATTCAGTAAAAGATCTGATCAATTGACGATGGTGATTGGAAAAGATCGATAATGACTGATTGATTTTAATCAGTAAATAAATAAAGACCATTATATCTTCATTACAGAAACAATGAAACAAAGACGATGATCCATCTCTAAATATATTACAAAAAACAGCATTATCATTTTATCAGGAAAGAAGGAAGTGGTTACATTTGGAAGTAGACTTCATTAAATACATGATAAATACTATCGTGGGACGTCACCATTGTGAAGCAGAAAAGTAAAATGTAAGACTAGAGCATGTCTATGGCCAATTAGTGATTAGGGTGATTGCAAGTAACAAATTATTGTTCAATAAAAGGCACTGGCACAGGGTTAAAGTTATGTTTACAATAATTGTGATGCTAATATGCAATGAACTAAATCAAAGAAAATCATAACGGTTATCATATAGATCTTCTTGGACGTATTATTCTGAAGTAATTTTCGGGAGCCGCGGTGGCTCAGTGAGTTAGACGCTTGCTCGCTAACCTGAGGGTCCAGGGTTCAATCCCGGCATAGGTCGAGATAATACCTTCGGATTTTTCAACCCGGTTTCCCCGTGTCAGTGATGCAGGTACGAGGGGCTGACATGGAAAAAGCGCCTAGTCGTTCGGATGGGACAATAAACCGAAGCCCCGTGTGCTACGGGCTGTGCACGTTAAAGATCCCTCGACAGTTGGAAATCGAAAAAGAGCAGGCTAATGCCTCTGTCCTGGCAAAATTTCCCTCATTGCACCCTGCATGGCGTCGCCCGTCTTCATTAGCCCACATGGTGCAGAAAAGTAGGACGTAAAACTCCATTCATTTCATGAAGTAATTTTCTCATTCAGGGGGAGACAACTTCTATTACCGGGATGAACTTAGTGATTAGGATGATAACAAGTTACTATTCAATAAAAGGCACTGATACAGGTTTAAATTTTGAAAGGTAGACCTAATTCCAGTATATGTTCTTCTTATATCTATCCAAACAAGTCACTGTAAAGCATAAAGGTCTTGCCATGATTCCCAATTAGGGGTTCTTGTTTCTATCACCTCCAGCGAATACCAATGTTTTTATAAGTATCGTTTATGATTATCAGCGGTCAGACATCTGTCCCGTCTGTTTGAAAAATTGATTGAATTCAGTTAAAGTATTTACCACTTTCACATTGCTTAAGGTGTGCGAGGGGCTGCACAAAACGCGGAAAAGGGGGCACATAGCGTCCAAATGGTTGGCGACTGATAGAACATCGAGGATAGGACTAGGTGACAAGGTCTTAAAAAGGTTTGATTTCTGATATTTGATAAGTGATATTTATGAATGGTGAACACATTTCAATCAATAATTTCTTCATTCGCCTTTTATCAAATCTTAAATAATTGATAATTTTATTGAAGTTATTCTGAAACTGGAGAAGTTTTTTCAAACACGTAAACAATACGCAACATCGGGTGTAAAAGACAAACTGTTAAAAGCAGCAGTGCTCAACAGAAAATTGGTACAAAATCATCAATAATAGATAAAATTCTGACAATCAAAGACTTAAAATTCCGTCCGTGGGTTTTGAGATAATAATGTTAAAAATGAAGTAAATTCACGGAACAATTGATATCAAGTCAAATTTATAAAATTATTCATAATTTAACATTTTTATTGCGGTTTGTTAAAAGAATGAAAAAATCAAATTTAAAATTCTTCCTGATACAATTGAATCGAAGATTTTCTGAGAACTCATTGTTTCGAGGATAATTCAATTCTAGTGTAGAGTAAACAACATATTAAAGGAGTTATTCTGTACAGCAAAATACTTGTACTTATTAAACTTTCGTTCCTTTTTTTTTTTTATCAAGTTTTATCTTTAATAGAGGCACTTCAGTTGGGGTATAGCGACAGCCCTTTTGAGCGTTCGTCAAATCAACCTTTAGATCTAACTCGATGACCTCTACCCTCACCAGCGCTGACATTTTGTGACGCAGTGTTTATCAGATTAGGGTGCCAAAATCACATTGGTAAAAAATAACGTCATAAGAAGTAAACTTTTTAGATCACAATGGGGACAAAATATACGAAAAAAAAAACAGGGGAAAAGAAGAGACACTTAAAAATTCAATAAGATTGGTCACTAACGAATATAACCAATTTGAATTTAATTAACAACTTTATTTTTAAACAACTATTCTTTCAGAAAAAAATGCCTCATCACATGATTTGAAATCCCGAGTCCTCTGGTGTTTCAGGAGGCTAACAATATGGATGAATAAAAAATATCCCCAAGTTCGGTGATCATTTCTGAGATTCGTAAAGAAGTCTCACATCTCGTCTTTCTCTTTTTTCAATTCTTCAAGTAGTAGTGTTGTCTCAAATGTTTCATGTGACAGATCCTTTAAACGAAGGTGAGAAACCTGATAGAATGGAACGAAATAAAAGACAAAAAGGTCGATGAAGGAATGCGATTTAAACAATAAAATCAGAAAGTGTAGGTAGAATTCACTCCTGGCCTCACTTGCTTCAATAAAACAATTAGATTTCAATTCAAACATGAGCGATGCTTGACTAACTCCAACTTTTCAATTTAAATTTTAATTTCAATATTTTTTTGTTTCGATTTCATTTTTATTTCATTTTCAATTTTTGCATCAGTAAAGGTTAATCGATTTTTTTTCAACAGAATTTCATTGATTTGTCCTAAAAACTTATGTTCTAATTTATCATAGAATTTTTTTTCCATAAGAATTTGATCTGTATGTATTCTGATAGGATTTTACAGCTGACAAAAAGAATGAGATATTTAAAGATTGTTTAATACGGGACATTGATGTGATAGTGTTAATACAAAATGCTACAGAGACATAACAACTGCTTTTTCAAGTGTTTTAATTGAAGTTAATTGATTAAAAATATTGTTTTTATACTTAAAATAAGGAATTTGGCATTCCAATATTTTCTTGAATTCGTCTTTCGTATTTTAATCGCATGTAGTAGGAAAAAAAAAAATAAAATGAATTTGGAAAAAGACTAAACTAACATATGAAATGAAAATACAATTTTATTCCTTTTATCCATTTTGCAGGTCATCAAACATTGCAATTGTTAATTCAATTTCATTAGTATGACAACCAGGCTATGTTCATTAATGAAATGGTGTTTGCCCTTTGAACTCTAAACTCCTATATATATTATTAGTCCACGACAATTTCCGATGTGAAACACAAGAAAACCCAATTAATACGCAAATAAAATCCTAATTCTTTCTGCTTGTTACCTTTTTTACTCTTCAATTTTAGAGATTACTGAATGTATTTTGACTATTTATGTTTTTCCCAGCTGAAGAGTGAAAGTTAAGGGAGATAATTGGTTTGTAAATACCCTTTAATTATAAGATTTGGTGTATTAATTTGTTATAATTACATCTTCAAACCGTCAGTCAAACCACAATAATTCTATAATTAAATATATATTGAATATAAACCGCGGTCTAATATTTATAAATCTAATATTCACAACAATAACACCAAATCAATGAACTAAACGTTAATAAATGGGGGCCATATTGTCGTCACGTGACAATAACCCCAGGTGGTTCGCGTGGGAATGCCCGCTAATGGATTCGCTTCGGTTAATATTTAGATTAAATGTATCGGACGTGAATTGATGCCCGAGGAAAAATCCGTTTAGTAATGTTTTAATCATTGCAAGTAAATTGAGAAAAATTGTAAAAAAATGACTTCTCGCTTATATCAAAGTTCATTCAGTGGAAATTTGTTCATTTTATTTTTTGATCATGTGAGAGTTTCGATGCTCATTATGTTTATTTACTTCCAATTCATTTCTTTAAATGTCACAAAATATTATTCGAAATTTGAAATAAGAGAGAGAAAAAGAAAATCCATTCACACAATGTGACAGATAGATATTACCGAGATTACTGTCGTCTAATTAGAATTAAGTTTTTTGTGATAAAAAAACTGAAATACGTTGGTTTACTACATTTCTATCTAGTGTTCATCAATATTGTCCTTGTGAAGACGTAAATTTTTGAATATTAAAATGATTGTAAACATATTATATTCTTTCAAAAAGCCCAAACAAACACTGTGCGATGAAAATAATAAACATTGTAGAACGCCGCCTAAAAAAAAACACTTCTCTGACCAAATTCATTGTAAAAACAACATGCTTTTGCCGATTTCTTAATTCAATATTTTAACAAAAATCAAAGGCCATAAATATAATAATAATTTGAAATATTGGCAGCATCAGCAATTTGATCAATATAAAAATTACATCCCGATTCCCCCATCGCTGTTAGCGGTTATCTCGTCAATATCATTAAATACAAGAAGAGGAAATCTGCCACTGTAAGTGATCATTGTGCTATCATTCTCTTATTATTCTGTGGTAGTCGATAGCAAGAAGAGTTGAAATGCTTCCGGTAGAGGAAGTGGAACTCTCTAATCAAGGAAAGCAGAAATAGTTGATTGTACACTAACGAGATGTTAGTTAGTTTAAAGATTGTTAGATTGTGGAACATTAGCTTTGCCCTTTTGCCAGTTATTGTCGTTTCTACCGTCGCCAAATATAGGTCGTTGTAGGCAAAACCAAAACACCGTAACACTTTTTTTAGGTTGGCAAAACTAAGACACCAGATATAGGTTGGTGTAGGCAAAACTAAGACACCAGATATGGGTTGGTGTTGGCAAAACTAAGACACCGTAAATCAGTTGTGAAGTATCTAGAATGTTTACTGTGTAAACTAGTGGAGTAATGAAATGAGAATTGATCAAGGTAAAGAAACTGGTAATTAGACAATTTAAACATACACCATACCTGAACAACACACCTGGGACCAATATTACCAATTAAACACCTTTCTTATTCTTAATCTTACCTGTATGCTTACATAAAATAATAAATCAGGGATACGAGGATAGCAAGGGAATGTGTTTGTAGGAGGTGAGGTGGGGATGGGGTTTGGGTCGTGGTTGGAGTTGGAGGAAGGAAGGGTTTGATTCTCCCAAATGTACAGGCGTAGGGTGGAGCAGACACTTTATTTAGAAATTAGGATTAAGGGTCTTGATATTGGGTTTTCTTCTGTTCTGATTCTAATCTGAAATTAGAAAAAATAAGTTTAGTATCTGTTATGTTGACACCACACCTGTATAGCACACTTATATTATGTTACCAATTAAACACTTTTCTTATCCTACTCTTTACCCTGATTCTATCTTAACATTACTACCCAAGGGGCTGGTGGATTGGCATGGGCAAGTTTGAGTAGGGGGAGGAAGAGGGGAGGGGGTATACAGACTGAGCACCGATTAACACACCTGGGAACAATATCAGTTTGTGGAAGGGTGGGGACTATACTACTTCCTATTTCTTGATTAGCACAAAAAAAATCCCCAAAACAGTATACCTTCCTTAACGCCTGCACCGAATGTTAAGCTAAGGGCTTTCGTGACCATCGTATTTAAGTGCTGATACCTGAGGCATCACCTGTGTGTGGAATCAATCAGTAAAGGTACATCAACACGTGACGGGAAGCAATCGGGATATAGGGTTCAGGTGGTGTGAAGGTAAATTAAATAGAAATATTCTTTATTCTTTATTTCTAACATCTTAAATTACAATTAATAAGACTGGCTAATTACGCTTTAATCGAACCTCAGATTTCTACAAATACTCTTGTCTTGGTTTAAGTGGATGAAGATTAAAGTTGCAGTATCACTCATTGGCGATATTAACCAACGACTACCAATCAACAAGAAATACCATGATCAGAACGAGTTTGGAAGAATGAAGGAGATCGAGTAACTCACGCCACACCATCCATATCAAACTGTAATCAATAATTTACGCCCAGTTGTATGACCAAAGCCACCATCATGATAAAGAAAGGGCAAATAGGAGGGCCTCGAATGCCTCCTGACATTACTTCCAGGATGTTCTCTTTAATGTAAGGATTATTTGTATTGTAGTTTGAACAGATTTTATAGTATTTCTCGTGCATATCAATTAGCGCCACAGGCCGTACTTGATTGCTTATTTTATTAGATTTCTGGTGGGTAAATAGAGTGGAATTTAATTGTTTGATTGTTTTATATTGTTAAACAAATACCGCCATCAAATTAATACACTACATGATTTTAATAGGCTGGAATAACAAAGAACGTTTCAGGAATAATCTATAACTACATCTGAGCATTATTTAGTTACGCTGCTATCCTGGTCATATATTTTCACCATTGCGAACTGCATGGCGTTGCCCGTCTTTCACAGCCCAATGCGGCAGACAAAGGTACAATTTTGTGCTCAAAACAACACGGCGTCTTCAACTACCATTCAGGTTTTGAAGTCCGATATACTATTAGATAGATACATATTTAATATTCAAACAAACTCGCTGTATTCAATATCGAATATAAGAACTTTCATCACGAGAAAGGTAGAATTAAAAGGAAATTCGATAGGGGATGGAGGGAATGTCTACTTGAAGGATCACTTTCAATGCGGATAACTGTTCGTACATGTTTGACTGTACGTTCTATGAAATATAAATGAAATTGTTTTCAAGTTGCACTGACGATTAACTACGTTACCTGAACGTGACAATCTTCCATTGCTAGGTAATTAAGCTGTCAATCAAACCACGCAAGGGAGATAATCAGATATAAAAGGGGAAGTAATTGAGGTAATGAATAATGAGACTTATTTTAATGTCACCTATCATTTACATGTTGAATTATTGATGTTATTAAAAGCTGGAAGCGAGAAACTTTCTCTTTGTTTGCTGATCAATAAAATATTCTAATGTTACGGTTGGTTTGTAGTGCCATTTGGCTCACCGTTAGGTTGATAAAGACGAGAGAATCATCGTCGAAATGTGGCATTATAGAATAAGCGGTTATTGTCATCCGTCCTTAGTATACGTTCTCTCGATTGTAAATTGAAAATAGGCTCATTGCACACCACATAGCGATGTTCGGCTTTATTAACCCAATCATGTGAAAAAATTATAACTCCATTTCATTTCATACAGCCTTGGTTCGAACAGTCTATAGGCTACCAAAATGTTATATACAAATCAAGTCTTTCTGATCAGGCGAGGATGACAACCAGTAGCATCTAGTCCTCTTACAAAACAACAATCCAACTCTCAGATCTGTCGCACTGTTACGTAAACTTCCCAGCTAAGGCAAGGGGCATTTCCTACAAACCGACAAAGTGAGATTATTTGTACCTTGATAAATGATATGACAAACCCTGCTTGTGCTTTTTAAATATGAAATTATGATATAAAATGTTAGTTGATGCATATTATATGTTGGTAATATATTATAACGGTAATATTGCCTATGGAGGTCCGTTGACCAATCTGTGGCTCTATAAAACGGGCACCTGTTTTTAATAGCATTAAATCATAATTCATATCATGAATTTTATTTTATATCTAAAAGGGAAACAAAATTCGCAGTCACAATAATGAAAAACGAAACACAGCATTCGCAAAACGAAAAAGAATATGAGACACGAGTATGTTAAAAGGGAAATTTACTTATGCCTTGTTTTACCTCATATCATGTCAATACGTGACTACTAAATAAAAAGAGATTTATTCAAGATATATAGTATATCTGAGTTTCGCCCTATATCACGGCTGCCTTATGTATGTTTGCATTGGGTTCGTTTGCTCTGCAAGTAACCTATAATTCTAATAGTTAGAATAGAAAGAGTCTAAAATTTGGGTCATTCAATTAACAATTGGGATATTCAGTTAATTATTGGGACATTCAATTAATTATTGTAACATTCAATTAATTATTGGGACATTCAATTAATTATTGGGACATTCAATTAACTTTTGGGATATTCAATTAACTATTGGGACATTCAATTAACTTTTGGGACATTCAATTAATTATTGGGACATTCAATTAATTATTGACATTCAATTAATTATTGGGACATGCAATTAATTATTGAGACATTCAATAAACTATTGGGACATTTAATTAATTATTGGGACATTCAATTAATTATTGGGACATTCGATTAATTATTGGGACATTAAATTGACTATTGGGACATTCAATTAATTATTGGGACATTCAATTAATTATTGGGACATTATTCAATTAATTATTTGGACATTCAATTAATTATTGGGACATTCAATTAACCATTGTGAAATTCAATTAATTATTGGGACATTCAATTAATTATTGGGACATTAAATTAATTATTGGGACATTAAATTAATTATTGGGACATTAAATGAACTATTGGGACATTCAATTAATTATTGGGACATTCAATTAATTATTGGGACATTCAATTAATTATTGGGACTTTAAATTGACTATTGGGAAATTCAATTAAGTATTGGGACATTCAATTAATTATTGGGACATTCAATTAATTATTGGGACAGTTAGCTAATGAGATATAAACAAATAGAACTGTCTGCAATCATATAATGTTGTTATCAGTTACGACTAATAATTTATCTATTTATTTATTTATTTATCTATTTACGACTCACCAATTTGTATAATAATAAAAACATTATACGTACAACATTCAGAAAAACAAATTGCACAAATTGCCAGTCTCTAAATGAATTGTGAGAGACGGTTAAACCATCACAATGTCATGATAATAAAGAATTTTTATGAACAACAGGTCTCTATTCCTCAACCAGTTACAAAAAACTATGATTGATAAATAAAAGGATAACTTGGGGTTAAATTAAACATGTTAATTGGTGTCTGATTAATTATTCCTCATATCCCCGACGCTTTTTTATACTGTAATTCTATATCCAAAAGCCACAATTAATCATGCATACGAAATGAAGTAATAAAACTATGCAAAGGTTTGCAGCGATCTCAATCGTTTTCAGACTACATTTTAGATATTATTGTATTATGTATATATATCAGAAGTAAATCACGATAGGAATTTGTAATAGTGTTCACGGGGAATAGGGGAAACTGGCTTGAAAGCTTCTGCATCACCAACAGAGATTATCAGTATAAAATTTTAAAGAGAACAATTGCAAAGATCTCCTTAGAATCTAAAAACACCTTCAATCAAGGTAACAACCAGAAAACAATGTCACACTTATTTTGGGCCTGACATCTTGGAATCTGGTAACTTTAAAGGTACAAGGGCAAAAGCCTCAATATTAAAAGCATTGTAAAGAGGTTTTCTTAATTTGTTAACGGGGACATTAATAGCATTAATTTGCACCATTCCAATTTTCATTCAGACGTCTGTGGTAACTCCATTTCTACTAAAACTAAGTATTTGATGACGTCACTTATGCAAAATAACGTCATCAAACAGACAACAATTTTTTGTTAAAACCTCTTTACAATCCCTTTAACCTTGTATCAGAATTTAACGTTTAGTCCATGTCAACAGCCTGGATCTGTGGATTACCGTACAGGTTAAATAGACCAGAATAGAATCAGAAATATCATAATAATAGCAGGCTATAAATTATAAATAAACTTCGTTAATCAATTAATATTCACCGCTTTATTAAATTCCATTACATATATTCTTTATACCCTTCCCTTCGTTTATATTCTTTACACCAATGTTTACATTTGATTGGTTGGTTGGTTGGTTGGTTGCTTACATATTGTTCATAGAAGCTTTTATAGTACACTTTCATTCTCTTAGTCTACCTCAAACTGGTAGGGGTTTAAATTTGAGTTTATTAATGAGATGTTCTTTCATTCTTAGATCTTCCTTCATCCTCCCTCTCTTCATTATTCAATTACATAATTTTCATATTCACATTGTGTAGTTCCCTAGTGACAAATAACATTATTTATATATAGTGTTTTGTCATAAATAGTGTACGACATTTTACTTCAAAGCGAAACGATATGTCGACACGATTACACTGGAGAAATCAAATCCGTTTGATGTTACTTGAGATTCGATCACGTTTGAATCGATACCTTCGGATTTTTTAACCTGATTTCTATCTTGTCGGTGATGAAGAACGCAAAAAAGCACCTAGGGACAATAAATGGATGCCCCAGACACAAGAATTCCATCGATAGTTCCATTGATAGATAAATTGAATAAGAGTAGGCTGTCGTGTCAACAAATTCTAATTGCACACTATATGGCGTGTCTTTACAAACCTTATTAGGTCACTATTTCATGATTGAATTTGGTATTTAGATACATAGGTAAATCAAATATTTTACAAGAAAAGAATAATATAAATATGTAGGCTACATTGAAAAAACAACGAGTGTCGATTTTTAAAAAAATGTTTCATATCATTTCTATTTTCACTAAAAAATCAATGAAAAGTGAAACTCGACAAAAGGTTGACATTTGAGCGAATTTATCTCTAAAATCCAAAAAGCTGTAATTTACCGGAGTAAAGTCTAATTTAGCGACGTGGGGTTGTATTAATCAGCGAACATCCAAGTCTTATCAACAAAACAAAAGTTCATCTTTCTCCGACGATTGAAATTTCTACAAGTTGGTGATAAGACAGGATAATTAAAATAATATCGTATTTAATTATTTATAAGATTTATAAAGGTGTTTCTAAAACTGTTTATTTCTATTTATTTACGGTTGTATTCTGTGTTTTTTCTTTGGTTTAACATTATTTCATTAAATTTATTTTTTAAAGTGCAGAACTGGATGTGAATAACAAATTAGACCAAACTTCAGTCCCATTTTATATGCGCTTTTATTTTAACTAACTGAAGTGATTATATTAAAAATAAAAACTAATAAATACGGAACGAAAGTTTGGTCTAATTTTAATAAAACTGTCCCAGAACAAGAGATGCACAGCAATTTCTTAAGATCATGGATCTGGATTTATATTTGAATTTAATTAAACAAAGTGCGGCCTCTCCTTATCAATCCTCTCATTATCATCATTTTGTTATCCATAATCTACATATCTATCGTTAAGCTTTCCAAGTAACATAGGATCTGTCTTTTTCAACGATTTATCAAATATACAGAAAGTTGAATCTGTGATAAACTAGAATCGTCTTTTAATCCTTGGATTTTAACAAAATCTGTGCTGATAAACCGGTGATAATATTCAGGACGTTACGACATACATAAAATAATGGATTTCCTACAAATTGAAATAAAATACAACAATGGTACTGTAATATGTATATGTTATTTGGTTTTTAATTGTGATAAAAGTCAAAAGTATACAACAAATATAATTTCCTTCTCATAAGTTGAAGCTTAAAATATCACACATCGGCCTGTATCTATTTCTTCCCCTCAATCAAAAAGCGATAACCTTTTGTTCATGCTAACAATAATGACAGTAAACCACCGCTTACCACGAACACAGCCTTCCCCAACCTAATCAGATAATTTAAGTAAATACCAAACAATTCAACTCATTTAGTAATGGCCACTAAAATTAACTCCCGACAACTGTACGCGAACAGGACCGAGTCAATTTAAAACGCACACGCACGTGCAAAATAAAGAAGGTGTGGCGTTCGATCATCTGTCCAGGTATTGTTCGCTATGTTTAAATCAAGGATTTTATGAAATTTAACATTTACCAGATGGGATGACGATGGCCGACATTTTAAATAATAAAATGAACGGGTGATTATTTGATGTGTAAATATTGTCATGAAAACAAAGGAATATTTAGAGTACATTGTATTGTTTCCGAATGATAATTAACATGCACTCTAAAGTTTTGTCATATGATGCAATAAATGCAGGTAGTGGTGGCTGGAGAGCTTTGGATTGGAGAGGGGGGACTTCTCGAACAGTGGCAGAGCCAAAGGGGGGGCCAGGGAGGTTGCCCGCCCTCTTTGCAGCCCCGAAGGCATGTTTTCGGGCAAAAATCTCGTACCTAGGTTTGAAATTCGGGAAACTTCAGGTATTTCGCCCCCCCCCCCCCTCCCCCCTCGGACGTAAACCTGGCTCCGCCACTGTTCTCGAAATCTCGAAGTGATCTAATTACTCAATATCTAATATCATTACAATGCTGGATACTTTTGTTCAATTCCACTATTTCATTTTGTACAACAGCACATTATGTCTACACAACTTCTTCTCTTGGTGATATTCTATTCCCACTCACTCTAAAGAAAAGTAAAAAATCTTGGAAATTAGTTGAGATATCAAATAGGATTTATTCGATGCTTCCAGTGGCGGAGTGAAAGGGGGGGGGGGGGGGGTAGGGGAGGCAGGGGAGGCAGGGAAGGCAGGGGAGGCAGCCTAGGTTAGAAATTCAGGCAATCTCATATTCCGCCCCCTTCAGATGCTACATAGCATTTTCAGTATCAGTATGACCCCCGGATTCTTCGGTGGAGAGACTGGAAAAAGCGAATAGATAAAATATCCTAAGAAACTTTTACTCTTCAGTAAAGACGACATGAATAAACCAAATTTAATTTTTCCATTGTTTAATTTTCTGTTTGAAATTTTCATCACATATGGCACCATCAGGTCATTACAACGTTTGCACGTGCTTTGTACTTCACGCGCGTGTACACATGCGTGAGTGTAATGTATTGTGTTTATTGTATAAAAACATACACTTTAGATAATTTGAACGATTAATTCAGCATTAATGTAGTTAACTACTTTACTTCAGGACAAATTCGAAGAAAATTGACTAGAAACAGTGACATTTTAAGCCTCCTGTCAACGCGAGGCTTTGTGGGGTTTGACAGCAACGGGTGTATCATCTTTGTGTCAAAACCAAATCACGTTTACGTTAAAGGGTAAGGGAAATCGGAGGGGTGAGTGGATATTCGGGGGACTTTATTACAAAAAACGGGCATCATGACCAAGACTTTTTCCCAAATGATCAATAATAGATTTTGATATAATTGTTATTAATATTGAATTTTTTTTAATAGAAGGAGTAATCCTTGTTTCACGTACTTCGTTTTTATCTAAGTTTTCAAAAACAGTGCTACGGCCATGTAATAATCAATGCTGTACGCTTACTCTACTGGCGATCGTATAACGTAGAAGGGGAATAAATAAACCAAGAACAAAAGATCAGAAACGAAAAAAGAAACCCGAAGTTGTACATCATATCATTCATAAGATGAATCTTTTCGAGTTGTGAAATTAATTATGGGACAAGTTAATCATCATACCGCCATTTATAAACCAGGAAATCTCCTCCAAATTGATATTCACATCTCGGCTTTACTCAACGCCACAATCTTAAATCACATTTCCGATTTAAATCCACGACCAAACCCGCCATAATCCCCCACCATATATAATCAATTGGTTCCCTAGACTAGATCAACCAGTGATAGTAGTCAATGATATCATAGTGTCATTAGACTTGATAATCGAGGTGATAAGATCTTCTGATCAATCGGTTCTACACTTCCGATTATCCAGTATTAGTGATTGATTATATCACATCGTCGACAGACTTGTTAATCGAGATGATAAGATCAGACGAGATGAGGGAATTATATGCATTCTGAACACTTGGTTATTTGCGGCGTTTGGCCTGGAAGTGTAATTTGGTCTACTCGCCGTGGAAATTAAGTGAGTAAGATAGGATTAAAGGGATAACTGGATGAGAGAGCTAATGTTAACGGGGTCAAATAATTTGTTCCAAGTAATTCACATATTCTATTACATTGTTAAATTTACCTAATACCATTTTGATTACTTCGTTCTCTTGACGCGGAAAGAATTCAAATGATCTGATCATTCGTCTCGGTTTCAAGGCGGTTCAGGATATTTCATTTTCGGAATAAAGTTCTTAAAATTCTTGAAATAACTCGCACAAACAGCCCCGTCGCCAGGAATGAATTGGTGCTGGGGCTCAGATTTTGTATTCAGAAAATTTGATGAATTAAAGGCCCAGAGAACTCGTTTCTGAGAATTTTGAGGTGCCACAAACGTATCGAAATCTATAACTGTTTGATTTTGTACAAAGACACTGTAAATGAATCAATCTCTGCTGAACTGAGAAAGGTTTTTGCTGGGGCTTAATTCTCACTTGTTGGGCCCCAGCCCCTACGGACCCCACACTAACGACAGTGCTGCGCACTAAGCATGATTGGGTAACTTCATTTGAATAACAAAAATTCTATTCATATGAAGGTAGTGTATAGAATTGAACATCACACTTTCACCTATAAAACACCCCTGCTTTCAGTTCGTTTGCCTTACCTTCAAAATTGTGGTCACTTTTTACTTACAAAATCTAGTGGGTTATCCGCCATGCTGACTACAAGATTTCTACCTCTGACTCAATCTGCTTCATATTTTGGCGATCGGTTAGTATTTGCTGGAGATAATGGAAGTTTTTTAAGGAATTAAGACACGAAATTGGAAATCTCCATAAAATGAGTTGCCATGCAATAGTGAAAACGTGTTGTGTGTGTCATCCCACATCGACCTGAAAATGATTGAAGAAAGGAAATGGAGAATAACAGCTACGGGCTGTCGATTAAAACGAATTAGAAGAGTTATGATTAGTTGATAATTAAATATATAATATTATTTTATTAAAATAACTGATTTTAGCTGCGAGTCTTTACGATTTTGATAAATTTTACCGTTTTCCTGACTTTCTATCAGATTCCATTAATGTTTTTCTTAAATCCCCTTGTAACTTGAGGGAAATTAGGAATTTATGAAACAGTTCTCTTCCTATTAACGGTGGCAGATTTCAATCGGCCAAGCCAGCTACCAAATTCAATGTTGATAGAAAGTACAACACTAACAAGAGGCAACTGACGTCTTTGAATGGCATTAAGCAATTGTGAATACGATATATAGACATAATTATGTGCCTGAGGACGATGGGGGAAACCAGTGATTGTTGTTCCATAAAGCAGTGTCTCTATAAGAGGCAACTAGAGAACAATATGATTTTTCGGGTTCTAGTGCAATCATGTCGACTTGATTGCATAGATTCTCTTAGTAGCCCCCAGTTAATAGCAAACGTTAAACCCCAAAAATGCATCTTACACCTGATTGTAATATAAAATAGACCTCCTATTACAATACATTATATTGAAAAAAATTGTAAAAAATATTACATATATAAGACGAAGGCTTGTCTCTGGATTGACTATATTTTATGTTGTCTTATATATTATTTAAATATCAAAGATGAACTTGAAACATGTTGGTAATCACGCTGTTCTATCTTTCAGACAATTAACCTATTCCAGCCCGTGTCTCTTATTTGTATAGATATAAACACTGTTTAAACTAAGACGCAATAGATTTAGATTTCTCCCAATTTCCAGTCCACCTACAAAAGTTTGTATAGCACAACGGTTTTCTAAAAAGGCTAGGTAAATACATTTGAATAACAAGATATGCGAAGTGTAAAAGATCATTTTAGACAATTCTTAAACATAACTACAGCATTATAAATACTATTTACATAATACGCTAGGGCCCGTTCATATTACACACAATGTAAATAGAGTTTTTAACGGTTACATTCAAATGAGTTTTTAACACCTTGGAGAAATCCCCTGGCTCTAACAATCAGACAAACAACGTTATAACGTTTGAACTAAAAACAAATTTCATGTTTCCAGATATAATCGTTTTTTAAAAAATATTTTAACAAAGTAACTTGTAATTTAGATTTTAAGTTCGTTATCTACTATCGTTTGATAATGCAATAACTCAAAATGTACCCAAAGAATGAGGGCTTTAGCATGAGACATTAGAAATAAAACTGTGTTTTACGTTCTATTCTGCTGCTTCTGCCATGGTGGAAAACAATGGCATTTTAGCCTACTAGTTTCAATGTAAAATTGTTTAAGGATTTCCAATGATGCTTGAAAATAAAACCCAATACGTTTATGTATTAAAGTACACATCTTTTTGTCAAAGCTAGTATACACAACCATTTGAATACATGTCGGTTTAGAATTAACAGTACAGAAATATGTCAAAGCTACACCATGACATAAAACGGTATAAAACAGTTAAAAATAACATAAACCTATCTATCATCTATTAATATCATTTACAGTAAATAATTCATTATAGTGATATTTCTCACTTTACTGGATAATTAGTCACTTGTTGTTGAACGATACTGTTAGGAATTCCTTAGGGATTTCCCACAACTATTGGGAATTGCCTCTACTGAAAGGGATTCCCTAAGGAGTGTTTGACACTAAGATAAATGTGAGTGATATTCACCAATTAATAAGGTAATTAATAATTAATTGTTCTGTATTTTATACCAGTGAATGTGGGTTTTTTTTTTATCTGCCAGTGCGATATAAAGATATCTGATTATAAATGTTGTCACAGATATATCATATGATAATATATCTGTTTTACAAAAACGTTCATTTTAGTTAATATTAACGATGTGTCTTCAAATTAGCCTCAATAAATTTCATCTGTTACAGTTGAGAGAAAATTAGTAGATATATATAGTACTATACTATACAACTTTTACTCTCGATTTTGCCATACTTTGGGCAAGGTTTGGTTTAACGGAATTGTCTTGCTTGTACGGGTTTTTATTTCACGAATACATATTGGTTTGACTATGTCCTGCGTAAGAAAGACAGAGCATGTTCAACTTTCTGGAAAAAATGATGGAAATCCTGAACTTGGTTTGTCAACTCGGCATTCTTTCATTCCATAGTTAATCTTATAAAAGTTATTTGAAATTGATCATATGCATACACATCATCACAATGTCAATTACAATGTTATTACGAACTTCACCTTATACCATGACTTCAATGACTCTCTTGTATCTTGGAATTTGCAAATAAAGCGATTTGATTGGATTGTACGCTAGTAAATACAGCCAATAAGAACCATCGATAGAAAGTCTATGAACACAAAGGCATAATGTTAACAGTCAAGGGCTCTGATTGACTATATTCGCTGGAGTACAGTCCAATCAAATTGTCGCATTCCATGATACAAGAATAGTGACTACTGCAGTCAAGGTAGTAAGCCTACGAAGTTCGGCATAGCTTATGAATACAAGACAAAAAGGTTATTTCATATTCACTGCACTTCAAATATTTTGTTTTAATTATCTTTTCCATAATTGTTTTAAGGAGCATAATCCCGACGAAATAACAATGAAATTGCAAGTGCAATGCAAGTCAAAATCCTTTTATATATAGTCAAAGAGAATAATGAATTACCATATACATGTCCAGTAGTATTGTTTACTAAAAATGACAGAAGATTGAGGCACTGTGTAGATTATTGTTTTTTTAGAGGGCTAAACTCAGACAGCATGTATTCAAAATTCTTATTTACACCCACATTAGCCTAACAAATGGGATGCAATTTTAGTTTACTGATCTGGACGTTAAAACTGGTTTATATCAATTTGTTTTACGGGATGCGTTCGATTACTGTATAGTTGCTGTTCCGAACTAAACCAATTCCGGTCAGGTGCCCGGTCAGGTGTCTTTCTCTTATCTAATGCTTCAAAACATGAATTTCCTACAAAATTTGCTGACGTTTCTGCTTTCTATGGCAGTAAATGCAGAGAATTATCATTAGAAATCCGAGGTAAATTAGAAGTAGGGTAGATCTATTCAATTTGCTGCACATCAGCCCCTAATAGTCACAGGAAAGCCGTTTTGGTGTCGAATGATAGAGCAATGAATCAACTATATGATAATGTACCCTTCAAGCTACTCAGTTAAATAGCCAAGCCATCATGTTCTCTTAAACTGACAATGTGCAAGAAACGCACTGTTAACGTCTTAAAGACTATTTCTGTCAAAAATTCCATCGAGATTTCAGCTCAAAGCTGCTTATTGTCTCGTAATATTGTTCTACTGAAATGAAATAATGAATTTTATCGATCAGAGTTCATCAACTCTTGCCATGAATGAAAAAGTACAAAATTTTAACAGAAGAAAAATTAAATTATTACAACTTGGAAACCTGAGGGATGCCATGCCATGTGTTTTAATAAGTGAAAATATTCCATGATTGACAGGGAGATGGTCTCTAAAGTCTCAAATATTGAAGAAAGTCTAGCTCATCTGTTTAAGATGGAGGTTTTGTGTCAATGGAGCCCAAGAAAACTCAATGAGTGGTGAAGATATGATCCCCGTAGGTAATGCAATATAAATCATGATATCTCGATGAACTTGACATATATTCAAGTACATTTTTTACATCTGAATCAGAACGCAATGATTAAAAAAGGCTGAGGTGGCAAATCGGACTGAATGTTGCACGTAATGTCAATGTGGTGTCACACGTTCATGCATATTCTTGAATAAATTTGCTAAACTTGACGTCTTAGTAGAACTCTTACTTTAAATTGAGCTCTAAATAAGCAACTATATACTGACATTTTATGGGGAGAACAGTCAAAGGTTAAAACCAAACAGAGATATAAACCACTTCAAGATTTATTCAAAGTCTTCAGTATTCTTCTGATATGATTTGATTTCAGCTGATTATACACAATGCTGTAGTTAATAAAGGGAAGCTACTGTAAAGCATAGCCAGTTTAATACAACCGAGACCACAACTAAATAGACGCAAAATTAAATAGAGACAATGCATGTATTATTCGCCATGCAAGGCGATAATGGTACCGTTCAGTCTGAATAATACAAACACCCGTACAATAGCGTTTATGCATTATGAGGTTGCCTCCCGAAGACAATGTTTCACTATATTAAAACGATATTAAAACCGAGTTATTTGACCGCGAATCATATTTCGATAGCAAGTATATGTTATTTTAGCCCGAATAGTACGAACAAGTTCAGCATACATTCGGATTTTTTTTTCAACCCTTTAGTCAGTGATGCAGATCTGACAATAAAATAAACACTGTGAATCTCAAAATTAATCGGATATTCTCTTCAAGGGACATAACCAGGGCCGCCAATTACCTTTTAGAGGCATTACTGTTTTCTGCTCATTTTTATAAAGAAAAAACCAAAATCAATAAATGAATAAAATAACATGGAATAATGATTTATTGATTCAAAAATATAACAGTTGATAAATCATTGTAATTCAGATTTGATTTAAATATTAAGTCTTCAATTATAAGTAACAATATGTCAATGTTAAAGGGATTGTAAAGAGGTTTTCTAAACTTTGTATGCGTATCGGGGAAACTGATAGCATCAATTTGTATCATTCCAATTTTCAGTCAACCGTTTGTGATTCCTGCAATTCCAGTAAAATATCGGGGAAACTGATAGCATCAATTTGTATCATTCCAATTTTCAGTCAATCGTTTGTGATTCCTGCAATTCCAGTAAAATATCGGGGAAACTGATAGCATCAATTTGTATCTTTCCAATTTTCAGTCAATCGTTTGTGATTCCTGCAATTCCAGTAAAATATCGGGGAAACTGATAGCATCAATTTGTATCATTCCAATTGTCAGTCAATCGTTTGTGATTCCTGCAATTCCAGTAAAATTCATGACGTCGCTATCGTAAATTCCGCTTATATGATATTAGGCCTCTTTGTGATAGTGACGTCATAAAACGCTAAATCGATGCTCATCATGCCCCCGTTACACATAAAACCTCTTTATAATACGCTCTTATTGAATTAACGCTCAGCGGGGAAGTGTGAGAGAAATAACAAAAACAACGAGCAAAGACGAACAAAATAACAACATAATATTCAATGAAATCCAGAATCCAGTAACCCACTTTGTGCCACGTTTTTTGTGTGACCTATACGTAAATAAGCAGTCTTTTCGCATGTAAAAATTCTACCAATTTGACTTATAAATGTCTCAGAAGTATTAAAAATGAACTTTTCAAATTAAAAAAGAAAAGAGACGTTCCTCTTTGTGATCAGATCAAATCTTATTGATATGAATGCGATCTTAAAATCCATTTTTCTATTGGACAACGAATTTATCATGTTTCTGCAGTATTAGAGATGTATTTGCATTTTTTCAAATTTGTAATTAGATTTTATTAAGGGGCAAGCTCCCAAATTGTACACATATATTTGACCTTCACCCGAGATGACCCTGACCTTGTAAAATTTTAATATTAGTACTATAATAATAATAGAATCAGCAATTTTTATTGACATTGACCTTCGTCCAGTCAGATTGACGTATTAAAATTCAAGCACCGAGATGACATAACGACCTTGACCTTTAATCCAGCAATAATGAAGTAAAATGTCATAGTACTGAGGATAACAAATCAAAAGTACTTCATTAGTATAATATTTAATAATAGGGTTCTTCAACTTCATTTGAAACCTCTGCATCTCGTCTCTGCTCCATCTCCAACAGATATTTCAAGTACTCAAGATCTCTGTCCTCGAGAGAATCGCTCCACTGTCCTTCAGTCTCTGTTTTCTCCCATGTCTTACCACCAGGTGTCGTACTGACTGTTTTTGGCATGGCGTCGAGGTTCATCTCCGGGTTTGAATAATCCTCCCAATAGAAGTTGGGGGCACCATCTGAGAAACAGTACCTCTCTTCCGGCAGAGTGTTACCGTCTACGTAATACATGATGTAGAAGTTGCACATCTCGTCGTTTTGAGTAGCTCTGAAACGGTGAACAATTTCATATTTAAAAGGCGACACTAAAGTGTAGAGTTTATATCAAAAAATATAAACCAATTTATGGTAAACTACTACTGTTTTTTTTGTACACCACGTTTCAACAATTTACAAAACTGAGGTGAAATAAAACAGAAACCTCTGTGCCTACGGGAATAAAAGTAAAGTGAGAGACTAAAAGAACGAGACTAAGATTAAGGGACTAAAAGTAAAGGACTACATGACCAAAAGAAAAAGACTAAAATCGAAGGA
This sequence comes from Lottia gigantea, assembly GCF_000327385.1. Classification (NCBI taxonomy): domain Eukaryota; kingdom Metazoa; phylum Mollusca; class Gastropoda; family Lottiidae; genus Lottia; species Lottia gigantea. Next base: position 2,275,366 of record NW_008707797.1, on the reverse strand, counting down.
CTAAAAGTAAAGGACTAAAATCAAAGGACTAATGGTAAAGGACTAAAATCAAAGGACTAATGGTAAAAGACTAAAAGACAGGTACTAGGAGTAAAGAACTTGAACTCACCCGATACTGACTTCTTTGTTTTTCGTGTTTTCGAAAGTACACCTTGCAGCCTGGAAAATACATGCATATAGTAGAAATTAAAGTATCGTCAATACATTGACTAGCTGGAAGCTGAATGTCTCCATGTTTTCAGCTTGGTTGTACTTTCAGACTAGATATTTGTTTCGGTGTTACGTACACTTGATAGTACTTCTCTTTGGAGGAGTTCACTTCTTTACTCCCAACATCGCCATTCTTTGGCGAGATTTTTGATTGATGATGGAATTGTCTTGCTTGTACGGATTTGTATTAGATGATGATGGTGGGACGAGGTAGATATGTTCATATTTTTAACTATTGCTGCAGTTAGAGATTAGGGGCCGACACTCAGGTAAAAGAAAAGGTGACTGATAGAAGCCTATAGAAACACATTCCTAAATCGCTGCATTTACAACTTTCTGTGATACAAAAAAGGTTACTATATCAGTCAAGATATTGCATGAAGTAAAAGCTTGTCATTGTGAAGATAATAGAAATTAGAATCACTCACCAATAAATCTCCAGGTTTGATTTCCATACCAGGGGAAGTAATGTTATAAAACATCTACAGTATAATAAACAGAAATCATTATTATTATTATTATTATAATGTAAGGTTTTTGTCATTAGATCAATCATTAACCAGATCCGACTTTTTAAACCTTATTATATTGTCTTATGATGGATTGATATGTATCAATGTATGCAAAATGTTTCTACAAAATTGAAAAATTGGAAAACAGACTTAAGAAGAAAGGCATACCTGAGGTAGTTGAGGACTTTTTCTTCCGATTTCAGTCCATTTTCCATCTCTAATTCTGTATCCAGAAATAACTCGACCTACAATTTAGGAGGTTTTCGGAATGTAAAGGAGAGTAGAAGTAATGACTAACGTAATTGCTCCATGACTGGAATCACCAAGCATGACGCTTGGAGCATGGCGTATTAAGAGGATGGGCCATTTAGCCATGCGCCTCAGGTATTTTCTAGATTTGCTCCTGTTTGGTATTTAAAGTGGACACGCGTTTATAACACTAACCTAAAGTATGGGCATGTGTTCTGTATGACATGGGATGGATCGTCATCTTCTCATTAAATTTACATACAACTTCCATGAATTCTGTAAAATAAAATATTAATAAATATTTAATTCAGCCATAATACCCTATCTGGCACACAACAACCTCTTCTATTGCCCTTCGTCTGGTTTATGGTTTGAAACAAAATAAATGTACCAGTGAAGAGAAATTGCAAAAAATTGGTATAACATAGAGCTTCAAAAGGCTAGAGGCGGCACGAGCTTAAAAAGGTCATACCGCTTTCATCTATTATTTCAACCTCCTTTGGAATACAAAATTTCCAATAATGGTTTATCTGCTTTAGGGTAACACGGTAGAAATATGTAATAGTTTAAGACGTTTTAAAGAGAAGATCGACAAATTCATCCCAACCTTCAAGACAATGAAAATTTTTTACTTACCGACGGATCTGGCGGGAATAGCTCCACCCGTTCCCAGGAGATAGACGCCAGCTGTTTTGGCCAATCTACAAAATAAACAGAGTAAGGTCAAAGACATAATATAAGAACTACTTCCCTATATGGCCAGTTTCTACGTCCTTTCAAGGATTATACCGAGCAGTGTCATTTCCAGTTCGTCCCTAAGTATTATTAAGGGAACATAATATAATTTATATATTTTTTAACGTTTATTCTATTTTCTAATCTTAACGGAAATAAATCTTACGGTGTTTTCGTTGTAGTCAATGTGATACCAGAGCTGTCTTTCTGATTTTCTGAAATTCAAGATTGGACAATTACAAGATGCTATACATGTACATAACATCAAACAGACACTGTAAAAGCAAAACGCAGTCTATAAAATCAGTCACACACTGATTAAAATACTAATATGGGTGTTTTTTTTTTGGCAGGTGCCTATTCTAACACGCGGAGTAATCAAATAACCCCCTAGACATTCAAATTTGCATTTTAATACGATTGCTTATTGGTTGCATTTTTTGTATAATTAGCTGAAACGTTCTGTACAATCTTGTAGTAAATCTAATTGCTGAGTTTAATAGTATCAACCTTTCTCATTATTTTACAGCGTTATCCGAACTTTTTCTACAAATCCCCTGTCCCTACAGCCCTGTCCAAAAACCAATTCAGCTTCAAGGAATCCCCTCCTCCAAAGCCCCACCCTGAAGCAAGCCCGTTACTTACTAGGTGGAATAAAGTCTGAGACATCTTTATAGTGAACTTGTAAAACTAAATAGTTGATGCTATTGTCCTCACCGACTTTAAACGCTACATCTGAAAAATAGAAAAAAAAATCAGCTATCAGTTCTAAATAAGGGGGTACCAGAGATCGCGTTGAAAATAAAAGACGTGTAAAAAGAAACTGTTTGAATTACAAGTAGGCTTTATCTCCAAGAAGTATCTATTCAAATCTCAAATCACCAACCCAAAAAGGGGGGGGGGGGGCATTGATAATCAACGAGGCACAACAATTATTAATTCTGAATATCGAAGGATTTGAAAAAATCATTGACATCCTTTTCAATTTCCAACAGTCGAGAAATTTTTAACGTGCACAACTTGTCGCCCACGAGGCCTCGGTATCATTTCCTGAAAAACTCCAGCCCGGTAGTGATAAAACAAACACGGACTATCATAACCCATCGGAAATTGGTCCCAAGGCGCCTGACATTTATTCTTCTAAAGTTCCAATTTGTTCTGTATTGTTGAGTGTCTATTGCACGATATCGATCAATGCCAGGAATAAACTCATTGCTGTTCTTCGGATGGGATATATTCAAGCTGACTCAAGACAGAACTTCTCACTGATCGCGATAAGACTAATCTTATTTTATTCAATGGATTCACAAGATTGGCTGCTGCGGAAAATAAACATTATTGCAGATAATGAATTTTGTGACGCTGGGCGGCATGTTTGTATATTAAGCCCCTACACAAGTGTTAGTTTAGGTACGTTGTTATTCTTTAACGTCAATTATGTAATAAATTGACATTATTCCTTCATATGAGTTGTATTATTTCAGGGGGGGGGGGGGGAAGGAGGGTTTTGATAATGTCTGATTTGTCCTCATTTGTCAAGCGAAGACTTAATTCGAAATGTTTCAAAGAATAGGCAAAGATGACAAAATTGGTTCCATTAACATTAAATTGATAACCCTAGTATACGTTTAAGAATATAGTCATTAGGTCAATCTTGTGTAGCCCTGAATTTATTGGAGCTTAATGGAACCGTGTAGTCCAGATTATGGAGTCTCACTTTTCAATGAGAATATAACGCGATAATCGGATCTACAGACGAATTTTAATTGATTGAAAAACGAAGGTTATAATAGAGAGAAGTTTCCAGGGTAACAAATCGTGGGAGGACAATTTTTGAATGAGAAGTAGAATATTAAATGTCTTTTCAAATTATCATGTTCGGATCATT
>NW_008707797.1:2244420-2245494 GCF_000327385.1 Lottia gigantea | reverse complement strand
GATCACTTTCTCACGCTATTGAGCCGAGGAAACCATTTACAGTATTTGAACGAATGAAATGGGGATCTAACTTTAACACCATTGAACTGATCGCGACGAGAACATTGTACATTCCGGAAGGGTTGGCGTTATCCACTTTTACAGAAAGAAATTGGCATCTATGTTTTAAGAAGGTTGCAAGGATTTAAAGTCCTGTGACTTTTTATTTCATTAATCAAGTCAAGCCAAAAACACACGGTACGAATCTTCCCAGAAAGATAATAACCAAGATATTTGAGTAGACTCTGGTAGGCATGAAAAAACAATAACATATTGGCCCAGAAATCAGCTCAGAAAACAATTTGATAATCGGAAGTTGTTAACACCTATTTCAGACCAGTTTTTTATGTTCTCGACTAAGCCCCATTGGTAGTGGAACAGCTCAGTCTATCCCGATCAGATAACTCCTTCCAATGACCACTATATTGACCATCGAGTGCCAAAAAGACGGACAAATCCCGCTAGACTAAATAGTTTCTGTGATACTTTGAATTAACATCACCAATTCTAGCTTCACTTCTTATTTCCGGTTAAGGTTGCCAGTGCGGTTTGGTTGTTTGGATTTAAAACCAACCCTTTCCTGTTTACACATCTTTTGCAAATGTTAAAGATCAATGGTACAGATCTGAAAATGTTTTGCCTCAATTAACACTGTAAAAAATATGTATTAATTTTAAGCGATTGCAAAGTGAGAGTTTCTAGAAGGGTCAATTACAAACAATTGTACACAACGACCTAAATATACAGCATGACAATCAAATGTACCTTTCGTTACCACCTACAATTCTACAGCTAAAAATGCCTCTGTGTTTGTCAAACGTTTTTAATACCATATACTATACTAAACGTTTGGTGACTGCTTACAAAAGGCATAAAAATCTGAGTAATGTTCTTGTCCAAGGTATATTAGACCCCCTTTCATTAACTCCCTGAAACAATTCCTTTGCATTTTTGAATTATTTTGAATTATCATCTTGTAAATCTCTTCAGAAGTGGGTAATTTCCTATCAAATTTATGTATTCCAATGTTGAAAT
>NW_008707797.1:2225585-2226636 GCF_000327385.1 Lottia gigantea | reverse complement strand
ATAGTACTCAATACATCAATTGTAGAGCGATATAGAAATACCACTGTTAAAATAGTGCTCAATACATCAATTGTAGAGCGATATAGAAATACCACTGTTAAAATAGTGCTCAATACATCAATTGTAGAGCAATATAGAAATACCACTGTTAAAATAGTGCTAACTATATCAATTGTAGAGTGATATAGAAATACCACTGTTAAAATAGTGCTAACTACATCAATTGTAGAGTGATATTGAAATACCACTGTTAAAATAGTGCTAACTACATCAATTGTAGAGTGATATAGAAATACCACTGTTAAAATAGTGCTAACTACATCAATTGTAGAGAGATATAGAAATACCACTGTTAAAATAGTGCTAACTACATCAATTGTAGAGCAATATAGAAATACCACTGTTAAAATAGTACTCAATACATCAATTGTAGAGCGATACAGAAATACCACTGATAAAATAGTGCTAACTACATCAATTGTAGAGTGATATAGAAATACCACTGTTAAAATAGTACTCAATACATCAATTGTAGAGTGATATTGAAATACCACTGTTAAAATAGTGCTAACTACATCAATTGTAGAGTGATATAGAAATACCACTGTTAAAATAGTGCTAACTACATCAATTGTAGAGAGATATAGAAATACCACTGTTAAAATAGTGCTAACTACATCAATTGTAGAGCAATATAGAAATACCACTGTTAAAATAGTACTCAAGACATCAATTGTAGAGCGATATAGAAATATCACTGTTAAAATAGTGCTAACCACATCAATTGTAGAGTAATATAGAAATACCACTGTTAAAATAGTGCTAACTACATCAATTGTAGAGAGATATAGAAATACCACTGTTAAAATAGTGCTAACTATATCAATTGTAGAGCAATATAGAAATACCACTGTTAAAATAGTGCTCATTACATCAATTGTAGAGTGATATAGAAATACCACTGTTAAAATAGTACTCGGTACATCAATTGTAGAGTGATATAGAAATATCACTGTTAAAATAGTGCTCAATACATCAATTGTAGAGTGAT
>NW_008707797.1:2219750-2221228 GCF_000327385.1 Lottia gigantea | reverse complement strand
TTTTATATAAATACTGCAATCACGTGTTAAGCAAGTTCTGTTTTTGGCAATTTATTTTTTTCAGTAATTGAATTCACTTACTTAATTGTAGCATGGTTTACACAATTATATTATGTTGTCAAGGCCATATAGATTATCTTTACTTGTTTACAAGAAATTTACAAAAATATATATATTCTTTTCAGTATATAATTGCATTTTCATGATAAAGTTTAAACAATTAATTTTAAAACTGAACATAGTCTAGGTCGAATCAGCGTCACAATTTCACGGTATTGCGGTAATGTCTAATACCTTGACATAAGTAGGCACTTTTTTGTTTAAAAACTCAGCAATGTGATTGAGTTGTACGCTTGCGAATATCCTTCTAAAGAAAGACTGTTAATGATACGGTCTATTTCTTTCTAACCTTTCTGTTAATTTTAAATAGGGCCTACTATTTTTATAAAAACCGTAGGCCACGTTAAGAGAGCAACTTCTGTTACAAACAAACACTCTCTAAAGATGATGAGAGTGATAGGCTATATATGAGTGGTTAAGTATAACGCAGGCAATACCATATGGTTTGTGTGTACCATCAGTGATATGTTCCAAGTCATTGCAATGCTTATTATCCTCTTGAATGATTAGTCTTTTTGACATCACTCCAGGTTCAGCTGAGTTTGAAATTTATGCATCTTCAATTGTTATAACAATAGTATTTTGTGGATAAAGCAGTAACCATGAAATCTCTGTAGCGTTGTTGACGTTGCTAGCCTTGTCGCCGTAGATAACCTTGAAATCTTTGTAGCGTTGTTGACGTTGCTGTAGCCTTGTCGCCGTAGATAACCTTGAAATCTCTGTAGCGTTGTTGACGTTGCGGTAGCCTTGTCGCCGTAGATAACCTTGAAATCTCTGTAGCGTTGTTGACGTTGCTGTAGCCTTGTCGCTGTAGATAACCTTGAAATCTCTGTAGCGTTGTTGACGTTGCTGTAGCCTTGTCGCTGTAGATAACCTTGAAATCTCTGTAGCGTTGTTGACGTTGCGGTAGCCTTGTCGTTGTAGATAACCTTGAAATCTCTGTAGCGTTGTTGACGTTGCGGTAGCCTTGTCGTTGTAGATAATTTTGAAATCTCTGTAGCGTTGTTGACGTTGCTGTAGCCTTGTCGCTGTAGATAACCATGAAATCTCTGTAGCGTTGTTGACGTTGCTGTAGCCTTGTCGCTGTAGATAACCATGAAATCCCTGTAGCGTTGTTGACGTTGCTAGCCTTGTCGCTGTAGATAACCTTGAAATCTCTGTAGCGTTGTTGACGTTGCTAGCCTTGTCGCTGTAGATAATCTTGAAATCTCTGTAGCGTTGTTGACGTTGCTAGCCTTGTCGCTGTAGATAACCTTGAAATCTCTGTAGCGTTGTTCACGTTGCTAGCCTTGTCGCCGTAGATAATCTTGAAATCTCTGTAGCGTTGTTGACGTTGCGTTGAATCTCTGTAGCTTTGG
>NW_008707797.1:2167021-2219700 GCF_000327385.1 Lottia gigantea | reverse complement strand
AAAAAATGATGACATCAATACTGTTTGGGACTTCCATCTCCTAATTTGTTTTTTGACCCAATAGCACGAAATTTCCCTGTATAAGTTGAAGGTTTCACGGACACATGTTAACATGTTTTGAGCTTGAGTCTGAGTTTGAGTTACGTTTGCGTACACGTTACTGAGGCTTTATGCAATATAATAATATATGCCCAATACCATATCCCAATGGGTATCTTTTTAAACAGAGCCAGCATTAAATACATATAGAATCTGCTTCGTCTTAGCCCTCTTCAAACTCAGATAAAATGGGTCTAACAGCAGCCAAATAAAAGTAATTTTTTCTTACCTTGAGGTAACTCAAGACTGGGGGCATCCATGGCCCAGGCATAGATAATATTACCACCTCTAGCACAGGTTGGTCCGCTTGAATACTGCGCGGAATGACTGGCCATCTCCCCACAATCCCTAAATAGAAAACGAAAAACTCAAATATGCTGTACTGTTTAATTTTTTAAGAATTAACGTCTAGGATGCTATAGGGCAAAAGGTAATAAAGTATGGAAAACAGCAATTCAATTTGCAATAATACTTATCTGGTCCATATGATATGTAAAAAAAGAAGCATATAATTAAGAAGTTCGTCACCAAATGGAGAAGAAGGTCACGAGATTTGAAAATAGGTCGTAGGATCTCGGTAGTTGATCAAAAACTTTCGAAATAGGTCAACTGATATTGACAGCATCATCAAAACAGGCTATATTTTTTATGATACGAAGAAGTTTAATTCGTATCTGACAATAAATAAACCAGGTACTAACGATCCAAACCGCCAAACGAAACCTGAAATCCGTAACAACATACTAACGAAATATTGGTAGCAGCTAATGAACTTTTCAATTTGATAGATATCATAGCTTTATGTGAATAAATTGACGTGTCCATGCACGTACATGTATGATGAACACTTACCAGACTTGGTTTTCACTACCAGGTGTTGTACAACCATACAACAACATATGATGCGCGGTCTGCATCTTGGCATGAGGCTCGAACTTAGCTGGAATAATTAATAATTGTGATAACTTATTTTCCATATTATGAACCATACGTAGTTTCGTATGAAGACACATAAGACCTACATGCAATATAAACATGTGTTATGACTAACACAACAGTATTCGTCAATTCGACACCCGTATCAAACAGTTATATCAAAACTCTTTGCAACTCTGGGTGAGTGGCACGAGCAGTGGCTACAAACTTTTCCAGGGGGGGGGGGGGCAGTTCTTTCAGTGATAGAAAGACAGATATTTATTGTATTGTTCGCCCTTTTTGGGCACCATACATCATGATACAAGATAATACACAGTGTGTAAAATGATGAAGAAATTGAAAGTGGAGAGGGAAGACCCTGTGTATCTGAAGTACTCATTATCATGTTCGTTTCATTTCATGAAATGTAATTTAAGACAAATTTCGACTATTTACTGTAAAAGATAACCGATAATCATTAAAACATACTTATAAACAGAGCAGAATCGTTGATTTTAGTAGAAAAACATAAATAAGTATCAGGCTGAAATAAAAAAAAAACAACGGTCACAAAAAAGTGTGTGAATACAATTTGGGAACTCTACAGAATTCATCTTTCGTATGTTCATTATCAGATCGTCTCCTCAACACGCCCAAAACTCTCAAATTGCAGAGGGGCGTGGTTGTTAACGAACATGATTTGGAAGAGAGCTGTAGCTTAATCTATGAGAGAGTCGTCATCTCTTGTCATTTCTGATTGACAATTTGAAATCCTTCCCCTCACAATAACATCGCACCATGCTTTCATAATACCCTTAACTGGTAAGAATTCTAACAGAAAAAGAATATATGCGACTTACGTTCTTCGGTTGCACTTGAGGCATTTTTAGGTCCAGTGTTTCAGAATCGGCTGCCACACACAAACCAAATATGGTCATAAATACAACAGCTATCGACTCCATCTTGAATGTTCTTGACTACTCCTAAAACACAGTGAAATGTTTTGATCATTCAAAAGTTATACAATCAAATATATTTTAAAGGGATAGTGAAGAGGTTTTCTTTATTAAAAAATGATGAGTATAGAGTACACTTATAGCATCAATTTGCACCAATCAGACGTTTGTGGTACCTGCAATTCTAAATTTTAGAAAACATCTTTACCATCAATTTAAGAAAGCGGTCAGGTGAATGCTCCAAATTGTTTACTTACTAGAGGTCTAGAAAAACAAACATGTAGGTATGGGCTTAAAAGGATTGTAGAGAAGTTTTCTAAATTTAAAATAAATAATATATATATCACTCAAATTACAATGTGGTAACATCTTGCTAATGGCGTTTCTAGGAGATATCAGGTGAGGGGTTCGAGCAGGGGCTACAAAATTTACTAGGGGGGGAAGGAGGTTGGGGTGGTCACAGACCATTCTTTCACTATGTAAAAAATTGGGGAGGGGAGCAGGGCCAGTCCCTTTTGGGGGGAGAAACGCCACTGCATCTTGTGTTTTATGATAGTGTAATCTATTTGGTATGATAACTCATATAATAGTACATAATTTATAATTGACGTATAATTGTTATTCGAAATACAACATATACAGCTGTTGCATATTTAAAGGAATTGTAAAGAGATTATCTTGATTTAAAATCGATAAAATCATAGACTCTGATAGCATTGATTTGCACAAGTTTAATTTACAATTACTCATGACTGTGTATCTTCAAATTCCACATTAAACTAATCGTTTTATGACGTCATTATCGCAAAATCAGCTTCTACGTCTGTCATAAAACGCAATACACAGTATCGGACATTTAAGTCACCTCAATATTTCTTTAAAAAGATCAAATATATGAACGATTAAATACTAAATATTTGAAAGTTAGCAAATTTCGTACAAATATATAAGTAGGCTACTTCCGGACAATGGATCCATTGGCACCCCACCCCCTCCACTCCAGAAACCAATTTAAGACGTACGGCGCATTCGCATAAGGAAGTGAAAATCTGTTCGATAGTGGAAACGACGTTTTTGATTCCAAAACATATGCTTGGAAAATTAAAGAACAAGAAAGGACCAAAACAATAACTACATTGTCAGACGACCACAATACTCTAACGACTGAGATAATTTTGAAGTTAAAACCATTTCATGCCCATGAATGTACAAACCAAGTCCGAAGCATATGGTTCCAAATAAGCATAAGAACAAAACCAAAACAATGAACGCATGATAAGATAAGAAAAAGAAAACACTACAACGACAGACTTATTTCGAACTGGAGAACAGTTCCTGTCGAATCGTAAACAAAAAAAAAAGTCATTGTTACCTTTGAGTAGTCTTGTTTACGTCGAAAATTCAGAATAAATATATTAAATTTATGAGGTTTTCCTGATAAGAATTTAAAATGGCGACGAGACAGCTACGTGATGTTCGATACGTGTGTCTATTTTTATCTCTTGTCGCTTCAACCTACTCACAGAATTAACAATATCAGGAACTAACAGCACTCGCCACTCGTATTGATTGGTTATATTCCGTTCATATAAACTTGCAGCTTGCCATTGATCCATGTTCGACTTTCCTAAAACTTGGTAACATAAGTTACGTCAGATTTTACTACAAATGATTTTTTCATGGTTATCAATATTTTGATTGTGATCACAGATTTATTACAATTTGTCAATCAATTATTAATAATTATTAAAAACAGAATGTCGAAATGAGACAGATTGATTGATCTTATATCGGTTTTATCAAGATCACCCGAGTGTTGCAAAAGATAATGAATATATGACGTCACATCACTATGACAATATATAAAATGGCGAACGATCAATATAATGCTACAATGAAATCTGGTGTCGAAATTATTGATTCTGATACAGCCGCGAACTACATCACGATCTCTGTATTGTTCTCCTGGATACATGATTAGTCTGAGGATCGCACAGCGTGAAACTCTGAATAAATAAGTTCTGTTTATTTCTATATAATTAGTTATATTACCTACGTTTTATAATGATAAGCTGAAGATACTACTTCATTAAATTTGCCGGATATATATATGGGTATTGTCAGAGTTCGGTGACGTAAGAGGATTTCATTGTCGAAAGGAGTGGGGGGTGGGGGGCATGGCCCAAAAATTAGAATATGGTGCTGGGGGTGGTGCATGGTCCAAAACATTCCGCCTAAATAGCTTCTGTAAGAGTTAGTATATTAACAGCCTCAAAATAGTACTGTTAGTATTCTCGATATAATTTCTTATAATTTACATGGACAATAGAAACACATTTCCCTCTTGGAAATTTCAACCGAAAAAAGTCAAATTTTGGCTGAAAATTGACCTCTATAAAAAAACAAATTTTGAAGGCATAATGTGTGTTTATGTTTAGATTTTTATTTACGCAAAAATATTCTAACACTATTTGAGGCTGATATAGTGATATTCCATTTCGCATGTCTGACAATGAGAGAATATTGATAACACCCTACTTCTCAACTACTTTATGCTGTATTGATTACAATCTTCAATTAATACAAAATGAAATATTTAAATGATGGGCTGACCATGTCCATATATGAAACACGGAGAAAATGTTCTCTCTCGCGTCCACAAATGCTTTATTTCACATCAATGTGGTCTGACTGAAAATCTCTTGTTACCTCCCCTCGATGAAAAAAATAAAATTGATATAAAAATACAGTAAAAGAAACGCACCTTGTTAAATATTTTCCATATTAATAAAATTTTTATAAAATTCTTGTCGGAAACAAAATTGGAATAACGCTGCAAAATATACTAACCTTATTTTCTATCGCATCACAATAATCACCAAATATTTACAAAACAATATACTAACATAAACAGCATAACTCGATTAGCTTATCCGATGCACGTGCTTTCAAATTAGGTCATGTTCTTTTGAATCTCTTTAGATCGTGCAGTCACTCAAAAATTGCGATGATCTGTTTTGAATTTGGAAATATATATGCCATTTATCAATTTCAAAATATTGAAACAAAAAACTAGCTGTAAAACTAACAAAAAAAGTCAACAAAAGTGTACCCAACAAGCAAACCGTAGGCTATTAGGCAAACCAGGTGGATAGAAATCAAGGGCTATTATTGAGTAGATATCAGATACGTTCGAAACATCTATCAACAAGAGTCAACCGGTGAGAATTGTTCGTGTTTATTTTCGTCTGCTGGGAAATAAGGGGCAAGCCTTATTTTTTTAGTTTGGGTGGGAATCCCCCTTTAGCAACACCATTTCCCCTTAGAAGTTAATAGAACTGTGAGAGCTTTGAATAACTGGCTAATATATTCCACTTCAGGTTTTTGATATTACATTTGTTTAGAATGTACACAAGAAGACATTATGATATCCACAACTCACGTTCGCTTCCAGCGGATGCTGATATCGCAAACTAGGTAGTAGTTGGTAGTTGGATTGGTTCAAATCGGATGATTCTGTTTGGTTGTTGAGTCTTCGTTAGACAGACGGAGACAGGTTAGTTCTATCCCTTTAAATACGCTTTAGACCTGAAGACAATGATGTAAATTAATGTTATCAGTGTCCCCAATGCACATACACAATTTACAAAACCTCTTTACAATCTCTTTAAGGATAGGATTTGATATGAAAATATTTCCAAGTATGCTTTTACCAAGGGTTGTATTTCATAATGTGAATTTGACAATGGTTTGTATCAGTGTATAGATTTGACAGTAATATTTAACAGTGTGTGTAATCTAGTAACAAAGTTTAACAGGTAAGTCAAATTGCCCTTTATACAGGTATAAACTGTTTATGTAGGTTAATGGGCATATAACGACAGGGAGCTATGTCAAACCCCTCTACCTTTACATTAGCTGACAGGGCGATAGTAAGCTGCCTATGCTTCTTTGATTAGCTAGGGATGAAAGATTCGGAACCAGTGCTCGATATTCAAATCGCAAGGATGTAATATAGATGTTCCTTACTGGACGAACGAAGGTATGTAATTTTGCAGGCAAGGCCATTTGTGGGGTTTTGGTTCAGCTTTTTAACTAATTGATTATGCTTGATGTTCTGAACTGCTATGAAAGAACTCGAAGCTCAAATTGGTGAATGATGAAGAGGGCAAACAGTACACCTTGTCACAATTAGATACAAAGCAATACAGGGAATTTTTTTTATCTATATGAAAATAATGGTATATTCTTATGATCACACACACTTTATGGATACTTTAAATGACTGTTCGTTCACTTTCCCCCTGGACTGATGAAAATAACAATTTCCTCTGGCCCCTTTCGAGATATTTATTGAGTTATTATTAGGGTAGCCGGGTCTTCGTTTGTACCTCTATTATACCACATTTTACATCCTGTATCAACTAATCCTAACAGATTAATATCAATAAGATACGAGATAAAATGGGGTTGTGAAAGCCCCTTTTCAAGTGCACGATGCATATCTACCATTAGAATCAATTCACGTTTCACAAGCGTTTATTTGTCATGATGCAGTTGTTCATTATTCACTTTTATTTCATGCAAAGGTTTAAGGTGTTTTCTGACCATGTTTGGAACTTTGACACTATATAAGAAATCTCAGCATAATGTGCGCCACATACCGACTCTAGGGTACCATGGCGTTGTTCTTGACGTTATGGTAAGTTTGTGAGCGCTATATAACGAGTCTTTACAGTATCATGTATCGTTTTTGAGCACCACATACCGATTCTATGGCACTTTGGCACTTGGGTTTAGTGTTTATTGTAAAGTATGGGTGCTCTATAACGAGTCTTGGCATTATGTAACCGTTCTTTGGGGTCATATAACGATTCTAGCACCTCTAGTACGTTATATCAAAGTTTTGGGCCCTACATAACGGTCCTTGGCATTATAATAAAGTGTCGGTTTAGAGGGGTCAGCCTCTGTGTAAAGTAGGACCAAGACGAGGTCACGATTTTGGTCGACGTCATTTCTCGGTTGCTCGTGTATCTGTGCTTAGTAACCGAATTCTAATATTTCTCGCCGCACTCATTCTTTGTTGACATAAACATCTTATGTATTGAATATTCTTAGTCACTGTTTGCACAAATTGACCTTCAGTAACTCGAGAAGCTGGGTTTCAAGGTCGACCATGACAATGACTTGGCGAGAATACTACACTCCCATTTCACGTGAATAACTCGCAGAAAACCTTGACGGTTCTAAACATGTTTCTGATCGCTAGGTAGATCGCAGGGAACACCATAGGGAGTATTTGAGAATATCACAAGGGGTAGGCCCACAAGAAGTACCTGGTGTGCAATAGGTACCAACAGATTTTGTTTTAAGGTACACGAGGGGTTTGGAGTATAGAAAGCCAAAGCTGGATATGATATAGATTTAATAGGGCTATCAGTCAATATTACATGCTAATGTGAATATAAATAAATGATCGTTGGCGTAAATTGTCCAATAAAGTTGCCTTTGAGTGCGAAAATATGACAAAAGTCAAAGTCAAAATAGGTCAAATACGTCAAGAATATTAGTAGAATTTACCAAATCTTAACCTAATGCCTTTGATATTATCAACATATACCTTGTTTATTTTATATCGATATTCAGACACTTGGTGGGAATATTTACTTTATTCTTCAATCCATTCATTATATTTACTATCCCTAATATAGCTTATAACTATCATGCGCGCACGTGTAATCTAATACACCTCTTGTTATATTGATCTGACGAAATATGTCGTGATATGTAGTAATTATTCTGCATCATGACAGCAAATTAAAAAGTTTTATGAAAGTATGTGGTTTAAACAGAGCTAGGTTAAGTATTGGGAAGAGTCTTCTGTTCATTTACTGTTAGTTTGGTTATCAAAATTTCGTACATTTCAGCTTTCGGGTAGGTAGGTATTTTCGGACTTCCATATCAAAAGCTATAATTTTGATTTATAATTCGAGGTAAAATCGAAAATCGTTCTTATTTTCTTCATAGCCCCTTCTTCAACTTTTTTAATCCCAGTTTTTCTAATTCTGAGTTGTATATTTTCAGGTCAGAGGGTCACAAGGTTAACGGGTTATTTTTGAGAAACTCTTCGTGGTAGTGTGTCATTGTGTCACTGATCTAAATAAAAGAGTTTGAAGGGAGTTTCTGAACGTTAAGCCATTGGCAGGCTGATATTGTAGTTAGCTCTTCAGGGGAACTCTTGGGAAATATTAAAGACAGATTTCGGATAATTTTGACAGTTCCTTTAAATTGTTTTTGTCTGAAAAAAGACAAGTTGTTATTGGACAAATCGTAGTTGGAGTTCAGCCTGTACAATGTATAGGTAATCGGAACGTGTCACCACTGGGCAGCTAGTGAAAGAAACGAACCATCAATTGTTACTGGATTACAGCATTATCAGGTGTTCTTCGTGAGATCTTTCAGTTGCCCATTGCCGAAAAAAGCTACAAAACGTGTGTCATCTCGGATCAGAGAGATCTAGATTGTAGCATCTTGTTTACAGTAAGCTTGTAGATTCATTCAAAAGATTTAAGCAACATCACAGCGTCTTAGTACCATCATCTACGAGTTGCCTTCTCTTAAAAGCATCACAGCCAGGAGGCGGAATACAGATGGCAACTAATGGAACGACAGATGCGTTTCAGAATGCTGGTGTAGGAACAATAGATTTGGTGGTCATTGTTATTTATCTAATTTGTTGTTTACTCTGTGGACTTTGGGTAAGTTTGATATTTCTGAAAGTACTTCACACCGTAGCGATTATCAGTTGCCATGGTTGCATAAAATGAAAGTGGCCATTAGTTTTTGCTTCATTCGATTAATGCAAAGATTGAGATAGCTCTTCGACAAACCTCTCGACAGTAGGACATCGAAAAGGAGTATGCACCGTAAAATATACATAGTCACTCTGAAATTGCTAAATCTCTATACAAAATGAGAGAAAAGTTAAACCCAATTCAAAGGTGCAAATTCTTCCTTTATAACTTTATAATACAAAACATAAATTGAAACGTTGAGCTCTATACATCTCAAATAATTTAATTTCACAGGTCCATGTGTACACATATACTCTTTGATAATTCTTGTAATATTTGTAAGGTTCAAGGTTATAGAAAGTCGTACATTGACAATAATTAACAAATATTTCGTACCACCCTGTGTCAGAATTTTATGAAAAAGATATTCAAAATTGTAGGTAGACTTTGCTCTCCTTTAGAAGTGTAATTCAAGGTTTTCCAAACGGTAGCAAAGTACAATGTCCTTTTTGTAGGAGTTATGAGATTTTATTGTGCACTGATGAAGGTTATTAGGTCATCCTAGATGACAGTTGGTATAATATCTTCAGGAGAAGAGTGCTCTGCATTCGCACAAATTAGTAAACAGACAGACCAACCTCTGTATCATGAGATCGGATTTGTGCCAAATACCATGTTCATTTCAGTGCAATAAAAGTCACTTTATAAGAGTTGAACCAATACGGTTAATTTATGAACGTCCACTAGGGATTATCAATAATGGTTTGATATAGAGGTCAATAGGGGTCAATAGGACTGAAGATTTGAATATATAGGAGCATGATCTCTTATGTAAATGGTCATAATTTTAACATAAAAGGTTACAAGGCCCTAAATGCTTGAGAGACCCTGTTTCACGATTAAATTAACTAAGATAAAATCCAACTTTGAAAAAAAAATTTAAATTTCAAATCGATTTAACTTTGACATGTCAGATCCATTCCGGCAAGAGAAAACTGCCATTTTGCCATTTTACCCGCCTGTTAGTGTTAACTGGACACTTTACAGAGACAAAATGAAATCCATGGTTGATGGGATATCCGTTGGCCTCATTTCGAATGGTAGCGCCTACAGAGTTTTATTTGATGGATTCGTTTATTCCAGGCAACATGGAGAACGCAGCGAGGATCTGTTTCAGGATATTTTCTGGCCGGAAGAGATATGCTATGGTTTGCTGTAAGTAATCATTCATTGTCCAATAAAAGTATATCTTAAAAGCAAGAGATCTACCGTGCAAATGATGCATACATATACTCTTCTTAAGCTAACATATTTGTGGAAAACTGATTGATATTAGTGTTCCAGTTGTACGCAAAATGCAACAATAAGACTTCTGCTTTGCTGTATCTTGCCTTCCCACATGTGTAACTATTTGATTAAGAAATAGAAACACCATACATAACAAATTCGGCAATCTTTGTAAACTATATTTCAGATCGGAGCGTCGTTATTCTCGAGTAATATAGGTAGTGGAAGTTTTATTGGTTTGGCTGGTACAGGAGCTGCAAATGGTATAGCTGTAGCTAGTTATGAATTAAATGTGAGTATTGCATCCTTAATACTTGTCAATCTTCAAACTAACCCCAAATAACTCATACCAAAATGATATAGGAAAAAGAAGGCATTAAAAAGTATGAATTAACAAATGTAAGAATTTTTTTTGCGTGATATGTTTTAGTCGGTGTAGTTTGTCGTACATTGGGCATGGACTCAGATATGATCATCATCTGGCCACGTATTCTCGAAACGATCTTAGAGCTAGGATGTCCTTGATTCAATGTCAGAAGACAAGAACCTAGGACATCCTAAGATCGTTTCGAGAATACGTGACCAGGTTCCTCGTACCCATCTCACACTTCCTTAACGGCACGCATTATGACAATTATAACCCTCATAATCAGCATACAGAATTTCTATCCTATTTTCTCGACTTCACTGATTATCATTCCAGGGTTTATTCTGCTTGCTATTGTTAGCATGGTTATTTGTTCCAGTTTATATCTCTAGTGGGGTAAGTTGAAACTGTGCTTTCCTTCCGATGATAGCACACTTCAGACTGAAGTTAGACAATAGTGTATATCTTCCTATCCACACTAACTTTTTTAACTAAAATTTTTAACGCCTTATTCTCGAAAACGTAACTAAAGACGATCTTTGTTTTCCAGCTATTTGGTTGGTCAATCACTTAAATTGATTATGAATTTAGTTTTGGTATCCAATCAGATTACTGAGTGTTAAAATCTGAATAAAACATCATATTAATTTTTCTTTATATTTCGAAGGTCTACACCCTACCAGAATTTTTACTGAAAAGATTTGGAGGTCAAAGGTTACAGGTGTATATGGCGGTTCTGTCTCTTATTATATATGTCTTCACCAAAATATCAGTGAGTTATTATATTTTTGATATAAAGGTTTGCACTTTTGGCGTATTCGAGAGTCCATTGCAACCTCCGGGGGTGTTATTCACAGGTATTTTAACGATTTCGCCATGCATTACCCATTGTGTCACACTCAAAAAACGCAAGTATAGTATGTACTTGAATGACAGTTGAATATAAACCAGAATCATGTATTCGGGCATCATGCGCATCTTCCAACAATAAGATTCAGAACTGTGAACAGCTCTGAGCATGGCACAAAACCTTGCCCCGTGGCATTTTGAAACTTATGGTATTTTAACCCCCCTTGCCAATGAGACCAGTTACTTATGAACGTCATCATGTCTTATTAGACATGCAGTTGAAGGAAGCATTGTGTTTTCCACTAACAGCAGATATATGAGAAACCGGCTGTCTATTTGAAGAATTAGAGTAACTTGTGATACCTCAATGTATGTATTTGTGTTGCAGGCTGATATGTATGCTGGGGCTATATTTATCAACCAAGCTGTACAGTGGAATATTTATGTTGGTGTTCTGGTCCTGCTGGCTATTACAGCTATTTATACTGTTTCCGGTAGGTCTCACTGGACATGTTTTGTCCGATATGGGATCAAATGAAACTTTAGATTTCTATGTTGATCGCCCCCTTGGTAATTTTGTAACCCATAAACGGCCTCACCATCCGATGATTCATAGAAACGCAACTGTAACCCAGTTAGCAATATTGATATTGAAACGGAATTGAAATAACCATGGTAATCTGATGTTCCAGGTGGGTTAAAAGCTGTAATATATACAGATACTCTACAGACTGTAATCATGGTGGGTGGAGCTCTGGTGCTCATGGTTTTAAGTAAGTATTATTTACTTCATCTTATTCATACCATGAGTAGAGGGTGCATTCTACAAACGACGATGTTCTAGCCGAGGACGACACCGTTATTGAACAGTACATATGTGTTTTTCATTTAACGTATAGGTGAAGGTCTTGCAAAGCGATTGTTGTATAATATAATAATATATCGAATAATATTAACAGAATAAATTCAACCATCCCTGATCTGTTGCAAGCATAGTCTGTCTTCTGGTATGGTACAATTGTTTGAAATCAGTACTGGTTCATTCCACCTCCTTCATTTGCCTTTTTGATTTTCCAGGTTTTACGAAAGTCGGGGGTATTGAAACTCTGTACGAAAAATATAAGTACGCAATTCCTGATGACGTCAATGGTACATGTGGTATTCCGACAGACGAAGCGTTCCATTTATTACGAGATGTAAATGCTGGTGATCTCCCTTGGCCAGGAAATGTATTTGGTATCACGATTCTCAGCACTTGGTACTTCTGCTCCGATCAGGTTAGTTTAAGCATACAGAATGCCGACGTAACCGGTCTTTGGATTTGATTGGTCGATCACTAAAATTAATTTTAAATTTAGTTTCATTATTCATTCAGATTTCTGTTTTTCTTTACTGTAAAATCCGGGTTTTATATTATTTAAGTTTTCGATAATAAGGCGCTCGTTTAAGACCTGTTTAATTATATATTTCAGGTACTGGTGCAGCGATCTCTAGCGGCAAAAAACATGCACCATGTAAAGGGTGGTTCCATCATGGCGGCTTATTTAAAAGTTTTGCCATTATTTACCACAGTATTCCCTGGCATGATCAGTCGAATTTTATTTCCAAGTAAGTCTACAATCTTGTACATGTATTGGAAAGTTAACCGCCATGTTCCATTCGGCAATACTCGGCAGTTTCCGTAAAACTGAATCTATTACAGAGATTGCGGTACCTTTCAAGGTAAATGGTTTGCCCATGTTCAAGATGTATTTATGGGGATTCTCTATCCAGTCATTTGCTGAGTCAACAGAGATCCATTCCAACACTCGTATCACTTTATAGACTGAAAATCAGAAATTTGGTTCGTTTACAACTTAACTTAATATTTCTGTTTTGACAATGTTTCAGATCAGATAGCTTGTGTAGATCCTGATATATGTGAAACAGTTTGTGGTAATAGAGAGGGGTGTACCAATATAGCTTACCCTAAACTTGTTATTGAGCTCATGCCCGTAGGTAACTACCCAATCGTTTTATATTTTGGTTGTCCTGTGAGTCTCAAAACCTTTATCAATTCCTAAAGGAAACCATTTTTACAATGTCAGGATATTAAGACCTTCGTCTTATACCTTGACTACAATAACCACCTTTCTTGTATCATTGAATGATTGGATTTGAGTGGATTGTAGGCTAGGAATACAGTCTATAAGAAACAATGTGGAAGCTTCTGATTGGCTATATTCTCTAGCGTACAAATGGTTGCATTTACAAAATTCTGTGACACAAGAAAGGCTTCTATTGGAATCAGGGTATAAGCACGAAGTTCGTTATACCTTGACACTGTGAAGATGACAGGAAAAACGCGTCAGCTCCTCACTGCCACTTTGAGTTTGTGGCATCCCTAAATTCCATGCCATTATGAGGGTAGATGTGACGTCATAAGATCGCAGTTTTGATGGAGTGCATTATTATTTTCATCTTTTCTAGAACTTCTAATGGATAAGTCGTCGGAGTGGTGACTGATACAGACATCACATGAAAAGAGGTTGGGTTTCATGTTCCAGATCGTTTTGCTTAAGACTTTTCCGAATATTTGACCTTTTCACAAAAAATTAAATTCTTTTCACCTAACACATTCAATGGTTGTTCCTATCTTTATAATTATTACAGATTCCTAATTTAAGTTTTTATTTTTTTGGCCTGCAGTGAGTGTCAAAACCCCTGACCAAGTTAAAATCTGATTCCAGGTTTAAAAGGGCTGATGTTGGCGTCCATGATGGCGGCTCTGATGTCTTCATTGACCTCCGTCTTCAATAGTTCCAGTACCATCTTTACTATTGATATCTGGAAACGATTCCGACCAAAATGTTCTGATGCTGAGATGCTGGTTGTTGGGAGGTAGGTAACCTGGATTTGGTTCGGGTGCATATCTTACGTTTCGGGGAAGGTAGGGTTTGATTCTCCACAATGTGGAGAAACAGTTGAGCAAAGAAGCTGCAGTTGAAAGATTTGAGCGAGCGAAGTAATTCAAAGCCTTAATCGCAAACAGAAACCCAGGATGTAAAAATAAATTTTGCTCACAGAACTATACATATATATTTTTTCGAGGATTTCGGGTTTCGTTTTCCAGTTCGGATCGTTGGAATATGGTTTATTTATTTTCCTTAATAGGGCTGCCATATCAGGTTTTTTTTTCAATTTGCATATTTAATTTTTTTTTTTTTACATTTCAGAGTTTTTGTCCTGGCTCTGGTAATCATCAGTATTGTCTGGATTCCCGTTCTTCAGGCTTCACAAGGGGGACAACTCTTTAACTATATACAGGCTGTGACGGGGTATTTTGCTCCACCAGTTCTCTCATTGTATTTATTGGCCATTCTGTGGCCTCGGTGTAATGAACAGGTACATGTATATGTAGCTCTTCTGTTTTTGTAATCAAGGCCTGGTATCTGCTGCCTCCTCTCACTGTACTGGCGGTTACCCTGGATTTAGAAGTTAAAACCCAGACGTGAATTATGTGGATGTATATCCAATGGTGCTACATATGAGGCCAGCTTTGCCATCCACTAATATATGATTGGTCTAAGAAGTTGACAAATATTTGCCAGGGCATACTACTTCAGATGACGGCTGATTACTTATACGCAAATTCATACCACCAATAACGTATCCCTTTTTCATTTCAGGGGGCGTTTTGGGGGTTGATGGTTGGACTATTGGTAGGAGTAATAAGAATGGCGTTAGATTTTGGATATGGTGCTCCAAGATGCGGAGAAGCCGAATTCCGTCCCGACGTCATTTCCAAAATTCATTTTTTACATTTTACAATTTTGTTATTCGTCATCAGTTTAGTAGCGACTATAGTAATATCATTGTTCACTACACCGTTAGATCCCGATAATGTAAGTATGCACGTACATCTGACCTAGTTACGTATACACGAACATCTGACCTACTTTGTAAGTACGTACATATGGCCTAGTTAGGTATACACGCACATTTGACCTAGCTTTCAAAGCTTTTTCTTATTGAATTGCAATATTTAATTTAATTTATTCACAAATTTAATTTTCTGCACGTCCATGTTCTTTTAGATAATCCGATGTACGTGGTGGACACGCCATGACAGTCACGCTGAAAGAACGTTGTTCCCAGAGGAAGAGAGAAGACATAAACTGGCTGAAATAGCAAATGAAGAACTTCGTCATAAACCGGTTACTGGTACGTACATTTCTCGTAATTTATTTTTCCAACTGTTAAAAGAAAGAAACAATCGTAAGGATTACATCTTAGGTTCACGACGATCCTGTCTACCAGTTGGTCCTTGAAAGAAGACAACTTATTCAGGGTCTTAACACAACAATTGAGATTAGAACTCATCAGTACCGCAATACAGAAAACTTCCCACTGAAAGATCTTGCCCGTCTCTTTGGATAATATTAACAAATGCTTCGTTCTATTATAGATGTAAAAACTCTACCAAAATGGCGACAGTGGGTGTATCTGGTCTGTGGTTATGAACCACCCCAGATTGTCGATATCTCGGACGAGGAGAAGAAGGAGGCTCAAAAATTATTAACTTCAGTTCACGAACATCCAAAATGGAAAATGTTCGTCAACCTAAATGCTTTAGTTCTAATGACATTTGGGATATTTTTGTGGGGATTTTTCGCTTAGGTTGAGACCTGTTTCTTTTGAAAGGCGTTTTTATGTATTTCAAGTTCATAGATATGAATATTGTCTCGGGGCCTCAAACTTATCCTCTGTGATAGTTGGACCAAAGCGAAGTAGAAATTTGCATCAAACATATTCGATTGTGAATCTTCAACGTCTATTATTAGTTTATAGTTTTAATCTTAGATTTTAGATGTGCGTTATGAGATAAATTGTATAATAAAATATTTTTCAGTTATTACTGCTGTCTCTGCTGGTGGACACACTTGTCCCCAAGGGTATTCAACTTCGTTGAAATCGAGATCTACTGTTATAATTACTGATATTTGTGAATGGAGTGTGCATTGCTGTCGTTTTCTGTCAAAGGGGTGCAACTCGTGACACAACAATTTGTTAATGTTTCGAATAGATTTCGAAACATAAGCTTTCAACATGAGCGTAGCGCACGTGCTCTCTCAGTTGCATTCCGGTGCATGTGATTCGAGAGGACAATTTCTGTCAAAGGGGTGCAACTCTTGAAACGATAAATTGTCAATTCAGCTCGTGACCAGTGAGCTAGACTTTCTGTTCGAATAGATTGTGGAACCTAAGCTTTCCGCGAAGTCACAGCCTAAGTGCTCTATCGATTGCATACCGGTCCATGGGATTTAGTTTCGGCGCTTTCCGGTGCAACTAGTGACATCTTGTCAATGATAATTTCCCTTGGATTATGTCACCATTGGCTTAAAGGGACTGTTTAGATTCGGGTGAAAAAGACAACTGAATATAAACATGGTTCCAATAATTTATTGGCAACTGGATAGTTCACAAATATTTTTCTGTCATTATCGTGATTTATAACAAATTATTATTATTAATGGCTCCTGGTGATTGAATGTACACAAGATTGAGGGACAAAACAAACAACAATAATAGATAGTTTTAAAATGAGAAATACCCTAGTTATGACAAAATTGATTGTAAGATTTCTTTTGGGTAACAAAACCCTGTTCGATTGATAATTTAACACCAAGGTTTGTTATTGACCAATCATAAGAATGGGACACCTAAGTTATCCCAAGTTAAGTTTTTAAAAGTGTGGGGCCAGTTTCACACAAAAATTATTAGGTTGTATGTATGGAATATCTTAATATAAATTTCACATTCACACGACAAATTCTTAACATAAGATTTTTTGATGAAAAGGCCCTGATCAATGATTTTTTTAAACAGTTAAAAAGTCTATAGGAGAAAGGGAGATAATTCAATTGTCCTCCATATCTTCATCATCATCCTGCATAATAACTTCCACCATCTTCTTCTCCAGTACTGGGGTTTTTGCTGAAAAATATAATGATTATTTTGTATTGTTTAAAGCCAATCCTAAGGAACTAAAAATCTATGAATACTACACAAATGAAATGAAATCCTAATTGTATGCATCTTTTTGGCTATGAAGATAGGCAATGCCATGCAGTATGCAGTGAGGGAAAATTTTTGAAAAGACAGCAGCATTTCATTGGCCTATTATTTATTAACTGATTTCTTACTCTTACGGGGATCCTTAACTTGCACAGATTGTAACACATGAGGCATCAGTTTATTGTTTAATCTAAATGGCTAGATGCTTTTGCTACATGTTACCTTCTACATGCTAGAAGATCTTAAGACAATACCATTCACTTTGACAATAAGACAAGTGGTAATTACCTCCCGGAGCCCTGATAAGGTGAATATTTTTATCAACTTCTCTGACATCAGCCTCCTTTCGTAATTTCTTTCCTTCTTTTAATCTGAAATAGAAAACAAACAGTTAGCTTTCATCATGAAATTATCTAGACACCTGATACCACTTTTCATGATAACTTCTCATTTATGATTGATACACTTCCTAATGTGAATAGTTTATTAGCTGCTACCAATGTTTTGCCAGTGTGTTGTTATATTGGATTTCAGAAATAAAGGCACCTAAAGGTGTAATAAGACTGACAAGAATATTGGCTTGTTAGGTCTTGGGATAGATCTAAAAGCTTTTTTCACTGTCAGAGATTCATAGTAAACCATGAAGCTGAATCTAAAATATCACTGTAGAGTTGTATCGTATTGTATAGAGAGATTTTGTAGAACTACTATACTATACATTACCTGTTTATAATATGTTGTCCTTGTCTCTTTAATTTAATCTTATCTATTCTGTCTATAGCTTTAACTGAAATACAACAAAAATATACACATTAATTATCCTTTGAATGAAGCTCTGGGGATGGTTCAAGGAAAACAGAATTAAATTCTGAAGGGCGAAAACAAGGAAATAAAACTGGCAAAAACTTGTGCCCTTTATCATTTAGAGTTCTGTCCAATATAGATACTATATTATATGCCACCATCTACAGACTTGTATCAATGACAGGCAGATGCTTTAAATTTAATGGCACCGTATTAGCTCAATATATGCTGGAATCTGACCCCTCTGATGGCTGCTTAACTCAAACTTACTTGTGTTGTTCCATAATTCACGATTATATTTAATGGGTATATTTCTTTTCTTTTCAAATTCGAATGATGGGTCCACAGCCAAATCTTTTCCAGTAGCCTTCCTATATGCCTTAGTCCATCTTGCTTTTCTTGGATTTTTCCTCTTTTTAAAGGCTTTGTGACATTTACCACGGCAGAACTTAAATATCTGAAAACATCAAAAACATTATTATTCATACATGATGAAAGCTCACACTTGGTCGAACCTCAGCAACAGTGTCTGTGGCATTTAGAAAGGTTCAGAAATTGACTAACAGACGACAAAAAACTCACTAAAGACATATAAATTGTAGTTAGTGTTTCATGTAAAATGTACCAAGAATTGATCTGTCTAAAACCAGTATGGTGTAGCCAATTAGCGACGTATGACAAATGATTGACCTATTATATATTTATCCTAAGATTAACAGGTTTTTAATTAGTTCATGATGAGTCAATCACCAGGATTAAAAAGACTAAAGTGGGAACCACATCATCACAGGCCTACTGAAGTAGTAAGGTTTTTGATCAATTCATGGACTTTTTTACTTTATTCAAATCTTGCCGATTGATCAAGAAATAACCGTAATTAGGCAATGAGATTTGGCATACAATTCTTTTTCATAAACATTAAAGAACTTGAAGAGCCAAATTGGACCAACAATCAACATGCATATTTTGTAAACAAAACCACGTGGTCGATTACAGATGATCGAATTCGTTCGGGACTTAATTTTTGTTAATTCTCACTCTACAAAAGGTCTTTTAAATAGATATTCGACCCACCTTACAGTCGTTTCTAACAAACTGAATCCCGTGGCCTGGGTGGATCGTTGAGGAACAGAAATAACACTTCTCAAGACGCATTTTTGTCTCTTATTTTCTTCAACCTATTTGTCAGTCCACCATGTTTACTAAAAGGACGACTTCCGGTTTGTTGGGCAATACGTGATCTGATTGGTCGTTATTATTAACTGGAGTTATTTCCCTTGCATCGTTAAAAAGGATGCCACAGACTACAGCAATTCTTAAGAATCATACAAAAGGCGATCAAAAAGGGGTTTTGTTCCCTTGACGAGTACCCCATATAAATTGATTTGAATCTTAAATTCACTGAAGCTAAAGAGCATTAAGCTAATTGTTTGAAAATTGACATCTGACCCACCAGCAGAGACACCAATCTTGGCTATTGAGAATGGGTATTATGCGATACAGGCCCGTCAATAAGCTAGGTTAACAGTTTTGAAATTGATTTTTTCAACTTGTCCAGGTTTCACAGACATAATATTTGCCACATAAGGACTATTTTAATACCATTTTCATAGAAATCTATAACCCCGGGTTAGCGTGACAGTAGGCCCTATTGAGTTAAAATTAGATACTTTTGACGAAGTCTCCCTTCCGATAGGCCTACTTCTTCGGACACAAAATCCTCATTGAAGAGCTAGATCGAAAATGGAGGTTAAATTCTTATATGATATATAATATAGATTTTTGACAAATAATCTTACTACAAGAAGTCGTGAAGACCTAGAATTAAAGATAAACCTCTTGAAATGTCTGTCGATCTGAAGGATGGATTATAAAGCTGCCCGAGGTTATATTTTCATTTGCCAGTAATTACCAGTTCCTAGTCGGTCGGATTGTTGAGTTTCTAGAAGAAAGTAAACAACAAAATCAACCTGCTTCTATTAAAAATAATATAGAACATGTTTTAAAGTGACGGTCTTGTGAAATATTATAAAGTTAATCAGACTCGTAGCCAGACGATATATCTCAAGGGGCACTGGTGTAGGGTGCTGTAATAATGAAAATGATCCGTTGTAAGGAGAGCAATCGATTTTTTCAAAAAGGGGGTAGGGGAGGGGGGGGGGGGTACATTGACCCTTGCCCCTTGCCCCTTGCCCCCCCTATAGCTACAAGCTTACATAAAGCTGTCCCACCCTGCAGCCGACGTGGACCCTCCACACTCAATCCCCCCTACCTTCTTAACCGTTCCTCGTTTGATCAAGGTTCCACTTGATGATACCCGGATATAAAGTAAGGATCCACAATCTCAATATTTATTTGTCTGTCTTAAATTTCAATAAATATTTAAATTAATAGGAAGGGCTTTAAAATATCGAATCTAAATTTATTTATGTAAGAAAGATTTTTAAACAATGTAGATCACTCCCAGACAATCTTTCAATCAATCCTTGTGTTTTGGTTTTTGTTGAAAAGTTGAAAAGTTGAACTTGATCAGTGGATGTACAATCAGTGCAGATATTGCACAGTGGATTTTGTCAGTTCAGTTTCCTTGAGCACTGACTGAATCATGCCCTTAAAATAATTTAGCCACACCTCCTGAATATTTTAAACCGAACAAGTAGGTTATAATATTGACTATTTTGTACTTTCTCTAAAGATAAGATAAAAACGATCCATTTTATCCACAAGACGCCTTGTTATGTTGTTATCAATTGTAATCAGTCCCAGGGAACTCAGTATTACATAATATCTCGACTTCTAGGTTAACTGGCCTAGATAAAAGTGAAATTGAGACGTGGCTGATAAGTTTAGCCCTCATTTGGGACATCGTTATTTTTCCAAAGTATTCTTTTTTGTGTGTGACTTTTGACTGGAAATTGTCATTATTGATCCCCTTCTATCACAGTGCCAAATAACAATAAATCTTTCCAAAGTCCAGCTAATGCGATCATCTTGACTGCAATATCCACCTCTCTTGTAGCACTGACTGCAACATTTTTGATTGGATTGTACGTTTGCGAACCAAAGGCAGCCTCGAAAGCTAGTTTTTTGGGCAAAAATGTCATAACTAGTTTAGAAATCTCAGTTATTTTGTTTCTTTTAACAGACCCTGTCACTGTTCCCGAGTATCACTGAACTGCCACTGTACCTAGCTCAAGCTGCTGATTAGTTATGAGACGACATCCATAAACTAGATAATTATACAATATGTTACGATATCTACCAGTATGATTTAATGATTACATTATTTATTATGTTATGTGCGTGTAGATGTTCAATAATGTTTATTATAATGTACATGTTTTATTACCAAATCCGAAACACGACCCTTTATTGAATTGATACGTAACGGATGGGTTCCCGCCAAAACTTGCAGATCTGAACTGACACAACTATGTAAAGCAATGTAAAAACTTCCCATAGGCGTTACTAGACATATATCCTTAGACTTGTAGACGATGTGAGTAGTGCTGTTTTTACGAAAGGGTAACTGATATGGCCAGTCTTTACGACCCTCACACCCCCTGACCCCCCCACGCCCCTCACCTCCTCCTCCTCTTGCCAACCTTCAAAGTATCCCCTTTGAAAATTCTGTGTCCTCAACACAGCCCCTCCCCCCTAATGATCCATAGACACGTCAAGCTGGAAGTGAAAGCAAAGAAAGGTTGTTCGGACTGTAAAATTTTATGTTTTATATTTTAAGTAATATTACTCATGTCGTATTATATAAGGTAATAAATTACTTATAGCACACTGAGAAGTTACACGATATACAGTGACATAATTAACTATTAACTATCTGTACTGAGCGTTGTCAACATGGCCCACCGAGTTTGTGGCAGGGATTCGAGCGAGAGCAGGCCACACCGAGGACTGGAGCACTCGAACCCAGTAGTTAGGATAGATCTCAGGGTCATGGAATTTCTATCTGGGAACAACGGAGGCTTATCCAGCGTCGTTGACCATGATTCGAGTTGAACCCCAGAGTATGTGGAATGGGTTGCTAATTGAAAACTAAAAAAATGGGGTTGGGGATGGGAGAGGGGTCGATCCCGCTGTAACTCAAGGGTCTTGTTAACTGGGATGATGGGGGATCAATGATGGAGTCGGCTGGTTTCCTGCTCTACCCAGGTTTGCTTTACAATGTATTTTTAAGGTTTTCGGCAATCAAAAGGCAAATATTAATACAGGCGTTTGCTAAGTTCTGGCTGCGTGCCTCTTAATGCAATGAGCTACCCGCAAAGAACAGAAAACTGAGACTAGAAACTTCATTTTATTTCAATAATGGGGCCTTCCATTAAGGAGAAAGAAAACACAATTGATTTTAAAGGCAGTACATTACATTCAACACGATTAAGCGGTGACCCGCATGCACCAAATTATATGGTACGTGATTCTATTTAGCTTATAAAAATACTTCGTGCTTATGAATATTCAACGACCTGTTAATATTTTACTTCGTAGTGCCCACACTTACTGCATCGATTACAGCTAAATAGAATTTGTCAAAAAGACCAAATCAGAGAACACTTCTATAACAAATCTTGTCCAAACCTATATATAGTCAATTTGTATCGCCTATTCGCAACTTCAAGACTTGCGCACTACCACCAGAATGCGATAGAATACATGGCTCTTTATAGGGGACGTCGGTCGATTACAGAGTGGATGGTTTAGAGGGATTTTACTGTATGTAAATAAAATGAAGAACAGAATCTCAAACTTACAAGTAGATATCTCCCCGATTTTTGTTTGTGTGCGTTTTTAAAAACACTGATGCAACAGACCTTGCAATAGATTCAGGTCGATCTACAAATACAGATTTTAGTGTACGGTATATAAAACTTTTACAAGTAATACCACCTTTGTTGCAACAGACCTAACAATAATCTAAGGTCGATTTAAAAGTACCCATAGAAGTTTATATTTGATGCAATATGTGACTAGTGAACTAGTAAGATTGATAAACATGTACCCGGATGACAACTGTTTTCTTTTATTATCAAGAGACGACAACATCAATAACTCAATTCAATGCAGTTCTAATTCAGTGCATAGAGGTTATTTGTACTGTTAATAGTAGACGACGAGGACTCGATAAATCGAAACATGCACTCTAATATTTTGTTTATAACATTTAGTAAAAGATAATTGAGATAAAACTATATTTGATTTCAATTAGCTTATAACAATTTTGTGCTGTGGGTTCGATTCCCTATATTAAGAGAAGGAAATATTGATTTGGACTTGTTAATGATTAATTAATTAAGTGAATTTAGAATAAAAAAGAAATATTTCAAATACCAGTGGATGTAGAATCGTTTCTAAATTATAACTAATAACGTCGTTATGTCGATGATATCCGCATGAAAGAACGGTTACTCTAGACGTAAAACAACTCGCAGTATCTTGATATGCGTTTAAAAAAGTTTCAGTGCAATAAATCACTAACATAATTTATGAACAGAACAATCAATCAAACTGAATCAGGGCAATGTTTTTGTGGAAATATGCAATTTCCTGGAAGGATACGCTCTCTTTCAAAATGCATAAAATGCAGAATTTACGCCCTTAAAAAAAAAAAAAAACGTTTTCCACTGACAACCTGAAAGGCTCAAATTTCGAAAACTGTGAACACTATTACTGATTGGCTAAAAATTCCCGTTCCTGACACTCGGGTATGATTGGTCAAAACAATAGTGCATCTATAAGAGTACAAAATCGGTAGTGCCGCCCTCTTATCCAAAGTTGCCCGGTCACAAATAAAACAAGGTGACATTGATATCATTGTAAGTCAAGGTGTATTTAGATCAGTTTTATTGTGTAATAGTTTAACAGAGCAGACCGTGTCAGGTTATCTTTACACAGTATTTACCAGTAGAGATAATGACTATAGATAATAATTAGATACTTCTAACAAAATACATTTATCAAAATCAAATTTTGAATAAAACAGAAATTACCATGATCTTTATAACAGTAACGATCGTCTAAGTTGATATTATAGTAAGTTTAAAAAGACTTGAAACGCTATTCCATCCCTTAAAATCCAACCAAAAATGTCTCCGGCCCCTATATCTCAACAAGACTTACGATAAAAATATTTCATTTTAAATATACTTCACTTGCAAACGATGATCAAAAGATCATATGAAACGAAGTTGTGAAACCCAAACCAAGGACCCCACTTGCAGACGGGTGAGAAGTCATTCTAGCCCACCACGTCAGTAATATCCGTAAGTACATGTAGTTACATGTCCTAACCTTTCATCTGTAGTTACAACAGATTACAGATTTTAATATTTTATCATATCATGATCTTCTTTACTATATCTATCACTCTTATCACTTGACCACTTTATTATAATCACAGGTTATATATAGATGGGAGAGGTGGGGTGTTAGGGGTCGGGGGGTTGGGGGTTGTAGGCCTAATCATATAGAGAAGGGAAGGGAGGTGTTCCTCTTAAGTAACACCAGATTACAGTATCTACTATCGTATCACATATCATAGCCTTGTTTACTGTATATCACTTGACCTCTTTATTGTAATCACAGGTTATATAGATAGGGGGAAGGTGGGGTGTGAGGGGTCGGGGGTGGGGGTTGTAGGCCTAATCATATAGATAAGGAAAGGGCGGTGTTCCTCTTTAGTAACACCAGATTACAGTATCTACTATCGTATCATATCATAGCCTCGTTTACTGTTTACCTCTTTATTATATTCCTGGCTTTATAGGGAGTGGTAGGGCGTAGGGGTGGTTGAGGCCCTAACGGTATAGGAAAGGAGTGCGTAGGGGGTGTCGCTCTATAGTTTCATCATGTTACTTTATGGAATATCATATCATATCATCGTATTGTTTACTGTTTATCACTCTTATCACTTGACCCCTTTATTAACTATTAAGGAAGGGTGGTGGACAAAAACAACAGAAATTTGCAATCTTATTGATAGATTTCACTATATGGCTCAGAAAATTTTGAATTCGATACATTTTGAATTCCCGATCAGGTAATGAAACTGTATTGTTTGTTGGTTTTTTAATTCATAGAAAACGCAATGATTCTTCATAAATTAGGCAAGCCCGGAGAGACAGACGAGGTCTTTGAGTCTGAACTGAAGATGATAACAGATTAGAGGCAAGGTCGTCTACTTTCTAGAAATAATTTTGATCCACTTTATTGAAACTGACTCCCTATTTAGACGGACGCGTGATGTAATTTAGAAACCAATACAGTCAGTTCAGTCCTCGGGGCCATTCTTCTTTTGATAAGTGTTAAAGAACTCTTTCAATGTGAGTTCAATCACACCTTATCGTTTGGTGTAGATTATTGCAGGTTGGTGGAGGTTATAGTCCGAGATTCAGGTCTAAACAGGAAACACATCTCTCGTCATTCCATTTTGGTACTTATTTTATCCCTTCTTCAGAAATATGGACATTTCGTTTCTATTTTTAGGAATAGAAATGAAATGAATGGAGTTTTACGTCCTACATTTCTACACCACGAGGGCTATTTTTAGGAATGGAAAAAAGAAATCTAAGTATTTCTTAGATTTATTGGTACGTTTCATTCTTAAACTTATTTAAAAAGACAAGAACGATAAATTACAAGTGTTCCAATTGATAAAACATATAACATTCACTGCCATTCCATGTACTTTTATTTCGGTCAAGAAAACCGCTGGTGGAGGGTGAAGGGCCCTTGAGAACCCCACAGTTTTATTGAAACCTGTATTAAATTGTAATATGTATGGTATATTATCTCGGCCCAAGTGGTCAATCGTTCAAGTGGACATAGATAAAGAAAAGAAAAATGTGTTGACCAAGCGACGATTAAGATAGCATTATCTGACCGTTATCTAGAATTGTCTGAAAATGAAAGGGTTTGGTATTGAGGTCAAATAACATGTAGGTCAATTCTTGTTCTTGACCCTTGCTTCGTTTTCTAAATTTGATATTAGCATGGCCAGTTCTGACAGCAGACAATTTTATCAACTGACCCTTATTACTTTTTTGTAATAACATTAATATTATGAGCAAATTCTGACCACTCAAAATGTAAAGCATAGATACTTAGCTTAGACCAGTGGCTCCCAACCTTTCCCAGACTTCACACCCCCTGGACCCGGACCTTTCACTCTCCCAAAATTTGTTTCATCCACATTTTCAGCTTGTGATGATGTGAGGTGTTTTCTCAATTCAAAAAAATTCTTCTCCCCCGACACCCTAGTCCCACACTCCCAGGGGGTGAAAACACCACAGGTTGGGAACCGGGAGCTTAGACAAACCCAGCAGCAACAGTGTATGATCTGGCATTGAATACGGAATTGGTGATTATACGATATCAAACAAATCATAGGTTTTTAGGAGTTCGTGACATAAAAAGTGCGATCTTATGTCTGGACAAATACTCTCTCTCAGCCTACAATTTGTGCCAGGTCTGAAAGTTTACCCCGAATCATGTGATTACTCATCTTCACAAACAAAGCTTGAGATTGTGAAGATGATGTTTACCGTGTAGTACGATGTTTCTCTAAACGGATCCTGATATGATAAATATGTCATTCAGAAGAAACCATACGATGTCCATTGTTTACTACTGTCAATATATTTACAGTTGCTGATTGAAATATATGGTATACTTAAAACGACATATCTAATTCTCTGGAAAACGTCTGAATGTCATTCAGGACGGTCTGTGCTAGCGATACACAACACAGGGGTCAATGATGGACACAATTTTGTCTTAATGTGCAGAAACAGCTACGATGTCACTCGTCAGTCAAGGCAATTGGTGGTATTGGAGTAAATCGGGGTCACAAAACTTGACAATTTACCGCTAGTTTTAACACAATAGGGACCTACTCTATATTCGACAATAACGCAACCAACGATTTCAGACAGCACAATACGAATCCAAAACTCCTGCCGTGTGTGCATCGATTTATTTGCAAGGTTGTTGTATAATTTATTGCATGTAGCTACTGCTCTAGACTTTCGCCATTAACATGTAGGGGAATGTGCACCAAGCAAGCAGATTGTACTTGCTACTGGGCTGGTTTCGGTGGTATGAATTGCTGTTAGAAACTGAGAGCTGGCGGCCCAGAATTAGGATCTTCTGATTTTCTAACCCGACTTTCCGTTGTCTGTGCTGCAAATCCCTTGACAGTTGAAATTCGTAAATGATAGGGCTAATTACGCTGCCCTATATTCTGTATGACGTTGTCCGCTTAAAATACGAGGCACCAGAGAAGACATCCAAATCAGCTGATGTTAGTTGGTTTTACTCACTGATATAACACTGGATAGGTGGTAACAAATTATTATGGTATTATCTTCGTAGTTTCTGTCTCAACCTTTTGCAGATCTAAAATATCTCGTAGCGTATTGAATTTATTTCAACCCAGTTCAGAATAAAACAGTTGTTGAACTTTTAACCTGTAAAAAAGGCTTCTCTGGTCTTGATGATGTGAGATTGCTCGATATTAAATAGAAACCATGTAATAAACGGTGGGAGGCACTCGAGAACAATATCACTTTCTTTCTCGGTCAATCAGAAGGTGTAGTTTCTCACAGCTATTGAGCCGAGGAAACCAATTTACAAGTATTTGAATGAATGAAATGGGGATCTAACTTTAACACCATTGAACTGATGGCGACGAGAACATTGTACATTCCGGAAGGGTTGGCGTTATCCACTTTTACAGAAAGAAATTGGCATCTATGTTTTAAGAAGGTTGCAAGGATTTAAAGTCCTGTGACTTTTTATTTCATTAATCAAGTCAAGCCAAAAACACACGGTACGAATCTTCCCAGAAAGATAATAACCAAGATATTTGAGTAGACTCTGGTAGGCATGAAAAAACAATAACATATTGGCCCAGAAATCAGCTCAGAATCAGCTCTCGACTAAGCCCCATTGGTAGTGGAACAGCTCAGTCTATCCCGATCAGATAACTCCTTCCAATGACCACTATATTGACCATCGAGTGCCAAAAAGACGGACAAATCCCGCTAGACTAAATAGTTTCTGTGATACTTTGAATTAACATCACCAATTCTAGCTTCACTTCTTATTTCCGGTTAAGGTTGCCAGTGCGGTTTGGTTGTTTGGATTTAAAACCAACCCTTTCCTGTTTACACATCTTTTGCAAATGTTAAAGATCAATGGTACAGATCTGAAAATGTTTTGCCTCAATTAACACTGTAAAAAATATGTATTAATTTTAAGCGATTGCAAAGTGAGAGTTTCTAGAAGGGTCAATTACAAACAATTGTACACAACGACCTAAATATACAGCATGACAATCAAATGTACCTTTCGTTACCACCTACAATTCTACAGCTAAAAATGCCTCTGTGTTTGTCAAACGTTTTTAATACCATATACTATACTAAACGTTTGGTGACTGCTTACAAAAGGCATAAAAATCTGAGTAATGTTCTTGTCCAAGGTATATTAGACCCCCTTTCATTAACTCCCTGAAACAATTCCTTTGCATTTTTGAATTATTTTGAATTATCATCTTGTAAATCTCTTCAGAAGTGGGTAATTTCCTATCAAATTTATGTATTCCAATGTTGAAATCCAGGGTCCCTACTTGTGACCTAGGCCAGTGCTTCTATAAGAGAGTATAAAACCTTATACCAGATGACACCAAATGGTATTGGAAAAGCGCAGTTCCTGGAATGGTCTCCACTATTTTCCTCATTACGCAATCCATGATACACTGACCGACAATGCTTTCAGTGGGATGTTGTAATCATGCCTCAATTAACACTGTTAAAGTTTTTTGTATTGTTTCAACCGGATAGAAACAAGAGGAGGTGAAATACAACAGTTCCTTGAAAGATGTACCGCGCTTCCATCACGTAATCCGTTCTAAAATGTTCACAGGATGTTATGATGATGCTTCAATTAACACTGTTAATTTGTATTGACCGGATAATGACCCAATGATGGTCGAATAGCACAATTCCTTGAAAGGGCTGCCACTATTTTCGCCATCACGTATTCTCTTTCAACTATCAATGATTCATTGACTCACAATGTTTCCAGAACGAATGATGTTATTATGATGCTTCAATTAAAAATGTGTATTGTTTTGATCGAATAGCATCAAATGATGGCCGAATAGCACCGTTTCTTGAATGGTTTGTCACAAAATTGCCTGTCACCTTCCACTAAAAGATATCATGACCCACAATGTTTCCAGATCAGTTGATATATGAATGATGCACCAACACCAACACTGGCTTTGCTTTGGCCATCCCACTTTTAATTTTTTTTATCAATTTACACAATGAAACCATAGTCTGTGGCCCCCTGGAAAATGTTGTGGCCCCTGCTCGGTCCCCTCAACTAATTTTTCCTAGAAACGCCACTGCCTGTGGTCCCCCAGGATTATTTTGTGGCCTCTTCTAGACTCCCTCACCTTATATGTTTCCTAGAAGGGCCACTGAGCATATTAGGTTTTTGTCTACAGTGGAAGAAGATTCGAACCCACTGCGCTAGAGATTATTTTAGAATGAAATGAATGAAATAAACATCTGACCAGTGTTTGACCATTGCCTCAGATGTTGACCAATCACTCTCGTGATTATTATTTTAGCCAGTGGCAAGGTAACATACCGTCTTTACTTGTTTATAGAAAAATACGCAGATTAAATTAGTATGGTGAGATACCTTTGGCGTGACGTTAAATAATAAGCTTATAGACCCAATGAGAAATTTATCATTAAAAATCCAGGGTAAAAAAGGCTTGCAATGTGAAGTTACAGAAAAACCCACATTGTGGTAAGATAATTTGAAAATAAATTATGATGAATGAAAAAAAAAACCAATATCTGGTATGGTGATAGTTGTGGGTCTTCATACAAGTGCTAGCAATTTTAAAGAATTATCGCAGACCGAGAGACAACTTACATTTCATAGGCCATATATTTTTCCCTACATATTTGTTTTTCTTTTTTTTTTTATCTAGTATAAAAATTTTCATATATGCCATGTTGACCATATATGATATGGGGAAACACGCCGAAACGTTGCACACAACGTGATTGTGATTTTTGTTCCATAAAGCTGTGTCTATATATCATATTATTTTGTTTTAAAATGACTCCCACATAGCCTCTGTATACTAATATACTAAACTGATGCTATTTTCGACTATTGTTAAACGTTGAACGTTACTCCAAACTGCGGTATAACCATCAAACTTAATGAATAAATCATCATAAGATTTTTTATAAACATTCAAGTCCTGTAAGTTGTTGAATAAAAGATGAAGATGCGGACGTGATAGTAGATTATTATAACCCTAGATCTCGGTCGTGACCACGATCAAACCCGGATCTTCAAAGAGACATTACCGGTATCGCCGAGCTTTTTTTTTTTTTATAAAATCTGGATAATATATAATAAAAGATTAGAACACAATTTTATTTTATATTATTTCATATCTCATTTTGTTACATCCTGCTTTGTACAGTTTTCAGAGCATATCCTGATCCGTCTTCACGTGTCAAGCTATTGCAACTGTGTCAAATACCTTGACTTCCACCATTTTTTTTGCAAATGTAGTGATTTGATTGGATTTTACTCTAACGAATACCGCCGATCAGAGACCTCTGTTAACATTAAACATAATGCTTTAAAGTCGTATTTAGGAGGGCTCTGATTGGCTGGATTCACTGGCGTACAATCCAATCAAATGGCTGCATTCCGTGATAAAAGAAAGGAGATTAATGAAGGCAAGGTATTTGAAGCAGTTCGTAATGGCCTGACATAATGAAGATGATCTTGATCTCTTTTTCTTAAAAAAATAATGATGGTCAATCCTTCAGTACTCAAGAGACATATTACAATTAATATTATATAGTAACAGGACGACAACTTCACCGAATGTGACTGCGTTTCTTTCAAGAGGCCGAAGATTCTTTTTTTCTCAGTAAAGGTGGCCTTTTGGGATTGACACTCCATGGTACAAATGAACTTTCTGATTCTGCATAAAAGTACAAAAACAATAAGGAAAGAAGGATGATTTAGGTCATACGGTGCAGTTTTAGACAAATATTTAAACAATTAACATACTGCAAAAACTGACAGTAAACAACCTTATTACACCCCGTTAACTATCAATAATAAAGATGAACAAACAACCAAACCTATTGATATTTCATTGTAAACGTGTTAATGCAAATTGCCAATCAGTTATCATACTTATCATACATCTACTAAAAAACAAAAAGTTTTATAAAACATTTCAGGCAAAAAATTATCATACCATAAAAACTGACAGTAATCATTGTCTTTACATTCCGTTAACTATAACAATTACATTACAAATACGTTTATCTAAAGATGCGCTAACAACCAAACCTGTTGATAATTCACTGTAAACGTGTTAATGCAAATTGCCAATCAGTTATCATACTTATCATACAGTTTATCAAAAAAAACAACCGATTAACACAACACACAATTACAGAGAGTAACTTGTCAGCATCAAGATAGCACGAATTATTTCATTTCCGATATTGCACACTGCATTGTCTTTTTTCTTAAACAACTTTTATGCGTAAACAAAAAACACACTGTTTGTTTGAAAATGAAATGAAATGAATGGAGTTTTACATACTACTCTTCTCCACCGTAATTTGGATTCAAAGACAGATTGCTTTTTGAGATAATTGGACTATAATTACTAATGTCAGTTAAATAATTGACTCTGAAGCGAATTAATTAATAAGAAATCCGGAAAAGACCAAGCCCATCTGGCTATGGTATATATATTTTTTTTGCCTTGTAGATTATTGAAATATCTTGTAAACAAAACAATATCACAAGGCTAAAATTTATATTAACATAATATAATATAGACACCGATGGAAATTCACACGTCAAAATAAACAATAGTTGTTTGTTTACTGCATATACTTATTGCGAGTAATTGGTATAAGACGATGGAGAGGAAATGGAGAGAGAGGGGGAAAACAATGGTAAAAACAGTATTTGTTTGTTTTCTGCACATTTTATTGAAAATAATAGAAATAAAGTAAGGGTAGAGTAGTCTGGTGGTGGAGACTGGGGTAACAATAGACAATAAACAATCACAATAAATCATTGATAGTATATTGTAATGCCTGTCAAATGCACAATGCATGTTTGTTTTTGTTGCATTTATTA
Source organism: Lottia gigantea (assembly GCF_000327385.1). Taxonomy (NCBI): domain Eukaryota; kingdom Metazoa; phylum Mollusca; class Gastropoda; family Lottiidae; genus Lottia; species Lottia gigantea. The sequence continues at coordinate 2,187,343 of NW_008707797.1, read as the reverse complement.
AAATTAATAACATCACAAAATGCACGTCAGAGTGAAAGGGACTCAATGGGAGTTTTTAATTTAGAAAGAAGAGATGTTAATAAGGCTTTGTCAAGGTGAAGATGTATGAAAGCAGGTGAAATTTTCAAATCATATGTCTCTTTCTTTTTGTTATCAATAATTGTATTGACAATAATTCCTATTTGATTTCTGTCATTTTCTCTTTTTACCCTGAAACCCCCGAGGGATCCGGGCCCAATTCAGTAATACGAACTGAGAAAACATCCTCTTATGAATAATGCAAATTATTACTGTGTTTACTTTGTGCTCCAAATGACATCTTTATGACTATTAATGTTATTCCAATTATGCTAATGATATGCAAGGTTTGTTTAAGGGGCGTGGACGAAGTCGACAGATTTTTATATCCGAGTAATTATAGTATGTCAATATGGTGAGAGCAAAACAATAAATTTATTTTTAGACATCTTAATATTGTTATTTTCGTGAGCTCTGTAAAAAAAATATACCAAATAAACAATAATAACTGTGTGGACTCCACGGAAGTGATGTCGAGTTGACTAACCAAGATGCAGAGTCGCCAGAGTGGCATCGGGGATTGAACAAGTTAGCATGTCATGCCTCGTTAGCCAACATCGCCACAATGGATTTTAGCATATTTTCGGAAATTTTATACATATTTTAAATGCCTTTGTAAGAAGTTAAAATGTGTCTTTAGCTAGGCAGGACATGCTAACTTCCGCGGAATGCGACTCGGTTTGTCAAATTTTTTGTGTACAAATTTTGCGTTGTTTCTATTCATAATGAGGCAAAACCAGATTTACGTAATATTATGCATATTGACTAGTCATCAAGAAAAGTTGAAAACATTCTCGAAATTATCAAAACATATGACCATTGGGGCCACAGTGGAAGAAATATTCTTAGAATTGGCTGTAGAGAGTAAGTGTAATGTCAGCGAATCGAACACACCATCATAATACAGCTGGTTCGTTTATTATTCCGACATGTGGTTCGAGTAGCCTCAAAGTCAATAAAAAACATGTTGAATGTACATCGCATTTCACCAGTTGGTGTAAGCAGGTCTATACACTCGGTATGGTATTCGATGGGGTTCAGACCTCGGCCTCGAATGGTTTGAATCCATTTTGAGTTTCTGTATGGAACGCTGCATTATTGATATAAATTTCTGGCCCTTGCAAACGTGTGGGGATATTGTTCGGAATGAGTCTCTCGGACTATTTCGTTTACTCGCCTCTTACACAAAAATTTACATAGATTATTTCCCCTGATGATGACGACAGAAGGTAACAACTGGGCTCCATGACGGTCGACAGTAATGGTATAAATATGTAATTGTATCCATCAACATCGTCTGTATTTTACAACATCGTAATAAAATAGTTATAGGAAAACATCCACCACTTTGTTCTGTTCTACCATCGAGAACAGATATGATTCTACTAGAACGTGGTAAACGTGGACGTATGTGTAAATTTTTTTCCTAATATTTTTATACCCTTTCGTAGAACTATGATTGAATTGCAGTTTTTGTCTCTCGAGGCAGGGCATGCTCTCTTCTGTCGGAAAACAACTAGGCGAATGGATGTGTCAACTCAGAAACCTCGAATTGACGTATATTTGATTAAGATCTAACATAAAGTTTTAATGGTACATCATTCAGTATCCCAACAAATAGTATATATGCCAAGCTTACATAATTGTAGAAATAACAAACTTTATAGAGAAAAAAAGAGCTTTTAAATCTGTTTAGTGGTATACTTCATTTAAACCCAGAATCTAGGCTATAATGCCCTCCTGTAGAGAACGAGTTCATACTTCATTTCAGGATGATTATCAACTATTAGATAAATTGGTATAAAATAATGTAAGCAGGGCTGGTCTGTGAATGTTCGACTGACCGCTAACTGACCCCAACTTCTGTTTTTTATGTTCTAGTTTTGACCTGGGGCGATTCTAATGCAAGTTTTATATTACTATCTTCATTCTTCAATGCACGTAAGGTGAGATGATGATACAAGTGTCAAGGCGTTGCAAGTTATTTTTAGTCAGATATTGAACGGAGTTTTACGTTAAGTTCTTAATTGAGCTCTTAAAATTGAATTTTACTTATCACTATCTTCATGATTTTATGCAATAAAAATGATTCACGTGCAATTGGTCTACATTCTAGTGGTAATATCCATGATGAAAAGCTGCTTGTCTATATAATTGGAACTCCATTGAACAAAACAGACAAAACCATAAAAATATTATATTGATAATGGCAAACACCGAGGGTGCCATCTTGAAATGTTGCCTTCCATATTACTTTCAGAATTATTCAAGGAAAATTTTCAAAGTTTATGGTCAAATTGTTTTTTTGCAGCAACACAAACAGTTGAAAGAACATCCCATAGACAAAATCAAAGAAGAGCGGTAACATGCACTTTTCAAAATCCCTGTGCATTCAATTAACATCGTTAATCGTTATTTTATGGATCGATCCCAATTTACAACTAAATATTTTTGTACTACACCGTCCTGCAGTATTAGGTATAAGTAAAATGCATGACCTTTCCTCTGTGGAGTTGACCAGTGTATAATATTACAGTCTGTTATTAACTGAGGTTTGACGAGCACTGGGCGGTGTGTGGGTAAAACACATGCCGGCAATTACCCTGTCATGCATATATAGCATGGGAAATAAAGATATATGGTTAAAAGAACTATGAGCCCGTGCCTTGGGGGTGAGGCGTCATTATTCCGCCCCCTAAAAACACACCTTGATACATGCTAATTTATCTTTCCGGTGCATCTGGGACCTGAAAATTGGCTGTTAAGTTCTCACAATATATGTCAGGTCAATGGGTTGATTTGTGGATAAATTATTATCACTTATCATCCTCTGTAAAAGTCTCGCCATTGTTTTTGTCGTTGAACTGATTTTTTAGCTTGTAGAGGCCCTACAGTAGTTATGTGGATTTTAAAGAATCCAGGAGCTAACTTTCTCGAAAACTTAACTTTTAGTGTTGCAGTCATCTGATTGGTCAATGATTAAATCTACTTTAGATTTAGTTTTATCAAGCCTGCAGATTACTGTAGTTATCAAAATTTCAATGCTCTAGTTAAGTTTTCGAGTATAAGGCCCCGGAGTTGTCGAACCTGTTATTGTTTCTACACCAGTAATACCTTTATTATTATTATTAAATTCTATAGGATTTAAATCAATATGAAATTCTGTCATTAATGAACTGTACATTCTAACCACACCTTAACATAAGCTTTACTCAAATCACCAAACACATATAACTATCCCCATGCGTTTATTGACTTTTATGACTAAGTAGATTGCTAACGTTCCTCTCTGTCCAACATAGAACGGAACAGAATTTCCAGGCAGACCCTTTCCAGCGTTAGAGGAAAAATAAGTTGACTCAAATGAAATGGAGTTTTACGTCCTACTTTTCTGATTCTGATTTGGATAATCACAATGATGATTCAATGACAGAAATTTGCCAAGGCAGATGCATTAACATATTCTTTACTTCTTTATGTCCACTGTTAGAAGATCGTTAACGTGCACTGTCTGAAGTAGAAGGAGACCTGGAAAACACAAACGATGAAGTATAGAAGCACAACAAGACTTGATTATCTTTGTTATTAAGAATTAAAAGAAAGTAATTAGCGATACGAAAACATGTTTCTATTTTGAAATTCATTTAAGAAATTTGTAGTCTGCCTGAGGCTATGTAATGTATTTATTATTTAGAAACCAAGTGAGATTTTTTTTGTAATTAGCCATATTCTGGTAAACAACAAATGAGATTGAACTTTGAATGTTTAGCAATTTTGTATATTTATTTGTTTATTTGTTGTTTTGTTTGTTGCAGTTTTTGTTTATAAAAACGATAAATTATATTTTTACTATCTACTCTTTTTTTCTAAATTGACTAAAGCTCATATCATGCTGCTGACGCTTGTTTCTGATACACAATCATTTTCGGGAAGACTAGATTGGGAAATACATGTAGGCGAACTTTCTAATATAGGACTTAAGTCTCTTAGCAAAGAACACCTACATTTACTCATCTTTCCTTATAAAGATGGGTTTCCTTATTTTTCAGTGTCAAATTAAGCAAACTTTTTGATTAATTGATGTTTCTAATGAATTATCATGTATTCTCAATCATATCATTATGTTCTTATTGCATATAATCAAGAGCTTTAACCAATCATAAATGTCCATTTATGTACTGTTTGACCTTTCTTCATCGGTCACTCATTGGAATTCTGTTAATACCCTTGTAATTTAGCCTTTTAAGTATACGCATTTTCATTTTCATAAATGATAGTGAGGAATCCCATCTTTAAGCTCACGTGGTTAACAATGAATTGCAATGGAGTATTACGTCCTACTGTCTGCACCAAGCCGAGATTGTGGTATTAATTAACAACGAGATTTACATTGTTCAATGAGGTAAACAGCTGTTATAGACACTTTACAGCTAGAATCAGCTGTAATAGACACCTTTACATCTAGAATCAGCTGTAATAGACAACTTGACAACTAGAATCAGCTGTAATAGACAACTTGACAACTAGAATCAGCTGTAGATGACATGTTGCGGCAGTGATATATTAGCAATAGATCTTGATTTATTGCATTGTAATAATATATTGAAGGGATTGTAAATAGGTTTTCCAAAATAAAAAAATTATGTATATCGGGAACAGTGACAGCATTATTTTGTACCATTCCAATTTTCAGTCAGACGTCTGTGGTTCCTGCAATTCCACTAAAACTAAGCGTTTTATGACATCACTATTGTTGAAGGGTGATATACGCACATTTTGCGATCAAACACTTATACGTGGAATTGCAGGAACCACAGACATCTGAAAATTGAAATGGTGCAAATGATACAATCAGTGTCCCTGATGCATATTAAAAGTTTACAAAACCTCTTTACAATCTTAAAATCAATTTAAAAGTTCTACTAGTACACTATGTAGAGTAAATGTTTATCGATCAACCTTATCTTGATAGGAAATCAGAATAAACATAAACCGAGATTATTATTCAAACATCTTGAAGTTTGTTTTAAGATTTTTTTAATAATTAGAACATCTTGACATCATAATGACACATTTTAAAAGTACTTTGTACATCCCGGTTCATCTACACAATGCCAAGCTATTAAGTATTACGAACTATTCTTGCATCATGAAAGTTTGAAAATAAAGCGATGATTTGATTGGAGCCAGAGGGTTCAGATTGGCTGTATTAGATACCGTACCATATTTAAATTGGGGATTTAAGAATAGTGGTTATTTCAGTCAAGGTATAAGAGACAGTTCGTAACAGCTTGACATTGTGAAGATGTGATACAGTAAAGGTGACTATTGCAGTCAAGGTATAATTACGAAGTTCGTAATAGCTTGAAATTGTGAAGATACAAGAAAGATGACTATTGCAGTCAAGGTATAAGACGAAGTTCGTAATAGCTCGACATTGTGAAGATGATCAAGGATGAAAATAACAGTCTGTCCATTCCCAACATTAAGCCATCATATCGTGTCATTTTTTTACGGTGTCATTTTTGACCTGCCTGGGATAAAACACATCTGCATCCAGCCTATTCTGGTCCCTAATCTGACATTCAATGTCATGTCATTGTACATTTGATTTGAACAAAAAACCTGAACACAGTGTTGACGGTTAATGTGCACTTCCGTATCTTGGTCTTAATCAGAGTAATACTAGCAAGTATAGAGGGACAATAGGGTTCGAATCCCTCAAACAATAGGATCGAATCTGATAACAACACTCTATAGAAATGATGACACTTTACCTGTTAGATTTATATGAATTATATTTAATAAGGTTCAGCCCCTGTCTTCATATCGACTAATTGTTTGTTAACAACCCCATATTACCAGATGCAAACCCTTTGTTCCGTTTCTATAGTGTTTTTTACCGGGTCGTTTTTACCAATGGACATTTCAGTAGAGTATTTAGCTCAACCAAGGCATGGAATTGAGTTTTACACCAAATCCAAGCTAAATGTTTGTTTTACCAAGTGCATGCCCTTTGTTTAATTTCTCTGTTTGTTTACCCGACTGTTTAAGCCATCGGACATTTTTTCTCAAAAAATATGAAATTGAGGTTTATATGATCTAAAGTTTTCTTGGGGTATTCTTAGGGTAGTACCAGATGTACGTTCGTTGTTCCATTTTTCGGGGTATTATTTATCTTGCCGTTTGCCGTGGGAATAGCAAGGTAAATGTATATTGATTTTTTGCATTCAATGAGAGTTTTACGCCCCTTCCGTCGTATAAAAAATGTGCTGTTTTGGGCGCTAACAAAGTCAACATCTTGGTTGAAATATGGCGGATTGTCGAGTTCAGTTTAATCACGGATCTCATTATAAAGAACAAGCTAAGATTACTGAAGAAAAACACAGAAAAAAACTCAGAGACTATCAGCTTTCTCCTGACACCTGTAGTGGAAAGGTCATTTCAGGTCAGCCTCGTCGTTCGACATGTGTTAGACCTGCATAATGGTCATTGATATTTGTAGTTGTGGATAGTTTTCTCACGGTGCGTGTTAATTCTGTTCCAGTTTTTACATGGTGAAACAAAATGAATCCAATTTTGGTAAAGAAAACTGACGATATTCATGTATGCATATTGTAAAGATAGACATATTCAAAAAATTGCTGCATACGATTATAATACTTTAACTACTTGTCTTATTTGTCTTCAGCCGTCCTGGGCATATTTAAAAGCCATTGTAATATGACCAATCTGGCAAGGACTATCGTGGTTTTGTGTGAGATATGGCGTGTAGACGGTAATAAAGGCAGGGTGGTTCAATGTGTGGTCATCCATTGTAATCAGCAAGGCAGCTGCAGATATTGGACATTACCGGACAATACCTCACTGCAAAATACATTATTTTTTATCTTCAGAACACCATTATTGTCTTTTGTTCGGGACAACATGGCCGGCACGCAGCTCTATTTCATTAAAGTTTTGTTCAAAAGAACAATAGGTATATATCATATGTCACATTTCACAAAAAATATTCGCGTCTAAATTGTGAATTCTTTTGACTTTTAAAAGCTATGTCAAAGCTGAGATTGTACAGGTTTTGCCCCCCCCCCCCCCATTTTTTTCATAAATTTGAGACCCGCTTTATCCTTCTTGTCCCTCATCAATAGTTCACAGTAACGCCACTGATCCCTTCGTCCCTGTCACCAATTTAGGTCATATTTTATCTAAAGATATTTGAGTAAGATTACACGGACGAGTTTCAACTTATGCTAAATCGTTATTATACTAATATACATTACCAGTACAATAAAATATAGGGTAAAATGACGTATTGAATGTTAAACGCGAATAGACGAGGTATGGTGTACAGTGCAGGATTACCGTTACTCAGGCCGGTAGCCAGACTTGATCTTGCGGAGGGGCAAATAATATATCCGGGCAATTGGGTGTAGTTTTAGTTGCAGTGCAGAAGTCGACCGGCAGAATTTTTTTGGGGGTTGGTTGCATTCCATATTTGTTTTTGTTTTGTTTTTGGAGCTGCCCTCTGTAGCAATGGGTCTGATAACATTTATACGTTAATGGATTCGGGGAACAGGATTACGCCTATGTAACCCCTCTCCTTAATATATTACAATATATAGTGTGCATATTATAAATTTTACAATAAGTAACTAGTAACAACCTGTGTATATATCTGCTCCAAGTGATATGATATGTTTATATTTATGTTTTAAGTAAAAATACTGATCTAAATCCAAATAAAAAGCTATTTCATTTCCCCCTCACTGCTTCCAGTGAAAAAAACCAATTTTTACCTTCAAATACAAATATTGTAATAGTCTGCATAATGTTATCAATAATGTTATAGTCTAGCAAAGCTATTTTTGCTTATCAGAATCCAATTTTTGGGGTGGAATATAAAAACTCGAGACTAGACTGTTTACTGCTTGTGGTTAGTCTTCGGATCGGACACCGATGTGTTGCATAGACAGATATATCTCTTCTCGACTGTAAATCACTACCTTCAACTTATTCACAGATTTTCATGGATCATGACGACTTTATCGATTTCATTTTCAGTATTTCAATCCTTTTTTTAGCTCGACACTAACATATATATTTTTTTATATCAAATTCATCTCTTGTTTTAAACACACAGTGTTTGATTATGGCTCGATAATTTACGAATAAACACAATATAAGTTCTTTCAGTTGATCTAAAATCAAAGTTGGAATGTGGAACGAGAAAACAACAAAATAAATAAATGACGCTTACATGTCAGGACGGTTTCGTTGTTGAAATTCAGAGACACGTTAGGTCCACATGCGTAATATTGTCCCGGTGTAAAACTATTGGTGTGCTAAATCGAATTCAGAATAGGATTACAGCGAGCTGACTAAATCCAGCATGTTTCGTTCAAAAATAGATTGTCGGTAATCATGTTTTGTCTCAGCTTCGTCTTATACCTTGAATGCAATTGCAACTTTTCTTGTATCACGGAATGCAACTATTTGATTGGATTGTGTGCCAGCTCATACAGCCAATCAGATCCCTCGATAGAAAGGCTGTACACATTATATATGCGAACTCTCTGTCGAGTGAATTGACAGCTCTGATTGGATGTATTCGGTAGGGTACAATCCAATCAAATCACTGCATTAACAAACTTCCGTGATACGAGGTGACAATTGCGGTCAAGGTATGAGACGAAGGTCATATTAGCTTGATATTGCGAAGATGGGACTATCTGTATCTATCAAGAAGTAGAAACTAACCTACCATAGAAGGATGCCACAGACAAAACCAAATCGGCAGATAATAACATACACACTTGAACTACAGAAAAAAACTAGGGTTCGACAGAACCATTTGATATTGAACTAGTTCATGGATATAATTTTAATAAAATTCGTAACAAGTGGGCGTTGTTTCACCCATTGAAGGACAACTCGAGAAATGTAGATGGCTTCAATTCAGGTCAATCAACCGATTACTCATTCGATGAATATGTTCCTGTTAACAAGTGAGTTCAAGTGAATTATGTAAGAGATAGAAGTCATACGAGAACATCAGTTACGAAACACTACACTAACACTCCGTGTTATTATGATAACTAGTTATATAACTAGACTCGTATACAGGGTTATTTCAGGACAAATAATTAAGTACAGCTCTCGCTGCACGAGAGATCGATTGAAAATGTTTTTGATCTTAAAGTTGTGTAGTCCCTTTCCTTGTCCCCATAGCATTGCGTAAAACTCTATTTCTTATCATGTACAATCGCCTTTTATTGAATTGTAACTTCAATCACCTTAACCCTCCCCCAGGTACGTAAAATTCTGATGACTGTGCCAGTGCTTTCGAGAGTTGGCCCGGTGTCGGCTCTCGCCTCCTAATACCTAGTCCATAATATTATGTTCCGAAAACTCAAGAGAACATTCGATTAACATGGTGTAACTGAATTTAAGCGACCCCGTATATCGTCCTATGTAAATAGAGCGCAGTAGTTCCCGATACCCATTATTATGCAATATCACACAAATCATCCAAAACTAAACAATCCCACAATTTTTTCATATAATTTTAAGCGGTATTCAATGCATACCAATAAATGGCATATTTATGTTTATTATATGCACGATAGTAATGTTCTATATAGGGTGCCCCTCTAATAAAGACTGGAAAACCTTTTTAAAGACTTAATTCCACTCTCTAGCGTTTTCGTTTTTAAATATATATAGACATTAATAGCACAATTCAAAAGAAACCAAAAAAAAACAAAAAGTAAGTAAAAAAGTATGACATTTAGATGCCAATATTTCGAATTTATGTGATATTTTATTCACGTGTATTTTTTTTTGAGCCGTGTCATTCACCGTAATATTTTATGTAACGGTATCGTGGATGTTCACGGGTGCATGATGTTTCATACGTATACATTACTTCACTTAGAATATTCATTTACATAAAACATATGGTCTTTTGTGTAAATGGTTTTTGGAAACTTTGAGGTTTGTTTTTTAAACTCAGTTGCCAGCAATGTGGTTTTGCCAAACCTTTTTGCTGTCAATATTATCTTCAATGCGTAATTTGCTACCAATGCTGCTTTGCGAAACTGGTTTTCTAAGGAAAAGCGCCGCGAAATTCATCTGCTACCAAAGTGGCTTTGCCAAACTTGTTATTTACTGACAAAATTTGAGAAATTTATATTTGCTACAAACCCTTTGATTAACGTACTTTACTATCAATGCTGCTTTGGCAAATAGCTTCGTGAAGTTCATTTGCTATCGATAAACTTTGTTAAGCGTATTTGCATCGTAATTCGGAATCCATTCTGGTTTGTGAACTGAAATTTTTTTATGAGCAAATTAAGAAGGCAGAAAGCTTTTTGCACTCTTTATGTGATCTGAAAAGTGTTTTGATAATAGTTTATAAAGATATGTCACAATATTCTCATTTTGTAGCGCATTTGCTACGTACTTCGCAACCCTTTCTTGTCGTGAACTGAAGTTTTTCGCTTGTTATTTGAATATTAGTTTTTTTTTTGGCATATATCAGTTTTGTCCAATTACATTTCATTAAAGTCTTTGAATGACATTTAGCAATTGTGAGTAGGGTATATATGAAATGTTTATATAGACATCAGCTTTATGGAACAACATTCACTGGTTAAAGTTTGATGCAACGTTTCGACGTGTGTGCCTGAGGACGACGGGGGAAACACGGCGAAACGTTGCATAAAACTTTAACCAGTGATTGTTGTTCCATAAAGCTGTGTCTATATATACATTTCATTAGCCCACATTATGCAGAAAAGTAGGGCGTAAAACTCATTTCATTATCAATTATTTTTAATGACATTCAATATTATAGTTCTTGCTCTGTCAGTTTATGTGTTCGTTTTACCAGTAAATTTGAATAACAATCGTTTTTACAGATTACTGTTTTTTATGATTTTAATTAGTAGTTATAGTTGTTATATTTAAATATTAGATATTGATGAACATCAGAAAACATGTTACTAAAAGCATTCAATTTCATTAAAATATGAGTATTTCAAATATGTTTAGTCTCAATTACAGCTCTGTTCTAATAACGTTATTTGTTAACCAATGAAAGGGTGTCATGTGGGACCCGTTTCTTGCTTGCAATGACAATTTTTTGGATAGCGATTCCAAAAATAGAGTAATTTGAGAGCCTTTTTGTGTTTCTCTGTATCACAATTCGTCATTGTTATCAATTAAGTAACATCAACATATAATTGAAATTACGAAAGCACAGGCCGAGGTAAAATTCAATTAGAGTAACACTTTCGAATCTTATATTTGTATCCTCAATGACTTTCTAAATGACTGGTTTATCCTTGAAATGTACCCGGAACCACATAAGTAAAATGAGATGAGTAGTACTGACAGTAATCATATACTGTTGGAATTTTAATATGCTGTGCAATAAAGTGTCGTAGGTTGGAATCCTTCAATAAGGAAGACAAATTTCTGATCAACGGTCAATGATTTCGAGAGTCTTTTTACAGCTTGTTATCGACCTCTTACCACTAAATATATAAAGTGACATATTTCGAATCTTTCAAGGCAAACCATAGCTTTTCGAGAGTCGTCTTTAAAGTAGCAAGTAGTGTTGTCGAATCTTTGTGCTTATAGTTGCCGCCTATTCGATTTCCTCTATACCTACGTATCTTCCGAATCCAACGCCAGTGCTTTCGAGACCAAGTTTCATTGACTATCAATATGTCATATTACACATCCACTTAGAACATACCCTGATGTAAATTAACCTACATCACGAGCCAGTGTCAATTAGCATTCAGTTTTTAATTGGAAGCAAAATCGATGACTCAACCGTCCGTTTTTATCCCACACGGATGACGTCATTGTTATTTGTGTAGAAAATCGACCAGATCGCCGCTGTCCATTAAGAGTACATCACGTGACAATTAGAACATGTAAATAACTCAATTTACCAGCGTTTAAACGATAGAATGACCGATGATATATTTTCAAGAGTTTTTGTCGCCATAGTAACGAGTGATAAGGATACTAGTGTTTTTGAAGTGCCGTGGACATGCCGTGTTAGCCAGCCTGGTCAATACGGTTCTTTTGTTTCCTACCGGTTAATATTACATGCATGAAAAATACATTGAGTTGGGAATGGTATCATGATCAGAACACGACAGGCCTCAGTCCACGTCGATAATTTTAAATAAGGTCACGCTATTTTTATCGATTTTTTTTTTTGCTTCATCAAAAAAACAAACCACTTGTATATGTCTAGAATACTTGTTTTTCTGCGTTTTACTTTTTACAGAAATCTGAGGTTAAGTTCGATTTCCTTTAATTTTCTTTTGTTTACAAACACTTACAATATTTTTTCTTTTTCTTATAAAACAGGATTTTTTATCTTTTTGGTTTTCATCATTCTAATTAGCATTGATTTATTTACGCAACATTTATAAGATTGGTGAATCATTTTCTTTATAGTCACCTTGGTCAGTGTTTCTGTGGAAATAATTCCCTTAAAACGTCGAAATGAAACAGAAAGTACCTTCTTTAATAACTGCTCGTGACCTTATCCATAATTTCTATAAGGAAGGTATTTCCATGTAAGATCTTACCCTCTACAAAAACACATTTCTATGAACTTTTTGTGTATAAAAAAACCCAACCTACAATAAGGATTTTACCAAAACAAAAACGGAATATTACTCATACAGATGATACGTGTCCATTATATATTTAATGTAAGGTATTTCGGACGTATTTGCCAATTTACTGTTTGCATATCGAATAGGGAAAATTATCGTTCATTTTTATAATGCTCAATCCCTCGTAAAATGTTTATGACTTCAAAATTTAATGCCTTCTTTATAATAGTCAGTATACAACCATAGAGTTATACACAGGCTATACTTATTTATATATATACATTTTCTTTTACAATAAAATATTTCCACTGTTAAATTGTAGAGAGATATAGAAATACCACTGTTCAAATAGTGCTAACTACATCAATTGTAGAGTGATATAGAAATACCACTGTTAAAATAGTGCTAACTACATCAATTGTAGAGTGATATAGAAATACTACTGTTAAAATAATGCTAACTACATCAATTGTAGAGCAATATAGAAATACCACTGTTAAAATAGTACTCAATACATCAATTGTAGAGCGATATAGAAATATCACTGTTAAAATAGTGCTCAATACATCAATTGTAGATCAATATAGAAATACCACTGTTAAAATAGTACTCAATACATCAATTATAGAGCGATATAGAAATACCACTGTTAAAATAGTGCTCAATACATCAATTGTAGAGCGATATAGAAATACCAGTGTTAAAATAGTGTCCAATACATCAATTGAAGAGCGATATAGAAATACCACTGTTAAAATAGTGCTCAATACATCAATTGTAGAGCGATATAGAAATACCACTGTTAAAATAGTGCTCAATACATCAATTATAGAGCGATATAGAAATATCACTGTTAAAATAGTGCTCAATACATCAATTATAGAGCGATATAGAAATACCACTGTTAAGATAGTGCTCAATACATCAATTTCAGAGTGATATAGAAATACCACTGTTAAAATAGTGCTCATTACATCAATTGTAGAGTGATATAGAAATACCACTGTTAAAATAGTGCTCATTACATCAATTATAGAGTGATATAGAAATACCACTGTTAAAATAGTGCTCAATACATCAATTGTAGAGAGATATAGAAATACCACTGATAAAATAGTGCTCATTACATCAATTGTAGAGCGATATAGAAATACCACTGTTAAAATAGTGCCAATACATCAATTGTAGAGCAATATAGAAATACCACTTTTAAAATATGCTCAAAACATCAATTAGAATATTAGAACAGAACCTAAAATAACATATTGTTGTTACTCAGAGTTTCAAGCTGTGTATATATTTTTATGTATATAACTCTATGACCCTATATTCTATATAGGTAACAACATAATAATTAATGTAGCGGTAACATTCTGCATTGTTTTACATTGTGATAAGTTCGATCGAAAGTAGGTCACTTTCTGTCAATGATGCAATAATCGTGTCACATGCACTTTCTACATCCCGATACATCAGTATTGCTATTATTATTGCTAGTCAGCCAGCCATGCTCATAACAGATTTACTCGAAATGAAAATGTAGGGCTCATATCATTTGTTTAGTTTGAAATTGTGATATTACGAACATGTTACCACAGAAAAAAGTCAGGTATAGGCAGGAAATCAATGGTAGTGTATCGTTCACTAGCCATAAACTGTGTGTGTGTAGATATTGAAGGACAAAAAATAAACTCAAGGCGGTGTGGATATGATAACGTAACGAAGTAGGCACCTTACGTCATGACGCCATCTTGAAATTGCAAATGTCGTAATAATGCATTCAAATAATTTTCTACCTTTCCCTAAAAATACCATTGTACTCATTTTCCCCGTTGTAGAGAAATTTTCAAATGGTAAATACAGGGAAACGAATGATATTTATTTCCGCGTGCCGCCATTGAGCAAACTAAACGTATTCAGGTCATACAAGTTCACGGTACCACGTGACCAACTCTGTACCAGTGTATCGGTGTGGACATGTTATGTAATTCGCTATTTTCGTTTTTATCCAACTCGTGTGTCCCTAAAACCCATAAAATGATGTAAGCGAGGGGTTATATGGGGTCAGACAGACCGATGAAGAGTATGTTCAGGGTTTTAGAAGACTATCTTGTGGATTACACGGTAAGTGATGTTAGTTTTCTGGCTATAACGCTACGTCTTTGTGTCCTACTATTAGCCTTCATTAAGCAATCTACATTTTTTAGCATGTAACGTTATGACGTCATTTTCGGGGTGTACAAGTGTGGGTTATTGGCCATATATCACGGTAAAATGTGCGTTATTGTTAATGTACACTTTATTTTGTTGTATTATTGCATTAAGACGTCTAATAAGCTGTACTATTTTTAGTAAGTGAATTGAAACGAGGTCACAATCTTGCTCTTTTACTTGCACGCCCAAGCATTCGAACTCATTTACTATCTCGTGTTCATTGAAAGAACATCGTGTATGGCGATTGTATTGTATACATATAATATATTAGCCTACACATTCATATACTTTACTAGCGTTCAATAACTCATATTATTCTTCAAAAAATTTAGCAGTGAGGTAGTTTATTCTTACGTCATATATGTTTACTTTGGAACCTAATGTGCTATTAATAGCGGAAGTTATTACGCAATAGTGTGAATGCAATAGAAATAGTTCGCAATGTTGGATTGGAATACAAGCCGAGTTGCGCAACAATTACGGTGAGTTAAGATAGCTATTTTAAAAACGTAGTTTCTGTGTCCCTCCTACTTGTTTGGCAAATGATGTCATTTTAGTTTATGTGTTCAGCGGAGATAGTTGTTCGGGTTTAACCAATTAAATTCACCAGTAGAGGTTCATGGTCGATTATATTTGGTTTTTGCTTCTGTTATGTAATTCGTGTAACTTTGTTATATAATATATAAATTTATCAGCTGTGTTGGAGATCTGCAGTGAATGATTATTGAAGATTTGAGATACTTGAATCGAGTGTAAAAATTGAATTCGGACAGTCCAGTCTGTTTGTATTGACCTGCTTTCAACTTGTTTTTTTCTACATGTGTTTTATGGTTGATGGCCTGGCCGTGTTGAGATAGAGCCAATATGGTGAAAGCTAAGTAAGTATAGTATAGACTAGTGGCCTGGGCTGACCATCGGTCAAGGAGAAAGAGAAATGTTTGATATTTGAGCTAAATGCCGAATGTAAACGGCGAGTGGTCAATCGACGTGGACTTTTGTTTGATTTGCTCTCCACGCCTTGCGCCATATTACAATTGTACTATGGATTATATTGAGGAAAATGACCAGGGTTATGGCGATAGGTTATGACGATAGTTATTGAGAGGTGATCAAATAGCAATTTGCTTAGATCCAAATATAAATTATAAAAATTATTTCACTGTAAATATAGTGCTGAATACATAAATTGTAGAGAGATATAGAAATATCGCTGTTAAAATAGTGCTGAATACATTAATTGTAGAGCGATATAGAAATACCACTGTTGAAATAGTGCTCAATACATCAATTGTAGAGCGATATAGAAATACCACTGTAGAAATAGTGCTCAATACATCAATTGTAGAGTGATATAGAAATACCACTGTTAAAATAATACTCAATACATCAATTGTAGAGCGATATAGAAATATCTCTGTTGAAATAGTGCTCAATACATCAATTGTAGAGCGATATAGAAATACCACTGTAGAAATAGTGCTCAATACATCAATTGTAGAGTGATATAGAAATACCACTGTTAAAATAATACTCAATACATCAATTGTAGAGCGATATAGAAATATCGCTGTTAAAATAGTGCTCAATACATTAAATGTAGGGCGATATACCACTGTTAAAATAGTGCTCAATACATCAATTATAGAGCGATATAGAAATACCACTGTTAAAATAGACCTCGATACATCAATTGTAGAGCAATATAGAAATATTAAAACAGAACCTTAAACATGTTCAAATCAAAATATACATTTTTTCATAGAGCGGTGATAAATTCTTAGTTCAGTGACTTAATAAATTAGCTATTGATGTTAACAATGTACCACTGAATTAGACTTAGTTGCACTATAACTTAAAGCGACGAACCAATTTTGCCGTAATATTTTGAGAAATATTTTGCTATGGAAGCCACTGATGTTTAGAAATAGCTGTATCTGCCTCTTGTATATTCTATAAGGGTTTACTATGAAAAACTCTAAAGTATTTAATGTCAATAATTTGAAATATACTTTTCATATTGAAATTCACGAAGAAAGTTACATATTTGAACGATTTTGATTTGGTTTAAACATTAAAGTTGTCTTGTTGTAGAATCACAACCTTCGAGATGATGGCATGCGTTTCATTGAAAAAAAAAACAACAATATTTGATTCCTTTGTTTTGTATTCGAATTCCCATTAATGAACGTTCCATCGATGAGACGTAGGCTACTGAAAATTATTTTTTTTTATTGTGTAAAATATGCCATAACACTTTATTCTTTGCCAGTTGCGTATGGTTGTGAATAATGCAAGTGGTCACTCAGTTGCACGAGGGTTGCGTTCGACCTCTATTTTTATTCTCAACCACACGTACCTGGTATCGCTCTGGTGCGAAGGTATAATGAAACTGTCGTAACATTAGTACATGATTTACTCATTGACAAACATAAATTTTGAAGCGTTTTTGAATAATTACTTACTAATAATAATAACCTACTTGACTAGTTTTCTTTAGAAATGGTAGAATTATATTTAAACTTTCACGCATTGTTTTCTTTCAACCACTAAAAACACTGTTTTTATGAGTTAACTTCATATGATTTCGTTATGTTCCACTAGATCTAAATAGACGCATTAGCAAGGCTGTTATTATGCAAAAATTTTACCCTTTTAAGTGCAAATGCATGACTAATTTTGTATCTTATATTTTAATTTTTTTTATTTAATCGTGGATATTTAAAGAGTACATGTTACTTTGACATCGAAATAAAAGTATTGACATTTAAAAGTGTAAAAGGACTCGTAAGATTGCAAGATGAATGCATTTTATGGATTCAAAAGGGGATTCTAGCCTTCTTTCTTCAGACTTCCGATAGTAAAATATAATTTACTGTTTTTACTGATCATTCTTTGGATTTACGATTTTTTTTGTTTGACATCTGTCAATGACACCTTACATGAAAGTAGCTTTAGTCGACGTTTATCTTTGGTCGACATGCCCGTAGCATCGGTCGTAACATAGGTTTTGTCGACATGGCTGCATCTTCGCAGCTTTAGTTGAAATATATGTACCGTTGTTCCAAACAGTTGTATGTTTGCCAAGAATTGTAACTTTGATTGGTATTTTAGCTTTGGTCGATACGTCTTTAGCTGTTTTTAAAAAGCTTAAGAATCGAAAAACGCCGTAGCTTTTTAACAGCTACCTTGTTAACACCAAACGTTTCGACAAATTATTCTAAAGACGGCATTTGGTAACATTTGTTGTTTGTCGATGGTAAAGCATGGGACAACAGACTGTTTACTCGTTACGAAAAGTCGACATATCGATAAAATTGTATAAGTTTTACAACATGTGGATTTTTATAATGGCTTTGTATAGATTCTGTAAAAAATTGCTTTCAAGATCATGTTGATTTTTTATAGATATTGATTTTGATATTTGCTTCCCTTTATTTTTATATAAATACTGCAATCACGTGTTAAGCAAGTTCTGTTTTTGGCAATTTATTTTATTCAGTAATTGAATTCACTTACTTAATTGTAGCATGGTTTACACAATTATATTATGTTGTCAAGGCCATATAGATTATCTTTACTTGTTTACAAGAAATTTACAAAAATATATATATTCTTTTCAGTATATAATTGCATTTTCATGATAAAGTTTAAACAATTAATTTTAAAACTGAACATAGTCTAGGTCGAATCAGCGTCACAATTTCACGGTATTGCGGTAATGTCTAATACCTTGACATAAGTAGGCACTTTTTTGTTTAAAAACTCAGCAATGTGATTGAGTTGTACGCTTGCGAATATCCTTCTAAAGAAAGACTGTTAATGATACGGTCTATTTCTTTCTAACCTTTCTGTTAATTTTAAATAGGGCCTACTATTCTTATAAAAACCGTAGGCCACGTTAACTTTATATAGTTAGCTATGCTAATGCGAATTAAGTAGAGCGAAAAAGATATCCGCATTTTGATGTAAATCTAATAATGAATATGGCGTTGACTTGACAAAGTTGATTTTTTTTTACAGAACAGAGAGCAACTTCTGTTACAAATAAACACTCTCTAAAGATGATGAGAGTGATAGGCTATATATGAGTGGTTAAGTATAACGCAGGCAATACCATATGGTTTGTGTGTACCATCAGTGATATGTTCCAAGTCATTGTAATGCTTATTATCCTCTTGAATGATTAGTCTTTTTGACATCACTCCAGCTTCAGCTGAGTTTGAAATTTATGCATCTTCAATTGTTATAACAATAGTATTTTGTGGATAAAGCAGTAACCATGAAATCTCTGTAGCGTTGTTGACGTTGCTGTAGCCTTGTCGCTGTAGATAACCTTGAAATCTCTGTAGCGTTGTTGACGTTGCTGTAGCCTTGTCGCTGTAGATAACCTTGAAATCTCTGTAGCGTTGTTGACGTTGCTGTAGCCTTGTCGCTGTAGATAACCTTGAAATCTCTGTAGCGTTGTTGACGTTGCTGTAGCCTTGTCGTTGTAGATAATCTTGAAATCTCTGTAGCGTTGTTGACGTTGCGTTGAAATCTCTGTAGCTTTGGTTGACGTTGCTGTAGCTTTGTCGACGTATCGATTGCTTCTATTGAAAACGCTGTGGTTTTTGTAGGCATTACTGTACTTCGGTTTAAATCACTGTAGCTTTGTTTGATTTCTCTGAGGTTTCGATTGTCATTGTTGTAGCATTTATTTACGTTGTTGTAGCTTCAGTTGATACCACTGAAGCTTCGGTTGGCGTCGCTGTAGCTTCAGTTTTAGCTCCAGTTGATACCTGTAGCTTGGTCGACAATCTTTCGCTACGGAAAATAGCAAATACACATTATTAGCGGTTTTTATACCCCAGGAGTGATGCGACGTTTACAAACAAAATGGCATAGTGGCATCGCGTTTAGAAAGAGCGCGCATGCCTTGACTAAATTTGGACAAGAGCACCAATACTCACTGTAATTAAGCTCAAGGCGAACTAGCGTAGTGATTGTTTTTCAAGGACATGTGTTACATTCGGAGTTAATTCATGGTTGTTAGTAAAAACGTTCATTAGTTGTGTAGAAAGATAAAATCATTGTTTCGTAATTTCACACGACTTTCAAACGACCTTGATAACACATTGATTCCCCCGTTTTCACTTGAATGCATGCATGTTAACATATATTTTCAAAAAGGTCATTAATTCAAAACAACCGAAACGAAACAACGTTATGTAAAACTGCAGTCATGTGAACTTTTCAAAAACGATTATTCAGTGCATGTCGTGTATCGATACTTGACGATATCTGTTATTCCAAACAAAGTGTTCTTTTTTATGGAAGTTGGTTTATGATACAACAATTTTTTTCGCTAGAATTGTTAGAANACTTTTTTGGCCCCCCCCCCCCCCCC
>NW_008707797.1:2124580-2166971 GCF_000327385.1 Lottia gigantea | reverse complement strand
TTTAAAAATTTTTTTGCCCCCCCCCCCCCCCCCCCCCCCCCCCCCCTTGAAGCAAATCTTCAAAGTGATTTTAAGGACACGGTCCTAGTGTCGATAGTCCAATATTAGGGTTTCTGATTGGTCCAATAAACCGGAATAGGTTTGAAATATTTGAAAGAAATTCAACGTGCGTCAGCTTGTCTAGTGGTTAAAATATTAATATATTATTTAACTCATGGGATTGTTCTGTTTACATCATTTTTGTGTAAAACGCAATTTCCCTCGTCCTTTATTTTGTTTATTTTATAAAATAGTTCACCGAATTTTAAGTTTGACAGGTAAATTTTTTGTTTTATACGGAACACTGTGTTGATTTAGGAACCATTTTAGACGTATACGTTAACAAAAGATTATCGAGGAACTTATTTAGTATTGATGTATTTCTTTGATTGACAGGTGAATATTTTAATAGTACGGATGACTGTCAAGGAAATATTTAGATCGATTACTTAAGGAAATAATAGAGGTATATATTGTTGAAAAAAAATTTGGGAAACTTTTAATGTATATTTATATATCTCTGAAGTTCGTCAAATTTTCTGGGTAAATTTTGAAGAATAAATAAGAAATTTGTATGACATTTATTTAGGGATGTCCAGAGGTACTATATAGGAAATTTTCTTTATTATTTGTTCCATATTTTCATTTATTCAAACTCAAGCTTATGATTCAATCTCATAATTGCAGGCTGTACAGGTATATTTGTTGACATGTATTTTTTGTATAAATGCTGACATTTAAAAATACGAAAAAAAAACATGACAGATCTGTTTATGATTCTTGCGACGTAAAAAGATTAAAATTGGTCTATTAAAACAGCCTAAGTTGAAAATTGCGTAAGGATCATCTAATGTCACAAAAACACGTTTATAAAATGAAATGATAGGAAATTCTGCTATCAACACCCACTCCTTATTTTTATAGAACTATTTTTCTTTTGTTGTAAACATCGTTACAGAGAGAGCCGTTGACGAGATGGTGATAGTTAAAGTAAAAGTTCAAATATTTCTTAATAGATTTATTTAAATATACGCCTTAAATTGTTAGTATTCTCGGTACATGGTAATTTCAACCTGCATTGGACAGCAGTTTTAGGAGTTTGGTTGGTTTATTTAAAATCCGGTTTATGATGTAAAGAGTAGTATGTTTGGAAAAGTCGAGAAATGCTTATTTAAAAGCACTGGCCAAATTCACAATTGATACGAGTCTTTAATATAACTCTCAATCTGTTATTAGGATAGATAAAGGAGAAAGGGCACCTGTTTCTATATGTTTATTGACCAGGAACTAAAGATTTTTTTTTATAAAAACAGGGTTAATTCCATAGCGTGCGTTATTTATAGAATATTATTATATAACTATGGTTTATTCACATCTTTGTTGGAAGGTCTAATCCTATATCTTTCTCTTCAGTGATGAGGCCTCTCTGTTATCATTTCTCAACCGAAGTAATATACAGGTTGCGAATTGCG
Source organism: Lottia gigantea (assembly GCF_000327385.1). Taxonomy (NCBI): domain Eukaryota; kingdom Metazoa; phylum Mollusca; class Gastropoda; family Lottiidae; genus Lottia; species Lottia gigantea. The sequence goes on along the minus strand of NW_008707797.1, from coordinate 2,165,460 downwards.
GTCAAAAGAAGTTATTTCACTAAGTATCTGATGACCGGTTGTAATAATCGACAACGGGACGGATAATGTAATATCGGTTTAATAATTGACCGACTTATTAAACTGAGTGACATCATAAGATGTAATAGTAGGGTGTTTGAATTGATTACGTGGCGCACCTTGAAGGTATTATTCATCGTCATTCAACCATAGTGTACTTCAGTTATATCGAATTATATTCAGAATGTATAACTTTCCTATATAACCCCTATATGGTTGAATGTAGTTCATATTTTAAAGCGAACATTTTGCCTATAAAACAGTAAAACTTGTATGAACGGTCACCCGTGTTCATCGTAGTTCATCCATCAACTTCTAGTAGAATTTCTCCTATCTTTACTTTCATTGTTTAAACCATTAGTTTAATGTAGTTCATATTTTAAAGCAACCCTTTGTAGTCTAACCAATACATATTATACAGTCAAACTTGTAAGAACGGTTCATCCGTCAATATATGATAATATATGACAGTGAAAATATTTTATTGTATAACGTTTCTATGTTATACTATTAGTGTTACAGTTATGTAGTTCATAGTTTTAACCAGTTGTAATTTTATATATGATAAAGTTCAGTGATGTGAGAAATTACCTATGGAATATTAATGTAATATATTATATATAATAGAATATTAGAAATATTAAACATATGATATTAAATATGCTCAGTACATCAATTGTAGAGCGATATAGAAATACCAGTGTTAAAATAGTGCTCAATACATCAATTGTAGAGCAATATAGAAATATTACTGTTAAAATAGTGCTCTATACATCAATTGTAGAGTGATATAGAAATACCAGTGTTAAAATAGTGCTCAATACATCAATTGCAGAGTGATATAGAAATACCACTGTTAAAATAGTGCTCAATACATCAATTGTAGAGTGATATAGAAATACCACTGTTAAAATAGTGCTCAATACATCAATTGTAGAGTGATATAGAATACCAGTGTTAAAATAGTGCTCAATACATCAATTGTAGAGCGATATAGAAATACCACTGTTAAAATGGTGCTCAATACATCAATTGTAGAGTGATATAGAAATACCACTGTTAAAATAGTGCTCAAGACATCAATTGTAGAGTGATATAGAAATACCAGTGTTAAAATAGTGCTCAAGACATCAATTGTGGAGTGATATAGAAATACCAGTGTTAAAATAGTGCTCAATACATCAATAGAAATATTAAAACAGAACCTAAAACTGTTTCTCAGAGTTTCTCTCTGTGCGATCTTTAATATGCAATATGTTTTATTTCTACCACTAGTTCAATACAGTTCAGTTGTATAAAATGCTGTCTTTATTAATATTTTAATATCGTTAAGTATATTACAATGTCTGAAATAGTATATTCATATATCTTGTGCTTCTTTACCTACCTATTTCTATGTCTTAAAAACAGTATATTACATAATATTATATAAATAAAAACTCAGTAATATTAAATGTAATAACAATCTGTACTTTGATATTATCTTTATATTTTTTGTATGTTATTACTATATCTAGATTTAAATTTGGCTTAATGTTATTTGAATGATTTTTAAAACGTGACTGTCAATCGCCATTTTTATTATTGACGTAAAAAAACATATTTATTAGCGCGACCTTGAGAGAGACACTATCTGAATTATATTGTATTTATTCCGATATCCTGGTTCATACGTTTCCTACATAGAAATATGGCGACTTCATTGTCAAAATATCGATTTTTTGTCCAGTTTTTTGAGATAGAACAGGCTGGATGTTGTGAAGTATATTATTGATGACTGGTTTATGATATTTTACTTGTTTGATACTTAGGCATCTTAAATAACGATCATGGAACACTATTCCTAATGCTGGGGGCAGACGAGCGTATTCTATTGTCCGATCGCTAATGAAATTCGCTCGTGTGCCCTCTCAATCTCATGTCGACGATGATTTTTTACGCCCGTGCAAATCGCTAGCATTAAAAATAAATTACGCCACTGATTCCGTTCTCTGCCAAATCGTGATCGGGCGAAAAAATACGGTCGTCCGCCCCTAGCATTAGGTTTAAATGATTTTCACCCAACACCCTTACAATGTAAATTGTGAAACGTCACAGAGGCCTACAATAAAATCCCAGGAGTAGTATATCATAAGATTGTATTTCGTTATTGAATTATTGATTGTTGTTTTATTCAATGCATAAATAGGACTAGTGGCGTTTTGAGGGGGTGGCCCATTGGGCTATGATCCCGTCCCCCTTCCTCAGGCATGATGTGAAATTTAAGCCCTCTAAATGCTCAAAATTCATCTCAGGCCGTCTGAAATTCGTTGGCTTCCAAATCCACCCCCCTCCCAGGCATTTATAGATACGACCTTGTTTGTGACATATGCTTTAATAATGAAATTTAAATTAATTATGTGTCATAGATAATATCTAATATATGAATACATCTTTAATACAATTTATTTCGCCCTCGGATTCATATTCAGTTCGTTAACTGTGATATCTGTGTAGGTTTGATTCTGTGGCACGAGGTGACGTATACAATGAAAAATGAACTCTGATATTGTCAGTATTATTTTCTGCAGCCATGGTGCATGTGGAATATATCAGCAGTACTTTTCCAGTTCCAATTTTTCTATAATGAAGTTCCAAAGGTCCATTTTAATTCTTCCGGTCCAATCCGATTAACAGGAAAATTGTTGTTCATCTTTTGATCTTGTTTAAATCTATTGTTTATCTGTTGTCTCGAATATCATGCCATTTTCTTATCAATTCCATCTCAACTAAAGCGTAGGAGCTGGTAACTCGAAGCTACTAAGTCCACCATAAGTTGTGTGTTATTTTACATTTTTAAATGTTTCTTAATGGAATTTAAAAACTAATCCGATAATAGAAAAGAATACATGATATTTGCCGGGCTGCCGTGAAAGCAGGATTAAAGGGGTTCAATAACGGACAAGGTCATCGAAATATAAAAATGAAGTTATACGTCTTATTGTTCTGTGTCTTATTGTTCTGTGTCTTATTGAGCAAATTGTAAAACGTTGTGTACCTTCTTGGGCTACTGAAATGAAGATTGTTATGTACCTGCAAACTCAAAATAATTATGTCTTACTTTTTTGAGTCTTTGTGCTAATATGAGTTATATGTCTTAATGGTACCTTATTTGGTGTACCAGTGTCGTGTCCCTGATTGGAGCAATTCAAATGTTTTTTTACCAGTGGAGTTTTTAGGAAACATCAGGTGAGGGGACCGAGCTGGGGCCACAAAGTTTTCCAGGGAGGCCACAGGCCATTCTTTCACTATGTAAAATGATCAAACATTTGATAGTGGGCTATGCCTTATCGGACTTAAGTTAATATCTAAATTTATTTAAGATGTTGTTTCTATATAAAATATACAATGCACTCACTAGCTTATTTGTACCTCATAAAGAAGATAATACAAAACTTATAGACGTAATTTTACTCCACATTTTCCTCCCGGATTTTGTCAGTTGTGAGAATTATTATTTATGATGTAACAAAAGTATCTCCAATGATATATTACAAAATCTTCCTTTAAGTACAGACCATGCTCGAGGCATTAAGTAAGTCTCTTATACAGAGTTGTCTTTCCTTGCAGCCCCTTTCACTCTCTTTGAACGTCTCGACGTTACAAAATTATTTTTTGTTTATTCCAGATTTTGGTTTTAAGTCGTATTTTTTGTGTGCATATATATCAAATGGAATCCCATGGAATCCCATGGAATCCCAACATTTTGTTGGTTGCATGATTATGTGTTTTGGCATGAGACATGAGACATGAACAAAGGTTAAGAGAGAATACTGGCAAAGAGTTTTTCGAATGGATGTCGGTTTTGAGGGGATGTCGGTTTAGGTGGGAATGTCGGGTTAAGGATGTCGGTTTAGGTGGGAATGTCGGGTTTAGGTGGGAATGCCGGGTTAAGGTGAGAATGTCGGGTTTAGGTGGGAATGTCGGGTTTAGGTGGGAATGCCGGGTTAAGGTGGGAATGTCGGGTTTAGGTGGGAATGCCGGGTTTAGGTGGGAATGCCGGGTTAAGGTGGGAATGTCGGGTTTAGGTGGGAATGTCGGGTTTAGGTGGGAATGTCGGGTTAAGGATGTCGGTTTTGAGAGGATGTCGGTTTAGGTGGGAATGTCGGCTTAAGGATGTCGGTTTCAATACTGGTGTCGGTTCGGAAGGAATGTCAGCTTAAAGGGGTGTAGGATTGGTCCGAAAAGTATGTCCCATTTAGATAAAGATTAGATTTTATTGCATATACGCCCATAATGAGCAGCATACAAATTTATCAGTACAATTATTTGCAAGAGATATATAATGAAATGCAGATATATGAAAAATAACATATTGACAAAGTATGATGCAAAATATAACGTAACGTTATTAAATTTCATTAGATCATTATGGTGTTACTTATACCTTGAACGGAATAAAGTCCATTGAATATCTATTTGACCTTGTAAGAACTAGATACTGTATAGTGTATATCAGCAATACAAATAATAATATGTATTTTGCTGAACAGTATATTTAGAATGTCTGGTGAACCGGAACTAATGTTTATTACGGTTACTATAAACACCATGACGTACTCTTACTGGCCTTGACTTATACACTAGGCTACTTACTGCCATACTCTGTAATTTCACGTCTCTTTTTACATCTGAATTGCGAATGGAGCTGTCACATTGAATACAATCGTGTCTTCTTGGTTGGTCGCTGTTTTGTTTCTTATAAAATGAAGTTTTTGTATCTTGTGCAGATTTTATCACCTTAACTTGAATCTTGGTTTTTGCATCTTTGATAGGTTTTATCACCTCGAATTATTATTATTGGCCTTGACTTACATTACCTTTCAATTTCTTCTCTCGTTGATTGAATGGTTCACTAAGAAAAGTTGAATATAAATTGATAAAATTTAAATATCATTAAATAACACTAGTTGCAATAGATAGCAATATATTAGTTAAAGGCGTTGTTGGTCGTCTTGACTACACTATGCAATGATTCTTGCATGTGGAATGGATAGTGTCACAACGGAACATAAATAAATAAATAAACCAAGAATCCTACTGATGATCGATCTGAACCGCAAAACGAAACCCGAAATCAGAATATTGGCGAAACATTAGTAGTAGCTAATGGACTTTTCATGAGGAAGTATGTCAATCATAAGTAAGTCAGTATTTCATAATGAAAGCTGTATCAGGTTTTTAAAAGAGTAAGCATACCCCACCTGGAACCACATCCGCCATTACTGCTCGGATTATTTGAATTAACAAAAATTGATATTAAAAGGATTTCAAAACGGAGTAAAGTCACCAACAAGGTCAGTCTGGACAATCGAAACCAAATCTTTCTTTGATCATTCATTAGTTCAGAACGGAAACCATGACTTCAATTTTAGAAATTATATTTAGATAAATATCATATAAGATTAGAAATCTTTCATTATTGATTCCTAATTTCTTTTATAGAGATTTAATTGTGTAGATCGATTCGAATCTTTATTAGTTACGTCGAACAGATACGGGTCGTGGTTTCTAATTTCGGTTAGCGGGTCGTGGTTTCTAATTTCGGTTAGCGGGTAGTGGTTTCTAATTTCGGTTAGCGTATGATAGTTTGGTTACCTTGAAAAATACTTCTTTCCCATTCGAGCCGATACAGCTGTAAATGGGTACAGCTAACCAGGGAAAGGGTTAGGGTTATGTAATACCAACACCAATGAGGGATTAGACAAATTGGTAACAAGATCCTTGTGAATCTAAGGTGAAAGTTCTTGTGCTAAGCGGTTGTTCCCGTCTCTCTTTTATTCTTTCAAATTATTTTAAACTGTCTTACTTTAATTTTTTGCATTTTATATGACAATAACTTTCTCTGTCATGGATGTCAAGTCTGTCGCACAAGTGAAGCAGAAGTGAACCGTTGACAATTGATAAGTGTCGGTTTTTTACAAACCTTTTTATTCGTTTTTTAAAAACAAAACTTCCGAGTTTTTAGTGACACAAGTGAATGTTTCACGAACATACTTTTCGAGTTCGTTGACTATTTAAAGAAATTTTTATTGTAAAAGGGTTGATTGATGTCTTTAAAATCGTAATAGACGAAAGCGACGTATCTAAAAACATGGTGACATGAAAACAGAAAAATATTCCAAATCAACCCTCGAGCAAGTTACATAAGTTATTTTCTACCCCTCTCTTTTCTCCAAAATACACATACCCATCCTAAAATATTATATTTTTGTGTCATTATAGTTTTTACAGTTTTTGTGAATTGGGATTGTTTTGTTGGGTACTGTTTTAAGGCGTCACAGGTTCACGTGTGCACATGAACTAAGCATGTAATCTGTACACGAAGTATCCATGCTGTTTTACAATTTATATTGATATTTATTATCAAAGTTAGTCGGCATATTACAAACTATGGATACATTTGTATACTAACTTTATATTAGTTAGTAATTTTCCATTTTATTTTTGAAAACAAAACACATTTCGTCACTGTACAACATCGGAAGCTTATATAACTTTGTGTTTTGGAACTACGTAGTGCAGGTGTTTCAAAAAGTTTTGGTTTTTTAAATTTTTATGTATAGATTTATTATTTTTGATTTCTATTTAATTTGCATCCTAATATGATTTAAACAGTTAGGTCATAGGATTCCTTTTTTTGTTTTTTATTCATTATTACTAGTTAGTCGTCTATATTAAAATAGATAGTAAAGTAGGACGTAACACTCCATGCATTTCATTTCATTCACATAGATGGTAAAAAACGTGCCGATATCAGGGTTTCAGGATTTTCGGTAATCGGTTACAGGGGTTCCACTGTACTTATGTCTCTTTTTTCTGTCGTTTCAGATATGGTTCGTACCTGACCCCCCGTCAACTATATGAGTTGGGGGCTATGATGTTAACGGAAGGAGAACCCCAAGTTAAGCTACCTCGTTTAAACAATACCTCACATAATACAAATCAGATCGATATTCAATCAGTGGCCAGAATGACTGACCAGTCGGTTCGCCAGTATCTCAGTATGCACTTAGCTGAGGCGAATGCGGCAGAAACCTCGGAAGCAAGTGCTCAGAATGTTGCGTCATCTACGACCGACGGACGACCTTGTATACCAAGCAGAAAGCAGCGGGAATTTATAAATGATACATATAAAGACGAACATTATTGGGAAAAGCGTCGTAAGAATAACGACGCTGCGAGACGTTCACGTGAAAAACGACGTTACCATGACATGGTGTTAGAAAATCGGATTTGTGACCTCAGCAAAGAGAATAGCGACCTTCGCAGCGAGCTTTCTGCCATAAAAAGAAAATTTAATCTACCTCTTGATCAACAATTTACGGATGAATCGCCCAGCTCTTCGGGACAAGTTCCCATACCAGCTACATCACCTGGTCTCAATTACAGATCGGATCCTACATCGTTATTATCATCTAAACCACAAATACAGACATCAAGTCGTTCTGTCGCTTACTCCTCACCACCGCCATTGCTAGCAGTGGGTGGAGCATTGCCATTACAACCATCTCAAACAGTATACCCATCAAACGGCGCTCAATATCCATACTACCTCAACATGCCAACCTCAGACACATCCAGGGGCGTCATCACTCACGAATCGAACGGGTCCAACAGCTCAAGTCACACATCCATGAGAATTAATTATCAATCAGCCTATAAAGAATTAACTATTAAGGAAGAACAAGACGACAGTAAGTCGCCGCCGCCATTATCCATCGCTCTTGATTCTGCCGAGGTCAAACCTCCCGTCACCACCCAATCATACGATTATTATCATCACCATGGCAACCAGGGATACTCTAGCGACAGTTGGCAAGGATCTCCTAGCAACAGCAACAGTTATGGGTCGGATGAAACTTCGGAGCAACCATTGCAGCTAACTGTCCGAAAAGACGCAGACAGTGGTGATCCAGCTGATAAAAAAGAATCAAAAAGTCCACAAGCGTCGTCATTTCCGCTAAAATTACGTCATAAACTACCACCACAAGATTATTATTCACCAATCGAGTCATCTTCTACCTTTCCGCCACGACCTTACGTCAATGGCCTTGCTCAGCTGTCCGAAATTGCCTTAGCCCAAGCCAACCCCCTACCTCTGGTAAAGAAAAGTCCGCATCTTCCACATCAATCGATGCTGGGCTTTTCCCCTGGTCAAAGAGGCTCGGTGGATAAACCAATCAATCCCAAATACATTGATCCAAAATACGTAGAAAGAAGACGCAGAAACAACGAAGCGGCGCGAAAATGCCGTGAAAACCGTAAGTATGTTACTAATATGCGCGAAGCCAAATCTGACTACCTTCAACAAGAGAATGGGAAGCTGAGGGAAGAATTGGACAGTCTTCAAGAAGAGATGAAGCAGCTCCGGGAATTGATGGAAAAGAAGAGACTAGAGCAGGGACTGACAGAGCAGGAAATGGACGAGAAAATGAAGGAAGGTATACCGTTTGAGCAGACTGAAGAGAGCATGGCGGAACAGAGACGTTATCATGAAATTGAGAAGAAGTTAGCTGAACACGTTGACGCAATGAACGAGAAGAACGCTGAGGATGAAGAGCTTTATATGGACGAATCAATTGATGATGAGGAGGCGATACAAGAAAGACGAGAAAGTACCGAGGACGTCAACAGTTCAAGCTCGTGATCAGGATATCAATTGTCTTTTTATTATCAGACAATTTAGAAGAATCGAAATCAGAGGTGCTATGTTTTATGTTTTTAAAAAGTGCTTAAGTCATAATGACAATTTGAAAAATATTACGTCTTAATTACGCTTATCATGATTACGTCATAACTACGCTTATCATGATTACGTCATAGTGACATGGTTACGTCATATAATTCATAATGACATCATCAATATTTCATGACGTAATGGTTAAATGTTATTGAACTTAACAACAGTGTGTTGGATTTTAACAAAAGGGACTTAAATGGCCCACTTGTATTCATGATGAACTTTGTGACATTCATTCATTGTTTTTGATGAGAATATCTTATTGTTGCTGACTTTCTGTGTTTAAAAGAATTGTGTGTAAGGTGTTTTTGTCATGAACTGTACGGGTTTACTTGATTTTCTGGCCAGTAATTTTGTTTAGAAATATATCTCATGTTTTCAATGAATACTCGACCTTGTCGAATTGATTTCCATGTATTTTCGCTTCATTTTTAAATTACAAATGTGTCCGGAGGGAAATTAGTGCGTCAGACACGAATAAACGTCATGCAATCATACGAACTTACTGGCAGCTGACTGAACGATAACAACATCGGAGACATTGAGAAAAAATCAGACCTATTGTTACTTTAGTTGAATTCGTACAAATTGAAGAATTATTATTATATTTATTAATGGAGGGAATATATTATAAAGAGTTAAATTGATCCAGGGTGTTATCGACTCAGGATCCTCATTTCATGTTTTATCAAATAACGGGTAACCACAAATATTGTTCTCCCTTGTTGGGTACTATCTCTCAAACACAAAACGAAATAATGTTCAAATTTGAATCAAAAACTAAAGATGATGTTCTTGCAAGTGAATTTCATTTTGACTTACGACAAAATATAGAAAAAAAAACTCAGGCAAGAGTATTTGTACTGTTTTGTAGAATACATCGGATATCACGAACCTTCGTTTAAGATAGAAAGAGATAGTACCATCAGATTATATTAAAAACTGCAGGGAAACAATGTGTTATGTATATAGAAGAAATGTAATATTTTATACAAATTATTCCTTAAGAGATAGTTCTCAGGTAGTAATTCAAAATATTCTGACGAAAAAGGCACAAACTCCTTATCTGCGACATTCTTCAGTGCAGTTTGGTCATTGTTCGTCTGAGTATTTTGGATTATGTTAACGTATAATATTTATAACCTTTTAAATTTGTGACATTTGTAAGTTGTTTTTTTCTTTTGTTGCTTTTTAGACACTTATTGCTAATCTTCGGTGCGATAGTCATAATTTTCAAAAACTTCTCATAAATCACTTAAGGTATTAAAATTGGTATTTCATGTGCAAAACATGAGAAATTTGATCCATTTTTTTCGAAAAATGACGCATGGTAATACCAGGAAATACGTTTGATTGGTCAATTAAATTCAAATTAGATTTGAAATTTTTATTGAACCAATCAACTGTGATTAGAGAAAAAGTTTAAAATTAAAAGTTTAGGGAAAAAGGGGGATGTAAACAATATATGTTTTTTTTCTGATTCACTATTTTAGTCTTAGTTTTTATTATCGTATTATTCTTTGTAAAGCACTTGCTTATAGTTCACCAGAGGCCAATATGACTGCCATGTAAGGTCAAGGTCATTCTGGAAGATTTCTATTTTTATGCTTATACATCTTGGAACATCCAAAGACGCGCCATTACTTCAATTTAAAAATTATCATTTAAATAGACGCGTGATTCGGTAATTTGTAATGGTATAAATCTTCTTGGATGAACAGGACAACTTGGCATTGCGAATCTAAACAGACGCTGCAGATATGACAGTACTAAGACTACTTATTGTGTTTGTGAATGTGTGCCATTTCGTATCTTGACATCTACACATATTACATATAACTCTAATATCTTTTAGCTTTATTTTATACAGCAAATTCATCTATATTTATATCTATCGTTAAGAAATAATGATGCACGGTCGTTCTTTGTAGATTAAAACTTCAATTCACAGAAATAAGGTCAGGTCGAATTATCGCACAAAATCGGTGAATGGGCTCGGATTAATATTGGTGATCACTTTTGGCTTTTTTATCATGGTCATTTTAAACGATTCTTACAAAATTCAGTTGAAATATGATAGTGTACTTAATGTTTTTCTCATTTGACACTCAATGGTCAATCTCCATAGTAACCGATTTTAATAAATATTTAAGATCGTCAGAAAGCAATGTTGTGGCATTTCAACAACAAATCAAATTTCTAGCAAGAAATAATCCAATTTGTTAGTTTAGATCTAAAATTACTATTATATATCATAGTATATCTAATGGTTAACTACCGTAAAAACATCCATCAAGGGAGTTAATCCGTCATAAATAAAGGGAGGTAATTATAGGTGATAACGAAATTAAAGTGAAAGTAATGATTGTAATTTTTCAAGTTTATAAAGGTCATGTTAGGATTGTACTGATTGAAAAATTAAGATTTATGTTCGAGATATATTTCTTCAGATTGGTTTGAGGTAATTTAAACATTTGTTAAGTTATTTTCATAAATGCTAGGCGTGATATAGGTTTTACGTGAGTAACTGAGCAATTTTGGAGGTCTTATTTCAAAAATTGCTTTAGCAAATCACAAATAAGTTATCTCTCTGTTCTTTAGACCGTTATTTTTCATAAAGTGCTTTTTTGTTACCTTTCCATTTTGAGCTAAAATCGTTATGTGCGTCTATCTAAGTGCTTTAGACCAGTTGATTTAAGGATCTATCAATAGTGTCATTTAATGGTTACGACATTTTGTTTTAATGAGCAAAGATTATTTTTGTTAGAGGTTGGCAAACTATCGTGCTTTTAAACTCTTTAATTCTACTAGATTATAGTGCTAATTGTAAATATGTTCCTATTATCATATATATCATGTCTTTAGAAACAGATGCCCGTCAACAGCCGTTGTTGTCGAGCATCTTGCATCGCTTTACAACTATACACTCTTTATAGAATAATTGGTGTTCTATAAATTTAAGCAGGTTTATCTCATTTCACATTATTTTCTCTGAACTAGATGCGACCAAACCGAAAGGACGAACTACAATGTTCGCCTAAATCTGGAAAACTGGTTACTTAACTAGGCTACCTCACAAAAGTTCAAATTAACTTTCAAAATCTAACCTTAATCATCTTTCTTGAAATTCAGTGAATTATTGCATAGGAACGTTTTTATTGTTTTGCGTTTAATGACGTCATGGTTGTTAAAATGCACGTGCACTTTGTTAATATATGTCACACTTGTAATTTGTTTTCTGTTTGACCTTGTATCGTCAAGGTCACCTGGCTATTTGGTGCAAACAATTGCCTTCGTTTCTGTTGTCCTTTTTATCATTTGATGGACGTAGTGCTTGTTTCCTTTGGTTCGGATTTTTAATTTTTGTAGAAAATTGTTCGTTAATGACATACATTTTGTTAAAAATCTGTTTTATACAGGATAATTTTAGAGCAACTTTTGTTATCTGCACAACTTCCTTGTTTCACTGTTATTTATAGGGAATTGGAGGTGAAATTGTGCTTTCATTTCTCTAAATTCTTTTTTTTTTTCAATAATAAGATTTGTGTATAACAATATAAATTTTTTTTTCTGATTCATTATTATTATTAAGCATATATTTTCCCTTTATTCTTTAGTGCTAATGTTTCAAATTATAATTTTGCTTTCATTTGAATTACTATCTAATTCAGATATTTTGATAATCACGTCACATTTAGTTGCCAAGTCTTGATTATCAATGCCTTATGTTTCATTAACCATTGTATGAATATGTGTCATCCCCGAACAGGTGATCGTGTCTATAATTTTGAAAGTCCGTATGTTTGTTTTTCCAGTAATCACAATGCAATTATTAATTAACCATTCTATTTATGACTTGTTATTTCCTTTCGAGTTATCATTTTAAATTGTTGAATATAAAACGAAGCGAAATATAAAAGTCTTATAAAACTTCTAACACAACATTTCTGTAAACATTTAGATAAAATTGTTTGAATATCGCAACTGGCTGAATTTGCATATTGTAACTCATCATTTGCATATTGTAACTCATCATTTGCATATTGTAACTCATCATTTGCATATTGAAACTCATCATTTGCATATTGAAATTCATTGCAACAGCTGAATTTACAAATTGCAACAGCTGAATTTACAAATTGCAACAGCTGAATTTACAAATTGAAACAACTGAATTTGCATATTGTAACTCATTATTTGCATGTAACAACAGCTGAATTTGCATATTGCAACAACTGATTTTGCATATTGCAACAACTGATTTTGCATATTGCAACAACTGATTTTGCATATTACAACTCATCATTTGCACATTGCAACAACTGAATTGCTATAAATGGTTAATAGCAAATATTTCTTACACTTGATGCCATTTTGCGATTTGGTGAAAGTTCTATTTATTAATGTCTATATTAAAACATCTACCTCGTTCATATATTCCACAGCTCGTTCATAGTTAAATTAATAATTATTGTAGCCTTGTTCACTTGTCTTTTATTTTGATCTTGTCAATAAACATTGTCGTCAATTTCAGTTTCTACTTTCATTTTTCATGGCAACAACCACCTTTCTTGTATTACGGAAGTTTGTAAATGCAGCCTTTTGGTTGGATTGTACTCAAGCAGATCAAAATAACATTAAGCCATAATGTTTGCATTCATTCTGTTAAAAGGCCTCAGATTGGCTGTATTCGCTGGCATACAATCCAATTCAATCAGTGAATTCCGTAATACACGAAAGACGGCTTTTGCGGTCAAGGTATAAGACGAAGTTGGTAATAGAATGACATTATGTTGATGTACCCACCCTCTCCTCCACCCAAAACCCCACCATTCCAAGCCATATTACCTACAATGTTTTTTTTCGAAATTCTCTTTTCCCTGCGTTCATTGGAGACACTGATAGCAAAGGTTTGCACAATTCCAAATTTCAGCCTTGTGGTTCTTGCAATTCCACTAATACTAGGTGTTGTATGAAAACCTTATTATAAACCCTTTATGGCAACTTCTAGTAAAAGAAAGAGAGAACAGGGTAATTGACCACGAATTACTTTTAGTCAGTAATGCATCAAAGATATAGAACACCTTTACCGACAGTCCACGAAAAAACCAACAACTCTTATTTAAATAAACCTAATAATAGACCCTGAAAGAAATACCTACTCTGGACTAATTGAATAAGTCCCGTCCCCCAGGGGTCCCTACCTCTTAACCTAATGTGGGAGTCGGTCAACCAAACCTGTGTTTGAAGTTTTGGGAAATCAAGCTGTGTTCACCCTTCTGCATGAATTGGTAAAGTTTTAAAAAATAAAGACCGAGACTTTAAGAATATTAGTAAGTATCCATCAACTAAATTGAATTTAACGCTTGTGATTTCACATCCTTTCAAAAAAACACAGTGGACAAAATAATGAAATGGGCAGCCACAAAGTGATACCATCTGCTCTAGTATGGTTTAGTTTCCCTTTTCTTTCTAGAGGCAGTTTGGTATCTACAAAACCTGTAGTGCAACTTTCCTAGCCAAATTGGCTACAATGCTGATTGTATGAAATTGTCAGTCTGTATTCGCCCAGGAACAGCAATGTTAGAACGTAACACTCGATAGCATTACATTTCGGAGAATTTATTAAACTACATTAAACTCTATGTTTACATCGGATTGGACTGTGATGTATAATTACCATGGTAAGCTATGGAGAAAGAGGATACTAATTTGGACAAATATTTTTTAAAATATAAAGTAGTCTCAATCCGATTAGATTAGGTAGGGCAAGGAAACACCTTGTTCCGAGGGGTCAGTTGTAAGCCCACCATTGTAAAAGGATATACCACATTTCCCCGAGGGTGTACTAAATATTTACCATTTCAACATCATATATCGGTGTATCGTTCATTTCTCAAACCATAACAGATCAGAAAACACGAATGTAAAACGTGGAGAACATCCTGGATCAATAAAAGTTTTTTTATTCGACTTCTTTACGTTGGCCTCGAGAGCACGCTACCTTACCCACGACTCTCAGAAAATAGATTAAAAAAATACAAATAAATTACAATACACGACAAATTTAGTGAGATTTATTACGAAATCTAGCAAGTGAATTTATTTTTAGAATCTGATTTTATTTTTAAGATAATAATATAACAGCTTTATATACTCTCAAATCTAAATATGGCTTCGAAAAAATATTTTGAAAATCAACTGTGACTATAAGGAGATTTTCACTGCTGTTCACATGCATCTATTTGCACGATTCTAATTTTCTGCTAAAACTAAGCATTTTATGATGTATATAGCTTTCACAGAGACTATAATATATATTTATTAGCAGTTTTGCGATAAGTATTTTTATATTAACAGAAACCATGATGATAAACAATATCACGAGTAGTGGTTTAGCAAATCTTATGAAATCAGTCTTAATTTCTCAATTCTAGTGATATTGAACTATGGTGATTTAGGTCCAAAACTTTCTCCATTTCTTAATTTCTTAATCGCCCAAAGACTTGCTTAATATACATTTAAGTTTACTGATAATGACTTGTTAACTCTCTGGACTTCTTACTGTAGTAGAAGATATTAAGTGGACTAGTGGACATAATATATATATGTATAATATCTATATCTGATGATTTATGACCAAAAAGATTCTCAATTTCTTGAATTTTCTATCTCATCAACGATTTGCTAAATATCAATTTAGTTAGATACATTGATGTACACTGGTAACGTCTTTATACCTCTATCTTTAGTACCGCATATTATGACTAATACGAGATTTGGACCAGCATTCTTGATAATTTATGACGTTATTCTTGATTTCTTGAATTTATTATCTCTCCCAAGAACTTGTTGAATATCAACTTATAGATGCATTGATAATTACTGCTAATCTCTTTACTATGACGAGTAGTGGACTAGCGAGTCAGTCTTCATGTCTTAATTCTACTAATCTCACCAAAAGACTTGCTGAATATCAA
This sequence comes from Lottia gigantea, assembly GCF_000327385.1. Classification (NCBI taxonomy): domain Eukaryota; kingdom Metazoa; phylum Mollusca; class Gastropoda; family Lottiidae; genus Lottia; species Lottia gigantea. The sequence goes on along the minus strand of NW_008707797.1, from coordinate 2,149,659 downwards.
TTTAGTTAGATACATTTATAATCACTACTAACCTCTCTACTATGATAAAAGATATGAGAATTGGACTGGTATAGACTATATAAATATAATATACAACTGATGATTTATGACCAAAACATTCTTTAATTTTCTTATCGTCCATTTGACCTCCTTCTCACCCCGCTATATGTTTTATTTCCGCTATATAAAATGTATTTTGTACCGAACTGACCGATCAAGTTAGCTATTGTATACAGGCAATCAGACGAACCGTGGTATGCATTCGATCTATGTTTTTTTGATCCTATTTCCACTCTGATGTGACGACCACATGTTGCTTGCGGTGTGAAAATCTGCAATCTTGAAACTGTTGAATACGAGAATTGTGGGAACAGGATTTAATTTGATGGTTCAAATATTTTTAATTTGCTATCGCAAGGTCAGCGATGTATATATATAAGTCATGTGATATCACATATGTATGAATATTTTAAACAAAATTTTCTCATTCAGCCACTGATAATTTTGTTTTATTTTCATTGAAGATATGGGATTTGTTACGTCATCAAATCCATACTACAAGGCATACCTCAAACTTTTAGGGTGTGTAGCATTAACAAAAAGAGATGGGATAAGTTTTTGAGAATTTTCTTCATAATTACAACAAATATTTTATAACACACCTCTGTATGTTTACTGTTAATTTTGCATTTTTTCCAGTTCTGCATTATTATAAGTATTGTGCAATCGTGGAGTATACATCATGCATCACTTCACTAAGTAAATTCAACTCAAAGTCTAAAAAAATGATGCACAATTATTGCACAATCGTCTGTAATCCGAAACATCTGCCTCTCTTCCCTCTCAAGACTCTAATAGACAATTGTCAGGTTTGAATAGACGCAGATGTTTCGGACTAAATCATCTGAACAAAAAATAAATCTAAAAATGCACAACACTTATTGGGTTTTAAGATGTAAAAGGAGATTTGTTTTGATGAACAATTAAATGTCGTGTTATTAATTATTGCATCGGTGCGCACAAACTGAGGTTACATCGACCTTTTCATTTTCTGGTGCATTATATAGTGCATCTGTCCAGAGGCGTTTCTGAGGGAGACAGCAAAGAGACTGGCCCGTCTTTGCCCCTCCTCCACTTATGTAACAAACAAATCGTTTTATAGACTCTAGAGGGATAACATTTCTCAGAAATTTAGATCAGCAACACGAAACGTGTTCAGTTATATAACACACTAATCGCCTGAATGTTATTCACTCACTCAAGTAGAAAGGAAGGGCTTTTTCAAGTTAGAGGAAAACGTTTTGTCCTTGCTCGACATTTCATCATGATAACAACATAAACATATGTAATAAATACATTACACAGTACATAGAAAATTACACATGAAAAGGAGTTTGATGTCCTACTTTCCTGAACTGTAATGATATTTTTAGAATAAAGCCAAGCGTTTAAGAGAGCAATAAGGAGTACATACATTCTTCTGATATTCTATGTCAATACGGGAAACAACTTAACGACGCCTTACCTTCATTCCTGAATTGACACTCATGACCATTAGAAATGAAATGAAATGAATGGAGTTCTACGTCCTATTTTTCTGCACCATATGGGCTAATGAAGACGGGGTCGTGACCATTCAACAATTCCCTAACCAATGTTTTTGGGGATTCCATGAATTTTCCTATTCATCCATGTAAATAGTACTCGATCGAGTCGACAAGGGTACATCAACCCAATAATATCTATTAATCAAATGCAAGTAAAAATTTTCCTCCATATTATTATAAAAGCAAACAACTTAAAGTACATGTCATGTGAAAATTTTTAAAAATTGGTCAAATAATCCAAGTGTCAGGTTTTATTTTGGTGTTTTTATGGTAAAATGAGATATTTTATCCATTATCTGTTTACTCATCCAGCCATCAAGTGTCAAATAAACATTTTAATATGTAGATATACTCTGATGTTTTATTTATGTCCGTTTAACATTTTAGTTTGAAACCAGATATTACTAGAGGTCCAAAATGAAATGAATGTTGTTTTACGTCCTACTTTTCTGCATCATGTGGGCGGGTACTGTAGGTCAAGATTAGCTCATAAATGCTATATATCTTGATAGATGTCAACCAGTTATATTCAGTAAAATTATGCAGTATTTTCGATATTATTGTAGGTCGAGATTAGCGTGTAAATGCTAAATAGGTTAACGAAGAAGAGAGAGAAGCAAAAAAAAAAAAAAAAAAAAAAATAGAACAGCTTATGTTCACGAGAACTTTTGCCAAACATCTTAACATTGATCTTTCCAAATATCATCCGCGCCCGATTCGATTGGAATAATGATAACTTGTTCCATTTCATCGAACTTTCATACCGATTGAGATTAGAACCTACGACCACTATACCTGTTTTGACGTCTTAAAAGACATCCAAAGCTCTAACCGATTTTGCTACAGGAATGTGAATAGTTTTACAGTGTTTCCCATATCTATTTCTGTAGAAACTCGTCCACTACATCGTGGAAGTGACTGAGTAATGTATCGTCACACTGTCTGACTGTTTTTAGATATATATATATATAAATATATACGACACTCGGCAGCGATCTGTCAATCTTTAATAATTTAGAGGATGACATGCATAATTTATTGATATTTTTAAAATGATGCATAGGACAACAAATTTCAACATTTCTTTTATCTTAAGGACAACAGATGTCAATATTTCCGACAGTTTCACGTAAATTTACAATGTAAGATTCTCACAAAATCAAAATATAAACGAGATAAGCACTAAATAAAAGACAAGAGCATGTTTCTACTCTAGATTCAGTAAATAAAGATATGTAACGCTATGCAGTATGCTATACTGGAAATTCATCCAGTGAGACCAGTGTGGTATGTTACCTAATAAATCAAAAACAAAGGGACAGTCGTTTTTACCAATCATACTTTAATCTAAAAAAACAGGAGCAAATCTAAGTTAATCTGTTCACAATAATGTTCACAGCTTACCGTCGAAATTTGAGGTTTCAAATCTATGTGTGTCATCTTTATTTGAGATACTGTCATATATATATAAAAGACATGTATAGAAATAGGAAAAGAAATTCCTCGTTTGAGATATTTTGAAGGAATTTTGCGATTTTCTTACAAATCTTGTACTTCTGAGTAATATAGCCTAACCTGTGGAATGGCCTAGTCATTAGGTGTCGTGGTGAATTCTCTTTAAGATAAGGAAAATTCCAATGCCACCGTCACTGCTTCCTAGAGTGTCTACTTTCATCACTAAATACCTAAATGTCTAAAGAATTATTATTAGATATTGTGTGATATTTCAATGTTTTTTGTTAAAAAAAAAAAATTTTTTAATTATGCTCTTGCAAACTTGATTTAAAGGGACGGTCTGATTTAACGCGAGGAACCTGGTTTATTATGAGTGATACTTCATCCTGTGCATAATTTCTTACCGATGGCGATCGAGGAACTGTTTTCAACATTAAATTTGATTCAAGTTGGAACTTTTAAAAGAGGAGAAGGACATACAAGCGGTAGAATATTTCAGGTTCCATGCTTCAAAATGATACGAAAAAAATCAGACTGTCTCTTTAAATGATAAATGTTTTTAAAAAATGCAATCGATTTATTATTTTTCATCTGCTTAACCTTTTATCAAATGTCACAACAAGCAGATTGTGCAATATTTAAATATTGTTGTTAAGTTAGATTCTAGAATGATATCTTATCTCCAAGAGGTCTTGCGACATCCCAAGAAATGTCGTTAAGCAATAAATTACTACCTTGAATTAAACAATGAATTAAAAAAAAAAACATAATTGCAAAATAGTATCAAAATACTGAGGGGGAAAATTTAGCAGATGTTTTACTGGGTGTTATGGTGAAATTGTTTTGAAAAAGCAAGCACATTTATTTCCCTTACTTGTTATTAGTGAAAAAAAAAAGAATTAGTTTACAATGTTTACAACAATACGTTACGGAAATGTATCAAAGAAATATTGCAGAGCATCGTAGAAATATCACAAAGCATCGTAGAAATATTACAAAGCATCGTAGAAATATTACAAAGCATCGTAGAAATATTACAAAGCATCGTAGAAATATTACAAAGCATCGTAGAAATATCACAAAGCATTGTAGAAATATTACAAAGCATCGTAGAAATATTACAAAGCATCGTAGAAATATTACAAAGCATCGTAGAAATATCACAAAGCATCGTAGAAATATCACAAAGCATCGTAGAAATATTACAAAGCATCGTAGGAATATTACAAAGCATCGTACAAATATTACAAAGCATCGTACAAATATTACAAACCATCGTAAAAATATTACAAAGCATCGTAGAAATATTACAGAGCATTGTAGAAATATCAAAAAGTATCGTGGAAATATTACAAAGCATCATGGAAATATTACAAAGTATCATGGAAATATTACAAAGTATGATGGAAATATTACAAAGTATCATTGAAATATTACAAAGCATCATGGAAATATTACAAAGTATTATGGAAATGTTACAAAGTATCATGGAAATATTACAAAGTATCATGGAATTATCACACAAAAACAGAATTTCAACACTTTGATCCTCTTCTATAAATCAATATAGACTCCGTACAACGATATATTGAGTATGATGAAATAAGAGTTTATGATAGAGAGTTTGTGAAGAGGTTTACTACTTCCTTTTAAGTGTACCAAGGATCGTTTATGGCTCCTATCAGCATCATTATATTACATCACTTAAGAACTACGCGATGACATTTGTACTTTAATTCAATGTCAATATGTCTGTACTTTTATCATAAATTTATCTACTGACATTTGATAAAAGTACAAAAGAATGTCACAGCGCATTTCTTTCATCAAAGAAGGTAGTCGCTGTGGTTCAATGAGCTAGTGATTGCAAACCTTAAGGCCCAGATACAGACATACATCGAGTTAAACCTGCGGATCTTTCAACAGGGTTTACCCCTATCAGTGATGCTGGTGGGAAGGGCTAACAAGTGAAAAAGGGTCTAGTCGTTTGCATTAGACAATAAACCGAGTCCCCGTGTGTCACAGGCAGTGTACGCTAAAGACCCCACTACAATTGGAAACCAAAACACTGCATGGCGTTACCCGTCTGAATTAGCCAAAATAAGTGAAGAAAAGTAGGACGTAAAACTCCGTTCATTTCATTTAGTCAAACAAGCTTATTGTTACAACGAATACGACTAAACCGAATGGTATGAACGACTATATAGATCTTCTATGTTCTATGTGGTCAAATGACCCTTGCACTAGTGGCCGAAGGGAGGTAACTCTATTGAAAGATATTTATCTTCAGACCGGTGTATTCTTTAACTAATTTGAATTTGCTACATTTGAGAAGCAGGGCATATTCAATGTTTCGGAATACTTGATGCTACTATGATGGGGTTTGTAAAACTGGGGACCCCAGATAGCTAATATTGTTTACCAGGAAAGTCTTATTCATTCATAGAAGGGAAATAATCATAACACACAAGTAGGCTACAGACCGACCATATTATAGATTCCGCTCAAATATAACCAAAAGTAGACCTCTGTAACGAAATGAGGTTTGTACTCCCAATTGTACCCAAACTCTATTTCTAACAAATTTTGAAACTATGATTTGTGTACATTTTTGCCCAAAAATATTGCCAGGATGCGCCAAATTGATTCTATTTTTCCAAAAACTTTCTTAAGGGGAAACCCGACAGTTATCCTCCCCCTCCCCAGTTAAGTCGGTCTGTCAATTATTTGTACCACCTATCCTAGGAGGCTAGTACCGCCACTGATCTTTCACAACTGTCTATAGAGGAAGTATGCCAAAAGATCTAAGATCAAAGAAACCGACAGGGATTTAAGTGGGCTATTAACTTGCTAAGGCTTGCTAAGTGGATTACGGCAGATTAATCGTGTACTAGGGATCTACTAAACTGCCTGAATTGCAATTTACGGAGATATCTACCACAGTTTTTGTTTATTTAAGGAACCCCAAAAATGCCAATGTTACGCTAGGAAGTTATCATGCCATATACACTAAATTGTACAAACATAGTGAATTGAAGAGGTAAGGGAACATCCATTTTTTAGGGGGCGGGGGAGAGCGGAAGGGGGGGGGGGGGGGGGTTGGGGTTTGGAGGCTTGTGCAGTGTGTATTATCTACCCATGAATAACCCCCATGCATGGCAAAGGAGCCCAATTAATGTGAGTTATCTTCCCCTGCTTATGACATCAAAATATGATTGAACTGTGATGTTCACACACTCCTGTGAACGTTTTATTTTATAATAATGAACAAACTATTTCATCATAGCTAATTCTGGTATACTGTGTTCACTACTTCACAAATTACAAAAAGTACTTGGAAACATCTGTTATATTCTGATCTGAATCGTCCCGGATGTAGGCCAACAGCAAAACCGTCCCTGGTAAGATTGTAATCGCCATTGCCAGAACACAGTCATCTTAACGATATTCCTTTTAATGACAAATATCTTTCACCGGAAGTCACTTAACGTCACGTCAAGGAAACAATTTTTGTTTTAATTTTCTGAAAGGAATCATTGTTCGGCTTCTGAAGTTCGGATTAATGATACTATAAATAATAGGGTTAGCTACACTTCCTAGAAAATACGATCTCAATCCAAACATATACATATATTCAATCCATTTATACGATCCGTAGTGGAAAAATTCACCAGAGGGCAGTAACGTCTCTTTAAAGTAAGACCCGGATGAACGTAACGTCTGCAACGTCAAATATGGTACGAAACTGGCAACACCAGTCAGTGTGACCGTAGTCATACAAAATGTCGTTCTACTGGATCGCATCCGAATTCCACCAAAGCCTCCCAAAGAGTCTTCACTGGTGCGGACCTCCACTTGATTGGTTTTCATCTTCAACCACCGTTTCATAATCACTCGTAAAATATTTCCGTTGAAGAAAAAGAACATGGTAAAACATACAATATAGACAAAATACAACAGATAATTATACAGTAAGGCGTAAATGGATCCTTTGAACTGGTCAGCGAGAGAACAGTCCTCCCCAACGACTCTATCAGGACCGATAATCATAGTTCGACGTCCAACCATTAAGACCTGCGGCCACGTCAACGTAAAGGAAATCACAAATACGATAAAGGCTACAGATTTAGCTCTGGAAATGGTATACGTATGAAACGGGTAACAAATTTTCACGTATCTTTCACACGAAATACAGATAAAGATGAAACCGGAATATAAGTAAGATTGTTTTTCCAAAGATCGCATAATTTTACATACAGTCGGTAAAGCATTGATATAAGGATTCCATAAATCGTAAATCGAGAACGGAATAAACGACATACAGCTCACAAAATCTGTAATGGCTAACACCAGGATGAAAAAATTGGCTGAAGTTTTGGGTGAATAAAACTGGTATATGATTATTACTAAACCGTTTCCAAGGCAGCCTGCCAACATGAGAATTATCAAGAAGATTATAACAGGAACATTTACCAAGCGACGAGCGTCATTCAGCTCCAAAAGCAGAGTTGTATTGTAGATGGGTTCAGAGAGTGGAGTTCTGTTCCATTCCGTAAAAATATCCGAACTATTCACAATCGTAAAATTATTGTTTAAGAATTCACGCGAATTATTCATTTTTCTAAGATCTCCGATCATAGTAAAATTGGAAGTATCACAATGTATTAGCTGTACTTAATCTCCGATCTGTGATATCAGTTAGCTGGAAGCGGACGTTAACTTGTCATCGACCAGCAACTACTTAGTCTGTGATATCAGTTAGCTGGCAGCGGACGTTAACTTGTCATCGACCAGCAACTACTTAGTCTGTGATATCAGTTAGCTGGCAGCGGACGTTAACTTGTCATCGACCAGCAACTACCTAGGCTGTGATATCACCTGGAAGCGGACGTCTATGATTTCATGTAGCTTACTCCAGATGATTTGTGTATGTACGCGTTCTGTAATATGGTCCTGGTCACATTCAATAGTAAATCATACCCACACAGCTGTTGTTGATACTAATTTGGTTAGGCACCTTCCATCATATATGGTGTTATTTTTTCTGAAATTGTAAAATATTATTTACCATAAACATCCAAAAGAATCAGAAGCTAGAGTCGAGCTAAGTTTTTTGTGCTTATTCCGATATCAAAAGTAGTGGACCCCGTTTCTCAAAATCTCCTAAAATAACATTATAAATTAACGCTAAAAGTCCTTTTCCAAAGATGGATTTGACCGGGAACTGAAAACATTACCGAATCGAACAAAACGAACGTCGCAGTAAACCAACAGGTCCTTGTTACAGGGCTCATATCCGCACTTTGATTTAAATTACAATCAGAATCCTTATAAATGGGCTGTACTTGTGTTGTTTATTGGATTGGCCCATGCCGAAACCAGATTTCTAGACGGATTTCGACAAGACCTGTCTCAGAAGCCTTCAAATTCAAATTTGAATTATGACTTTGTGATAATTGTCTGGTGATGAAATTGACTAAGTTTTATTTTACAAGATGTTCAGAATTATAAAACGCCAAACTGGCATACATCCGGTACAGAAATTTGTGTCAAAGTCACACATTGGGTTCAGAACTGTAAGCCACACACGAGGTACAGAAGTTTTTCCATACACCCGTTCAGAACTGTAAGCCACACATGAGTTACAGTAGTTTAACCCACAAAACCCGTTGAGAACTGTAAGCCACACACGAGGTACAGAAGTTTCACCCACACACCCGTTCAGAACTGTAGGCCAAACACGAGATACAGAAGTTTAACCCACACACCCGTTCAGAACTGTAGGCCAAACACGAAATACAGAAGTTTAACCCACACACCCGTTCAGAACTGTAAGCCACACACGAGGTACAGAAGTTTAACCCACACACCCGTTCAGAACTGTAGGCCAAACACGAGGCACAGACGTTTAACCCACACACCCGTTCAGAACTGGAAGCCACACACGAGGTACAGAAGTTTAACCCACGCACCCGTTCAGAACTGTAAGCCACACACGAGGTACAGAAGTTTAACCCACGCATCCGTTCAGAACTGTAAGCCAAACACGAGGTACAGAAGTTTAACCCACACATCCGGTGCAGATCTTTAAGCCGCACACGAGATTCGGAAGTTACATTGCGTATCCGTTTTACAACTTTGAGCCGCACATCCGGTTCAGATTTTTTAGTCGCACACGAGATTCATGAGTTTACGCCTCATACCCGGTTTAGAAATTTAAATCACGCAAACGGATCAGAAGCTGAAGACCTACAATTGGTACGGAGAATCAAGAAAGAAAGAAAGAAAGAAAGAAAGAATGAAAGAAAGAAAGAAAGAAAATAAAGAAAAAAACAACAATTTTTTCAGGGATAACTTATCAGGAGGACTCCGTCTACTAGCCCATTCTTTACCAATCTCCGATCTTCCCAGATAATCTGTACCCATTTACTTATTCACAGGCACCAGACTTTCCCACCCCGATTGCGATTAGAACCCACGACTATCATTTGTTCGATGTCATCAAGCAAATAACGTCATAGTTATAAAGTGTCCTACGCTCTAACCAACTGAGATGTCCGTTCTCTAAATATCTGATTAAGGCTTCTAAGAGTAAGAATGAAGAAAATTCTAACAGTAGATATCATTGTTAGACAGCATTATATCATTTGTGTAATTATACAACTATATATAGAGTGAAAATGAGAAACAAGCGAGACTTAAATTAGTGAATAAATAAGTAAATTTCATCATTTCCTTGTAATATGTTGATTTGCAGTTAATCATTATTGATTATCTTAACTGATTTAGTTTTAATTTCCGATTGTCAAGAAATATTCATGTATTTTAGTTTTTCTTTCTAATAATTCCTAATCCATAATAACACGCTTGGCACGTGCTTATGATTATGTAACCGATCAACGGGTCGATTTGATGAGCAGTTACAGGAATCATAAGATGTAGGAATCGAATAGGAGGCAACGGAATTATCAAGGGAAGTAAACAACACAAGGCATTTAAAAAGTTCTTGAAAAAGTTAAATCGTTCTCATTTGCACCTTATGTGTATTTAAATAAAATCAGTCAAGTAAACGAGCTCATTTATTAGAAGCGTCAACAACGAAATTTTTGGACAAATTCGCTCCTTCAATTCATCTCTTCAACGCGTAGATAACTATTTCATATTTTCGACCTTTCAGGTTGTTTTGTAGCGTTAATAATCTAGGTGAACCATTTTTTATGTTAACACGCTACTTATAAAATCTAATTAGGAGATTGTTTTTTTTCTATTTAATCAATGATAAATAATCATTGTAATTTCTGATGCTCAACCGGATCTAAGAGTACGTGTGATATAATAATAAAGGGATATAGTATTTTTCTGATCCGTTTGTATCAGAGTCCGCAAAAGATGGAGTCCGGAACGAATCCCCGAATGTAATTCATACGTTCGATTCTACAATTGTCTACTGTATTGATGATTCCGAACTGGTATCCTAACCTAGTTATGTTATGTCTCGTTAACTTCAAGGATTTGCGCTAATGAAGGTTGGTTGGTAGATGATAAGTTAACGTTCGCTTCCAGCGGATGCTGATATCGCAAACTAGGTAGTTGTTGGTAGTCGTAGTAGTTGGTAGTTGGGGCGCTAATGAACTAGAGTTTGCGTTTATATACCATTATATGCGCTTGATTTTGTTCGCGTCATTGTATTTGTTTGTGTTGATAAGTCGCACCAATCTGTCCGCTCTTAATTTGACAGTAGCACACCAAAGGAGAACTTTGACAATAACATGTTACACAACAACAATAAGAGAAATGTAATAGACACTAGTTTGTTAACATACCACTTCTGATAATAAACAGTTATATCTAGAATGGGAAATTGAACAATGTAATACACAGAAGGCGATCGTTTACATTATCATCAATGATCATCAGATACAATTCTCTTTAAAGATTAGACCTATATGATTAACTTTAGTGGTGACATTTGAACGCGACTTCTCTTTGTACCAAATAGGTGATGTTCCATGCAATATATATATTAACAACGCCATAGACTGTTATTGTGAATAATTGTTCGGTAGTTAAAAGACAACGCGTATATATATATATTAACAACGCCATAGACTGTTATTGTGAATAATTGTTCGGTAGTTAAAAGACAACGCGTGTACGCTTATTGTTATATTATACTAGCGGCGATGTCACTGATGTGTCGTGAAATCCATCGCAATAGCAGGTTTATGGATTTGCAATATGCACAATTTTCTGTGGAATTACAATATCATGAGTAAAATCGGACCTACACTCGGCTCGCAAGACAGAATATGAGAACGCAAGAAAAAGAAGGCGATCTTGCCTTTTTATGTCCAATTACAACTGTTTTTTTAAGTAGTAATCAACACATTTAAGTAGATTAATAGGAATTAGGTTAATATGGAATACCAGTAGCCTCAATACAGATTTGCTGTGTCTTTGATAGCCTGCGATAATGAACCTGCTATCTAGTGTTAATCTGTAAAAGGGGCTTCATTATTAAAGTGCGAAGCCTTGTAAAAACACAACGATTAATGGGGCACTCACACCATAACGATTGCCGGTTGCGTATGGTTGCGAATAAAAATAGTATAAGTTTCTAACGTAACTCTCATGCAACTGAGTTTTGATGTGCGTTCGTTACTCATGACCACTTTCATTGTTCGCTACCACGCGCATCTTGTAATCGCTTTGGTGTGAGGGCCCCTTAGGTGATTTCCCCTTATTATACCGAACAGTCGTGAGAGGAACGCGATGACATAACATAGAAAACGAAAAGGTTAACGAATAGCTTGAAGTGAAATATTGGTCGCCTATTGTAATATTATACAACTTTTCGTATTGTGCTCTTATCTTGCTTGTTTGGACTTATACTTGAATTGGTGACCGAACGGGGACATCGAGTGACCCCAACAACATGCTTGGATGTTAGCGGAATATACTGTTTGACGTTTTAACCATTTTAGATATATTTCATATTTAGATTACGACTGAAATATTTGAGAGTTTGTCAATCCACAAGACTGGTTTGCGATGCATTAACGGATATTAGAAGCGGATGAATTAAATGACCAATTGTGTTTTAGATCTTCATTAAAAATAGTCATAAACATATAACCGATAACAACCACTTGCTGATGATATCGTTAACCGTTTGAATAAACCCTTTTTCTTCTTGTTGGTGGATGGTTTCGGCTTCGGAAAAATTCCATATCGCAGACGTTGAGTAGGGAGCGACTTGCTTCCATGCTCTTTTGATTCTTCTTCTGTAGTCTTGAGTAAACCCGTTTAAAACTTTGTTTTCATACTTTTCTTCTCGTGTTATAAGTATAGGGTAGCGAGAGGCTGGACTGCTTTGTGAAACCATTTTATCACAGTGAACGACTAGTTAAAAGTGTTTAGTGAAAACTGTTCTTAAACAGTGGACATCTAAAGAAAACAACTAGAAGCAATAAGTCAAGAAATTTTGAGAAATCTATAGTGTGATATTATATAGCTGAAGGAATACTTTAAAACGCCAGTTTATACCAGCGAAAACTGAAAACTACTATTTTGTAAAACTGTTTTTTTAAAAGTCTGGCAACTGATATATAGCGTGCTTTGGGATAATTATTCTATATTTGAGGATAGCTGAACCGATTTCATTGTGAAACCATTTTTCAACAGCGTACAACGGAAGACAAGACTGTTTTGTGAAACCATTTTTCAACAGCGTACAACGGAAGACGAGACTGTTTTGTGAAACCATTTTTCAACAGCGTACAACGGAAGACAAGACTGTTTTGTGAAACCATTTTTCAACAGCGTACAGCGGAAAGCAAGGCTGTTGTGTGAAACCATGTGGTAGAGGCGGACAGGTGGGACTGTTTTGTGAAAAGAAAATTATAAGCTTACATAATTGTGGAGACCATTCTAAAAGTCAAAAGATTTTTTTGAAAACTATTTTAAGTGGACCAAATTTCTTCAAAATGAACGTGTCGGATATAATTTTGGACGACTACCAAAACAGTGTGAATGAATCAGATATTTTAATAGGATGGAACGGATCAGGCTTACCGGATCCGATATACAACAGTACGTTACTAGAACAACTAAATGCAGCTCGTCGGATTCTCAATACCCCGATCATCATTTTCTTGTGTTTTGTTCTATTTGCTGGAATCATTGGAAACGGTTTAGTTATAATCATATACCAGTTTTATTCTCCTAAAACTTCAGCCAATTTCTTTATCCTGGTGTTAGCCATATTGGACTGTGGGAGTTGTATTGTTTTTATACCGTTTCAATTATATGATCTCTGGAATCCTTACACTAATTCCTTACCTATTCTTTGTCGCATCTTGCGATATCTAGAGAACCACGTGTACTTATATTCCGGTTTCATCTTTATCTGTATTTCGTGTGAAAGATACGTGAAAATTTGTTACCCGTTCCATACGTATACCATTTCCAGAGCTAAAACTGTAGCCTTTATCGTATTTGTGATTTCGTTGACGGTAACGTGGCCACAGTTTGTGATGCATGGACGTAAAACTATGGTCATCGGTCCTGACCGAGTGGTAGGTGAAGACTGTTCACATACGAATGAATTTCAAAATTCCATCTATTCCTTACTGTACCACTATCTGTTGTATTTTGTCTATATTGTGTGTTGTACCATGTTCTTTTTCTTCTACGGAAATATTTTACGAGTGATTATTAAACGGCGGTTGAAGATGAATATTAAGACCAATGAGCATCCGGATGGTTGTCGTACAGACTCGTTGGGTGGTGTTGGTGGGATCAAGATGCGACCCAGTAGAATGACCTTATGCCTGACAACGGTCATTATAACAGGAGTTGCTAGTTTCGTACCATTTTTGACGTTGCAGACGTTACGTTCATCCGGGTCTTACTTCAAAGAGACGTTGCTGCCATCTGGTGAATTTTTCCACTACGGATCGTCTAAATGGATTGAATATATGTATATGTTTGGATTGAGATCGTATTTTCTGGGAAGTGTAGCTAACCCTATTATTTATAGTATCATTAATCCGAACTTCAGAAGCCGATCAATGATTCCTTTTAGAAAATTAAAACAAAAATTTTGTCCTTGACGTGACAGTGACCAACCTCCGGTGAAAGATTTTTGTGTTTTAGAATAATTGATAAGGCCTTCCAAAATTCTTCTGGTATTTTGACTTCAATGAGCAATCACATTATTTATTCCTGCTGATTCCGAACCGAAGGCATGTTAGGGGCTATTTGCTTTTAAATTGTGCTATAATTCCTTTCATTTATCATGTGAGATAAGATGAAAGTCAACTAAATATTTTATACATACCCACAAAATAAAACTGAATTTGAAGTGAAGAAAATGAAATGAAATGAATGGAGTTTACGTCCTACTCTTCTGCACCTTGTGGACTAATGAAGACGGGCAACGCCATGCAGGGTGCCATGAGGGAAATTTTGCCAGGACAGTGGCATTAGCGTGCTCTTTTTCGATTTCCAACTGTCGAGGGTGAAGTGAAGAAAAAAAGAAGTGAAAGAAGAAAAAAAACATAAGTGATAAATATAAACATTCTTCAGAAAGTGGTGAATCAGAAAATATAATTCCTTTGTGTTTTTAGATTCAGGACGAGTCTCTAGAGCCAGTTGTCACCTATTTGAAACTGCAAATAGCAGACAGGACTTATTCGGGAGAGTTGTTTCCCTTTATAAACTGCAATATGTATTTGATGTAATTATATTTGAGACGGTTCTATGTCGTAAGAACAATGAATAATGATATACTTCCTCATGTTAAAAGTTCGTTAACTGCTACCAATGTTTAGTTAATAATATGTTGTTAGGTATTTAGATTCAATATCGTCTCAAAATACAACTATTCGATAGCTTACAATATTTTAACTTATGTTGGGTGTTATATATATTTCATCTGTTGATATCTAGATCCAGATTAATTGTTTTAGTTTGTACATAACTCCAAGACCGGAACTGACAGATTTGCTATTGAATATGAAATAAGAATAAGAATAAGAATTGGGGTTTTCTAAATGTGTTATTTGTTTTCAAAAAAAATAGCCGCTTTTGCGATATTCGTATCATTTTAGTGTAATATTGCAAGTCCCACTGACATTCAAGAGATGCTATCAGAGTCCCTATACACATACAAGTTTTTGAGGTTTGGTGTTCTGTGATTTTTTAGATTGACACTGCGTAGGTTCATAATTATAATAATGGTTGTTTGTGTCTTAGTGTGTATGTGTGCTTATTTCGTTTTAGCTTCAATAAATACATGTAAATGAAATGATATAGTGTTTATTCTGCACCTTATTGAGCTAATGAAGACGGACACTACAATGCAGTGTGCAATAAGGGACATTTTTCCAGAACAGCGTCTAGACTATTGCTTGTTGAATTCCACTGTCGAGGAATCTCGAAGTATACATACTGTAATAGACGGGATCTACCAGTTGGTCCTTGTCTATATCTCTTGGCATTGATCTTTCCTGGATGATCTGTACCCATTTACAGTTGGATCAACAGCAATAATTAGACAAGTTAGACTATTCAAGGTCATCAGACCCACGACCACCATTAGTTCGCCGTAACCAACTAATGACGTCATATAAAGATAACGCCCGAACGGCAACTTAAGCTTTAGCAATATAGAGATTAAGTATGTAGACGACCATATCCTTTTAAGTACCTTTTCCTTTCAATAACTCTACATGTTTTTTTCTGAATGAGATTGGAATTGAAAGAAACTCAAAAAGATTTCTCGTGTTTCAATAATAGAAGAAGAAAGCCCAACACTGGCAATAGCAGTAAATCATAACCCTATATCAATAACATACAGTCCATATAACAGACAATCTTATTTATATATTATAATATCATTATACAATACAGCACTTAGATTAAACATAAACTTAAGTAGGCTTATGTCCTAATGAAGTGGCCCTTTGTCGTGAGTATAGAGAGCTTTGTCTCAGTCCATGAGAGTTATTCGGTAAACAACGTGGCAAGAAGCTGCTTTTAGCACGATTTTTCACTTTCGATTGAGAGTTAACCATTTCGGTATCAGATTCCTTTTGTTTTAAAAACACTCTGGCCCTTTCACTCAACATACTGTTCTCTCTCACAAACCGTCCGTCTTTATTTAATTTCGGCAGTAAGCCGTAACGTTGGTACAGATCCATCCTGGTCCGTTCCGTGTTCGACATAGCACGTAACGTTTGATTCAACATCGTCCATTTCAAATTCGAGTCGTTACATTTTTTCTGGGTTATCTGTTCTTGCACATATCGTCGGATGATCACCCAACCACGTTTAGCATTGTCTAATGTCCTTTTACTCGGCGGTGGATGTAGCAATAGCTCTAATTCCGCCTCTTCTTGCGATAACGCTTCGTCTTTTTTCGCGCGCCTTCTGGCCATCATTCGTGACGTCATAGCAGAAATATTTCCAACCTTGCCTCTCAATTGAGTGTATCCGATTTTCTGCCCGTATTCCGGATTTCCATAAAGATCCACCATTACTTTTTGGAAAATGTCACTTGATTTAAAATTCGGTTTCTGGACACTTGTTACATAATCTGTGGCAACGTCAATATTTTTTATATGATTGGCAAACACTTGCCAACTGGTTTTTATCGAAACGTTGTCATCCATATCCGAATTCACTGACATTGACCGAGTGATCTTTCTGTTCTCGGTATCGTCCAATTCATCCTGAGGAAGTTTGGAAATTTTACTGACGTCAGACCGTGGAGAGGGAATCAAATCACTGTCTGTGTCCTTCTGTTTCAAGTCGGTGCTGGCAAGAGAGAAACCTTCCACAGAGGATCGAGTGAACAGAACGGATTTAGATCGGTAAACTTGATCCGGAGAATCCGACAAGAAGTTGTTGACCATAACACTGGGACGTGTCGGACTGCTAACCGTTCTGTCCGGTCTGACTGAGGTTTGATAAGTGTCACTCAGAAACTTCATGATTGATTTTCACTTCATTCACATACAAATCAGCGGAAATTAAAATCCGGAGAACGATAAATTCTACACGAACACTCCAGTCTGTATGGCGTACACTATCAATAGAGCTTGTTTGTCTTGGCCATATTAACTTGAAAATTAGATATTGATAACAGTGATTATGACTGGGGCTATAAAATATGATTTCAAATAAACAAAGTCATAACCATAAACTTCTTAAATAGCCTTCGACAAAACTTGTGAAATTAAAACACAGCCGTTATTCAATTCTGAATAGAACCTTTCTGAACAAGTCAAAATTAAAATCAAGTAGTCAATAGGGGGTTCTGAAAGACTGTGATTAGCAAGGCCGCGTTTATGATTAAGACATACTTGTAGCTGTCATATATTTCAATGGGCTCTTCTCTACAAAGTCAAGGCAGGATTAAAACATAACCGCAACAGAGCTGTTATAGAATAGCTACCTTTCTTAGTTGCTAACGCCATACACAGTTATAACTTTGATATACACATAGAACTCTTATTGAATAAGACTGAAATCTTTGATATAGATTTTGAGTAAATTTTTCTTCAATCGAACGCTCGTGTTAATTCATGGCTTTGATGTCACCAGTTATAGGTACATTCACAGCGTTGAGATATCGTCGATATTAATTTTCAATCTAATTAAAGTTTTAATTAACTCTAAGTTTTAAAAAAAGTGCTTTGAAATGTATCTTTAGAATATTTTACAAAAGAAATATTATACCAGTCTATATTTCGAAAACATATCGGATATTCCGATATTAATCCGTTATAATGACAGTATAACAGTATATCAATCAGGTATCATTACAGTATATCAACCCGGTATCATTACAGTATATCACTATATTAATCCGTTTCATTACAGTATATATCTTTATCAATTGGTAACATTACAGTATATCTATCCGTTATTTTAGTTTATCAATCCGGTATAATTACAGTGTATCACTATATCTACTCGGTATAATTTCAGTACATCACTACATCAATCCGGTATCATTACAGTGTATCACTATATCAATCAGGTATCATTACAGTATATCACTATATCAATACGGTATCATAATCACTACATCAATCCGGTATCATTACAGTATATCACTATATCAATCCGGTATCATTACAGTGTATCACTATATCAATCCGATATCATTACAGTATATCACTATATCAATCCGGTATCATTATAGTGTATCACTATATCAATCCGGTATCATTACAGTATATCACTATATCAATCCGGTATGATTACTGTATGTCAATCCGGTATCATAATAGCCATCAATATGGTACCGATACATTGTTTTCCATTTCAATCCGGGGGAAGCATATATAGGGCCATAAGTCCTATGCAATTTGGATACAAAGACAGTATTTCATTTAATGATTAAATGCAGTATATAGTATTCCAATTTATCAATCCGATATACGATACGATGAATACGAGTTTATTAATCCGGTTTTAATAAAGAATATATCAGTCTCTTAATCCTATATTAATGCACTATATATTCATTATCACAAACAAGCTCATAAGAGAGAGAAGTTAATTTATTTCTGTGTCGTAGTGGTCCCTTATTGTGGTGTGGACACACATATTGTAGATATACGATAGCCTTTATCAATGGTTTGATAATAAACACTTTCTTACTTTCTCATGTTAATAGATCAGTATCACGTCAAAACTCAATCTAATTAAGCTAGGTCCACACTATTGTCACACAGCACACTGGCTAGTCTAGTTCTTGTATGTATCAATACTGGCGATAATCTAATTAAGCTAGGTCCACACTGTTGATTTCCAACATATCACAATGGCTGGTTCATAGTTCAATATCTTTTTTGGTTATATACTGCGATATGAAAGTGAAAATTATTTGTTGGTTTACAACTCTATATCTATACTGGCGATAATCTAATTAAGTTAGGTCCACACTTTCTGATTAAAAATCCCAAGGACCAGCTCTAGCTAAGAAGGCGATTATATGACGTGTTGTGCAGATCTCAAATAAGCATCGCTGGATGTTTGAACAGAATCATGATTTTTTGGAGTTTCGGTGATCATAAATATTTAACAATGTAGAGTTTTACGTCTTACTTTACTGCTGTGCTTGTTTGGTGCAATCCCGTATTAACATGCCTTACATCATATCGACTGTGAAAATATGATATTGATAAAGTGTTCATTGATAAAGCATTATTTCGATTGCTCTAGTGTGACTATAACTTAAGATAATAATTTGGTCGATTCGTCAAAACTATGAAAAACATCAAGCCTGATTAGACTGATCCTGTTGTTTACGGCAATTCAACTAGTAAACAGTGTGCTCGGGGTTAGAAGCTAACAGTCTTAGTTAAAGGGTGACAGTCTAGAAGTTTTAGGAAAAAGGGCACAATAAACGGATTGTAAAGAGGTTTTCTGATTATTATATGTGTTTCAGGGATATTGATAGCATCAATTTGAACCATACGAATCTCGGTTACACGTCTGTGGTTCCTGTAATTCCACTAAAATTTAGGGTTTTATAAAGTCACTAATCGCAAAATATGCTGTTTCATGATCTGTGACGTCATCAAACACTTAGTTTTATTTCAATCGTAGGAACCACAGACGTCTGATCGTAAATTGGTATCGTGCAAATTGATGATATGACTGTCCCCTCTGCACATAAAAATTTAGAAAACCTCTTTATGTCATGCTAAATAGTTTTTGATCCATTTTAGATATGGATTATCCAGAAGGCAACCTCCTTGCCTGTTTACCGAGGAATTCCTTACTTTTCATCCCAGAAACTGGGTCTGCCCTTTTCTCACTCAAGAAAGAAAAATTCTACCAGATCAGCAAGTGTGTTTATTATATCACTATCACAGTGTTCTGTAAAACTTGAGAATTATCTAGAGAGCTATAAGTATCTAACAAGGGTTTTTATATTGACTATAAATATTTGATATAAGTTTACACCCATAAATAACTTTAAAATAAACAAATATTTGTTTGAGTAAATTACATCAATGAAAACATGATAAGATTGGCGTGGTCGGACCTAGATACCTAAAATACTCTTGTTACTTCAAGGGTTAGCAGCGGCGCAACTAGAGAAACTCAAGGGAGGTAGGCAAATATGGGAGGTGTCTCTCCGAGGCCCGTAGTGAGAGCGAGAGGCCCTCAGATGTCAAAAGATTTCAGGTGAACTTTTTAAAAGTGCATAATTTTTATTTTAGATTAAAACCTTTCATAATCCTAAAGGGGGAGGGGGAAGCATGGTGAAAAATGACCACTTAAATACGCCCACTGAGAGACAGTAAAGATGTTTTCTAACTTTTTAAGTGTTTCAGGAATATATATATATATATATCTGGTTTTTATATGTACCATACAAATTTTCAAACAGGGGCCGTAATAACTCATTTTCCATGGTCCCTACCTCGGTAGAGATATACGAAGGGAAATAACTGCATTTAATATATTGTAAGACTGATTTTAAAGATAGAGCTGGATTAAACTTGATAAAAACCTATTTTGTAAACCAGAAGAGACAATTCAGTAATTGACAAGGGCAATGTCTCTCCATCTATAAAAAAAAAATGATATCAAATCAAACTGTATATTTTAAAATTAATGCATGAAGCACAAAGTTTTCAGTAAAAACAAAAACATAATGGACTGTTTTAGACAAAGATTTTAGTTAAGAGTTTTTATTAGAAGTCTATTTAACAATGATGGTTAAAAGGTAACAAGTTACTATTCAACAGAAGGCACTGGCCCAGGCATAATGTTCACTAATGTTAAGGCTCGTATGTTAAAACGATTATGCGTAGTTCTTCTAACATAGACCTAAAAGTCAAAACTTTATTGAGACAGTTTCAAGCTCCAGTCCTGTAAACATTCTAGCCAACCAAGAACCAGTTGACAAAAACTCTTAATTGATTGGTCAATACAGTGACAGTAATAGAATCAACCAATCAGAGTTCTCTGTGCTGTATATCATTGTAAAGTTATGATGTAGGAGGCGACAGGCTGTATATTATTGTTAGCGGTATGCTATGTAAGATATAAGCATCGTTAGGTCGGTCATTATGATACCTAATTAAGCTGATGTACTCCACGAGTTAATGACCCTGGACCTCCAGCTGTAGACAAACCATTAGTACCTGTAATAGTCTTCAGTTGAATGAATGTGAATAAAAATCTCTACATATGTTGACTAATTATTCATAATACAATTCTATCCAATATACTATATAAGGTACTGATTATTCGGACAGTTTCAGGCAGAAAACAACAGTGAGTAGAGACACAAACTGTATTAGTATTCTCTCTCTCGCTCTCTCGCTCTCTCTAGTTTGATACCAGAATCTAGAAGCGACTCATTCCTGTAAAATCGTCACACTAAGTTCGGATTACTGATTTACCAAAACACCTTTATTTTAAAAAGAAAATATCCAAGATGGCACATCAAGATTTTATTGAGAAATTCGGCGGAAAATGGAAACAAGAAAAAACAGAAAATTTTGAGGAATATTTTAAGATTATGGGTAAGTGTGCAGTTTAATTAGTTTTATTTTTATATTGAAAGGGATCGAGTAGTCGAATTATTTGATTATTTGATTGAAATTCCTACCAATTTGTACATCACAAACAGCGGTAGATCTCTGACTTTCTTTGATCTACCATTTTTAATTAAAACAAAAAAATGCTGTTAATATAATACTCTTATTGTAATCTATACCAATGTTTCTAGGTTGTCGTATAAATGGATCAAACTATGTATGGCGCCAATGTTTCTAGGATGACTATAAATGGATCAAACTATATATGGCGCCAATGTTTCTAGGTTGTCGTATAAATGGATCAAACTATATATGGCGCCAATGTTTCTAGATTGTCGTATAAATGGATCAAACTATATATGGCGCCAATGTTTCTAGATTGTCGTATAAATGGATCAAACCATATATGACGCTACGAAATATGTCATTCAATTGAACATTTTAAACCTGCGTCATATTTAACTTAATAATCTAATATAATTCTTTTATCTTGGCAGATTTGAATATCATCCTCAGGAAACTTATGATGAAAGTCAGCCCCACGGAGGAATATAAACTTGACGGCGACTATGTGGTCACGATTAACAGCGTTGGGCCAACTTCAAATCAAAACAAGTTTAAATTAAATGAGGAATTTGAAGAGGAAAGAATGGGGAAAAAAATGAAGGTAGGTCCACAATTGATTATTACGTCGGACATGGAAAAAGTGTCTAGTCGTTCGAATGTAACAATAAATCGAGGACCTGTGTGTTACAGTCTGTGTTCTTAAAACCACTGTCACTGTGCTGTCCAACTTTCCCTTATTCCATACTGCAAGCGGTACCATTCTTCATTAGCCAATCGTATGCAGAAAAGTGGGACGTAAAACTCCATTTCATTTCATTTTATTGCAGAGTTTATGTCGATTTGAAGATGGCAAGCTCATAATCACGAGTACATCGGTTGATAATCCAGCTATAAAACCTCAAACTGTAACGATTGAAAAGATCACAGACGACCAAACCTTGACGGTACGTATTGATGCATACAAAACAATTCGTAACTGAGGCCCATTTCAAACTGCTGCAGGAAGGCCCAACCAGATACATACAGGCTCGACAACCTACGTACCCAAAGGTCGATCTTGCAATGACCTGATTCTGGAACGTCTTAATGTCCTATCTATAAAGCAAGGAACTAGGAAGCAGGGCTATGACTAAACATAAATCCTATTCGAGAACCGTCTCGTCTGATCACTTTAGAAGGGGTAAGGGAATTGAATATGCAAATTCATGTTTCTATTTTAAGACGATCGTGGTGGGTGATAACGACTTGGTGTGTAAAAGATATTTTAAAAGAGTTCCAGAATAGTTGAATCGAGAGAAGAGTTTTATATTGAGTGGATGTCATAAGATGGAACCAACATCTAATGTTAAATAGAAATACATGTAGTCGTCTAAATATAAACTTTACCAGTTGATTCTCTTGACATGGCCATTATTTTCAAACCCTCGTGATGATCTTACTGTTACTATTACCACATTGGTAATCTGAAACCTATAGACCTTATTCTATCGCTAATTCCACTGCTACGTTTTGATGATATTGTAAACGAACCATACCTCAAATTTCCATTTTGTAAAGTATAAACGAAGCTCTTGTAAAGCACGTATTTAAACGACTATACCCCTTCCATTTTCTAACATATTCATTATATTCTCTTTTAAATACTTTAAAGTTCAATATTTTTCAAATCATTTTTATTTATTACATTGTATCTCAAAGAATTTAATATTGCCTTCTAATTTATATATGTATGCATTATTCTGTTTAAATAAATATATAGTATTTTAAATAAATTGTCTTATATTGTGCAAAGTACGAAATGGTCGTGTCTGATAAGTTTACAGCGAGCCATCATTTGAAATTTTAGTGTTATCCACTCTTGTTCTCCATTCTTGTTCCCAACTCTTGTTCTCTACTCTTGTTCTTTACTCTTGTTGCCCACTCTTGTTCCTCACTCTTGTTCTCTACTCGTATTCCCCTCTCTTGTTCCCATCTCTTGTTCCACACTCTTGTTCCCCAGTTTTCTCCTCTACTCTTGTTCTACTCTCTTGTTCTCCTCCCTTGTTTCCCACTCTTGTTCCTCATTCTTGATCCCCACTCTTGTTCTCAACTCTTTTCCCCACTCTTGTTCCCCTCTCTTGTTCCCCACTCTTGTTCCCCAGTTTTGTTCCCCACTATTGTTCTTTACTCTTGTTCCCCACTCTTGTTCCAAACTCTTGTT
The DNA here is from genome assembly GCF_000327385.1 of Lottia gigantea. Lineage (NCBI taxonomy): Eukaryota > Metazoa > Mollusca > Gastropoda > Lottiidae > Lottia > Lottia gigantea. The sequence goes on along the minus strand of NW_008707797.1, from coordinate 2,125,756 downwards.
CCCCGCGTTTGGCCCAAAATCTTCCCAAGGCCCGTAGGGAGAGTGATTAAAGGGAACAGTCGGCATTTTATGGATTGATATGGGTCTTTATTGTGCTTTAATAGTCTTAAGAAGTACTAAAACGCACGAAAATGCATAATCCCTTCAAATATACCTCAAACTAAAAATTTCGTTGTCGATGGTCAAAAAATAATCACTTGAATACGCCACTGAGGGATAGCAATTCTTATAATTTATATGACGTCTCTTTTCAAAAGCTGCTTACAAAATATAAGCGTTTTTGTTATACGTCATAAAAAGCTTAGTTTTAGTAAGAAACCGTACACTTCTGACTGAAAATTGGAAAAAGGTTTTTTTTTATTTGCACACGGATATATATATAAAAGTTGTAATAACTCGTATTCCATGGTCCCTTACTAGCTGGATATACAAAGGGAAATAACTGCATTTAATATGTTCTAAGACTGATTTTAATGATTAAAATGGAGATTTGCTGGATAACAGACCTGTAATGTAAACCAGTAGAGACAATTCAGTAATACCCTTGTACCATTCAATATCTACATACCTAGTTAAAAAAGGTTTTAAAACATAATGATTACGAGAAAAGTGAATACAGATAACCGACTGATTAACATTGGGTACCGAAAATATACTAACACGTGAAAAGACGTTACCTGTATGTGTTTCGAAACGTAGTATGTAATAAATCTAGAAGTAGTATATCTATATATCTTGTGTTTTTAACGTTACCTGTATGTGTTTCGAAACGTAGTATGTAATAAATCTAGAAGTAGTATATCTATATATCTTGTGTTTTTAACGTTACCTGTATGTGTTTCTAAACGTAGTATGTAATAAATCTACAAGTAGTATATCTATGTATCTTGTGTTCTTATCATGAAAAGATTTCGGCGCATACAAATTACTTGTACATGATTAATTACAGTCGTATCAAATCAAACTGTATATTTTAAAATTAATGCATGAAGCACAAAGTTTTCAGTAAAAACAAAAACATAATGGACTGTTTTAGACAAAGATTTTAGTTAAGAGTTTTTATTAGAAGTCTATTTAACAATGAAGGTTAAAAGGTAACAAGTTACTATTCAACAGAAGGAACTGGCCCAGGCATAATGTTCACTAATGTTAAGGCTCGTATGTTAAACGGATATG
>NW_008707797.1:2118681-2120794 GCF_000327385.1 Lottia gigantea | reverse complement strand
AAAAAGAATATTAGTGTAAAAATGAATGAAGTTTTACGCACTACTTTTCTGCACCATGTGAGCTAATGAAGACGGGCAACGCCATGCAGGGTGCAATGAGGGAAATTTTTCCAGGACAGCGGCATTAGCCTGCTGTTTTTCGTTTGAATCCTGGACCTTCAAGTTAGTGAGCATCTAAATCACTGAACCACCGCGGCTCCCATATTATTAGTTTGGATAAACTGCTTCTTCGGTTAATTTCAACGTTTCAATTCACACATACAGGAATCTTTATCAAACATTCAAAACAATAAATGAATATCTGAAATTAGGTATTTTTTCTTGTTTTGTTGAAGGCTGCTATACTTATCAACTATGATCTAACGAAATTGCAATGAGGCACAAGTTCTAGGTCACTTATTAATTCAACCACTCAAATGCTGGTACCAAACACAATCCCACCACCGCTTACCACATGAGGCTTTGCACAACTTTAGATAATTGAAAATAAAAGTATTTCGAGGCAATGTCATTTTTGTTTTAATTGTATACGAACGGGCTTCAGAGTTATCCCCTGAAAAGTAATACGCCGTATAGCTGAAAGTAGATTCTTGCTTGTAGAGTAATTATCAAGAAGAGTATATCTCTGTGAGAAAAATTGTATTGTGTAATAGAGCGATACTTGTCTATCCACGACTGTACACCTCCAAAAAATATAAGTATCTGTTTTTACTTTTTCACACGTCATTGATTATAGTAGACACAGATTTTGACCTCTAACCTTAATACTTGGGACGAATTCATTATCATGGAAAGGTAAAAGGCGAATCTTTTATCCATGTCATCGTAGCGAGCGAATCACTCTTTAAAGAAGATAAGATGAAAATTATATGAAATGGAGTTTTATTATGCCCTCCAGTCCTGTACCTTAATGGAGTGCTGATCTTTGTTCTACTATCCTTTCCAAATCTAAGAGCGTCAATACGTTCAAGCACCGTCATGAATATTCTAAATATATCTAGGTTTTGCAGATCTAAATAGATTTAAAACCGCCGCACCTACGGAGATGCGGAAAGTCCCCATTTTTCTGTCTCTACACCAGCCGACATCTGTCCAAATAGCAATCACAGGCTGGAATAGAGACGGGTGTTTCGGTCACCAGTCCCTAATACGAGGTTCACTTACTAAAGAGAAACACGGTAGAGATTTGTAACAGTATCGGACGTGTTAAAGGCACGATGTAGAACAGCCTATGCCTACCTTTATGCAATAATGGATCGCTCTAAGTATGTCAAAGGTCAATATATGTGTCCAATAAAAAAAATAACGTGAAAAGATTCTGAAGTATTAAGTAAACATGCGATGGTTTGACAGCTCATTGACTTTTATATCTATATCTATATCTATAGTGAAACTCGGCCATTTCCCTCGAGTAAGGTGAAACAAGTCAGTGGTTTAATTCAGTTGCCAAAGAAATTGTATTGCAGCACTTAACTCGAAATAACTCTGGTTAGATCTTGAATTAATTCGATCAAACTTGGAAACGTTCTATAAGTATATTACACTGGGTAAAACTGAATTCATTTTCAAAATTAAAAATGGCTTTAGAGGAAATCAAAGAAAAATTTGCGGGAAAATGGAAACAGGACAGAAAAGAAAATTTTGAAGAATTTTTGAAAGTTATGAGTAAGTATTGATTTCAAACAATTTAAATTTCTCATTGAATTACAGAATAATCGTCAGTGTTGATATAGAGTTATCGAACTTTAAGGTTTTTTTAATCAATACGCACCTTAACTGCCCAAAAGAGATCGTAGAACGTTTTTAGATGTTATAGTAGGAATGCAAAGCTATAACGAACTTCGTCTTATACCTTGACTGCAATAGCCACCTTTCTTGTGTCGAGGGAAATGTGTAAATGAAGCCATTTGATTGAATTATACGTAAAGAAATACAGCCAATCAGAGGCCTCAAAAATGTCTCTAAACAATAAGGTGTGTACAGACTTTATGTCAAGTCAAGGACTTGCTGTATCCGCAAGCGACAATCCAATCAAATTGCTACATTCCGTGATACAAGAAAGATGGTTATTGCAGTCAAGATATAAACTCTTGGTATTATGAAGATGGAAGTC
>NW_008707797.1:2103241-2118631 GCF_000327385.1 Lottia gigantea | reverse complement strand
TCTCTCTAGTTTGATACCAGAATCTAGAAGCGACTCATTCCAGTAAAATCGTCACCATTAAGTTTGGATTACTGATTTACCAAAACACCTTTAATTTAAAAAGAAAATATCCAAGATGGCACATCAAGATTTTATTGAGAAATTCGGCGGAAAATGGAAACAAGAAAAAACAGAAAATTTTGAGGAATATTTTAAGATTATGGGTAAGTGTGCAGTTTAATTAGTTTTATTTTTATATTGAAAGGGATCGGGTAGTCGAATTATTTGATTATTTGATTGAAATTCCTACCAATTTGTACATCACAAACAGCGGTAGATCTCTGACTTTCTTTGATCTACCATTTTTAATTAAAACAAAAAAATGCTGGTAATATAATACTCTTATTGTAATCTATACCAATGTTTGTAGGTTGTCGTATAAATAGATCAAACTATATATGGCGCCAATGTTTCTAGGTTGTCGTATAAATGGATCAAACTATATATGGCGCCAATGTTTCTAGGTTGTCGTATAAATGGATCAAACTATATATGGCGCCAATGTTTGTAGGTTGTCGTATAAATGGATCAAACTATATATGACGCCAATGTTTCTAGGTTGTCGTATAAATAGATCAAACTATATATGGCGCCAATGTTTCTAGGTTGTCGTATAAATAGATCAAACTATATATGGCGCCAATGTTTCTAGGTTGTCGTATAAATGGATCAAATCATATATGGCGCCAATGTTTCTAGGTTGTCGTATAAATAGATCAAACTATATATGGCGCCAATGTTTCTAGGTTGTCGTATAAATAGACCAAACTATATATGGCGCCAATGTTTCTCGGTTGTACAAGTCTATCTATATCTGAAGAATGTCAAAATGGAAGCGATCAATTCAGTTCAATACTTCGTGAGAGTGTTGCAGGGAAATTATTTAACGATCGGAATGGAGATATTTTAGATGTCTTTAATTACACCTTTGGAAAAAGTAACATTGCCAGTACATATTATTTACTAAATATTGCTTTCAGAACATACTGATTTTTTAATACTGGTATTACATGTTGGCCTACTGGTACCATTTAATTTAGAGGGATGGGATCATGCTTGCTTTCTTGTTTTCAAACATCTTTTCAACTTGACATTATTTTTGATTCAATCATTACTGAAGAATGACAATATTAAATTTTTTTGGAACTTGAAATATTAGGCACTATTTCTAGAATTATTTTTTCCTTGAATAGGTCTATCCTATTATAGATTTGTTGATTTTAATGAAGTTAACTGTGTCATGTAGGCCTATGATCAATTTAATTAATTTTCAAGGCTAAAGGCTTATTTAAAAAAAGAAATAATCAATTTGGAGTTTTAAAATCATGAATTTACGCGCTTTGAAAAAAATCTCCCGACTTTTCACCAAAATCTCCAGATTTTTTTCCTGACATGTACACATGTATGATTTAACTGAATTAGTACCAAAATATCTTGGCTATCTTAACTACATGTACTTTTATTTATTACGATTCTTTTATCTTGGCAGATTTGAATATCGTCTTCAGGAAACTTTTGATGCAAATCAGCCCCACGGAGGAATATAAACTTGACGGCGACTATGTGGTCACGATTAACAACGTTGGGCCAACTTCAAATTATAACAAGTTTAAATTCAACGAGGAATTTGAAGAGGAAAGAATGGGAAATAAAATGAAAGTAGGTCCACAATAAATTGTTACGGCTGACATGGAAAAATTGTCTAGTCGTTCGGATGGGACAATAAATCGAGGCCCTGTGTGCTACTGTCTGTGTTCTTAAAGCCACTGTCACTGTGCTGTCCAACTTTCCCTATTCCATAATGCAAGCGGTGTCCTTCTTCATTAGCCAATCGTATGCAGAAAAGTGGGACGTAAAACTCCATTTCATTTCATTTTATTGTAGAGTTTATGTCGATTTGAAGATGGCAAGCTCATAAACTCTAGTACATCGGTTGATAATCCAGCTATAAAACCTCAAACTGTAACGATTGAAAAGATCACAGACGACCAAACCTTGACGGTACGTATTGATGCATACAAAACAATTCGTAACTGAGGCCCATTTTCAAACTGCTGCAGGAAGGCCCAACCAGATACATACTTGCTCGACAACCTACGTACCAAAGGTCGATCTTGCAATGACCTGATTTTGGAACGTCTTAATGTCCTATCTATAAAGCAAGGAACTAGGAAGCAGGGCTATGACTAAACATAAATCCTATTCGAGAACCGTCTCGTCTGATTACTTTAGAAGGGGTAAGAGATTTGAAATTCAAATTCATGTTTCTATTTTAAGACGATCGTGGTGGGTGATAACGACTTGGTGTGTAAAAGATATTTTAAAAGAGTTCCAGAATAGTTGAATCGAGAGAAGAGTTTTATATCGAGTGGATGTCATAACATGGAACCATCATCTAATGTTAAATAGAAATACATGTAGTCGTCTAAATATAAACTTTACCAGTTGATTCTCTTGACATGGCCATTATTTTCAAACCCTCGTGATAATTATAATTCATCGTCACTGCAACATAATGATACATATAAATATAAATTAACAGATTATTTCAGTGTTTAATAAAGCTATGAATATTGAAAATTAGTTCGTCTCGATTGACTAATTGCCAATTAATTGTTAATTGCTTGGATACTATTAAGCGTAATTAGTTGTGTTAATTACCTACCTTCCTATGCTTATATCTAATATAATTCGGTGCTCATATCTCATTTGTCATATTCTCTTTGTCATACAGAGGGATTAGTTAACGGTAGGTTGGTTGGTACATGTAGATGACAAGTTAAAGTCCACTTCCAGCAAATACTGGTGAGTTAAAATAGCAATAGACATTATATACAAAGCCCTTAGCCAGACCCCTTGTAATGTAACCGGAGGGCCAATGGTGTATAGTAAAGTCAAGAGGAATAAGATTTGAAAATAAACGGCTTAAATATCTCATTTTATGCAATTTGACAGGGTATTCTTGTAATATTGTTGTTATTTGGCCGCCACCCCTGCTCTTTGTAGTTGCCATTGGTAGATAAATCTCAATGGTTGATAGTAACAATTAAAATACATGAACAAGTCATGGTGAACAAGTCATGGTGAACAAGTCATGGTGAACAAGTCATGGTGAACAAGTCATGGTGATAATGTGTAATAGCAATTTAATTTAAATGCATATATTGATTAGATAAAAAAAAGAATATTAGTGTAAAAATGAATGAAGTTTTACGCACTACTTTTCTGCACCATGTGAGCTAATGAAGACGGGCAACGCCATGCAGGGTGCAATGAGGGAAATTTTTCCAGGACAGCGGCATTAGCCTGCTGTTTTTCGTTTGAATCCTGGACCTTCAAGTTAGTGAGCATCTAAATCACTGAACCACCGCGGCTCCCATATTATTAGTTTGGATAAACTGCTTCTTCGGTTAATTTCAACGTTTCAATTCACACATACAGGAATCTTTATCAAACATTCAAAACAATAAATGAATATCTGAAATTAGGTATTTTTTCTTGTTTTGTTGAAGGCTGCTATACTTATCAACTATGATCTAACGAAATTGCAATGAGGCACAAGTTCTAGGTCACTTATTAATTCAACCACTCAAATGCTGGTACCAAACACAATCCCACCACCGCTTACCACATGAGGCTTTGCACAACTTTAGATAATTGAAAATAAAAGTATTTCGAGGCAATGTCATTTTTGTTTTAATTGTATACGAACGGGCTTCAGAGTTATCCCCTGAAAAGTAATACGCCGTATAGCTGAAAGTAGATTCTTGCTTGTAGAGTAATTATCAAGAAGAGTATATCTCTGTGAGAAAAATTGTATTGTGTAATAGAGCGATACTTGTCTATCCACGACTGTACACCTCCAAAAAATATAAGTATCTGTTTTTACTTTTTCACACGTCATTGATTATAGTAGACACAGATTTTGACCTCTAACCTTAATACTTGGGACGAATTCATTATCATGGAAAGGTAAAAGGCGAATCTTTTATCCATGTCATCGTAGCGAGCGAATCACTCTTTAAAGAAGATAAGATGAAAATTATATGAAATGGAGTTTTATTATGCCCTCCAGTCCTGTACCTTAATGGAGTGCTGATCTTTGTTCTACTATCCTTTCCAAATCTAAGAGCGTCAATACGTTCAAGCACCGTCATGAATATTCTAAATATATCTAGGTTTTGCAGATCTAAATAGATTTAAAACCGCCGCACCTACGGAGATGCGGAAAGTCCCCATTTTTCTGTCTCTACACCAGCCGACATCTGTCCAAATAGCAATCACAGGCTGGAATAGAGACGGGTGTTTCGGTCACCAGTCCCTAATACGAGGTTCACTTACTAAAGAGAAACACGGTAGAGATTTGTAACAGTATCGGACGTGTTAAAGGCACGATGTAGAACAGCCTATGCCTACCTTTATGCAATAATGGATCGCTCTAAGTATGTCAAAGGTCAATATATGTGTCCAATAAAAAAAATAACGTGAAAAGATTCTGAAGTATTAAGTAAACATGCGATGGTTTGACAGCTCATTGACTTTTATATCTATATCTATATCTATAGTGAAACTCGGCCATTTCCCTCGAGTAAGGTGAAACAAGTCAGTGGTTTAATTCAGTTGCCAAAGAAATTGTATTAGTCAGTCTAAGCTTGTTAAGCTCGAAATAACTCTGGTTAGATCTTGAATTAATTCGATCAAACTTGGAAACGTTCTATAAGTATATTACACTGGGTAAAACTGAATTCATTTTCAAAATTAAAAATGGCTTTAGAGGAAATCAAAGAAAAATTTGCGGGAAAATGGAAACAGGACAGAAAAGAAAATTTTGAAGAATTTTTGAAAGTTATGAGTAAGTATTGATTTCAAACAATTTAAATTTCTCATTGAATTACAGAATAATCGTCAGTGTTGATATAGAGTTATCGAACTTTAAGGTTTTTTTAATCAATACGCACCTTAACTGCCCAAAAGAGATCGTAGAACGTTTTTAGATGTTATAGTAGGAATGCAAAGCTATAACGAACTTCGTCTTATACCTTGACTGCAATAGCCACCTTTCTTGTGTCGAGGGAAATGTGTAAATGAAGCCATTTGATTGAATTATACGTAAAGAAATACAGCCAATCAGAGGCCTCAAAAATGTCTCTAAACAATAAGGTGTGTACAGACTTTATGTCAAGTCAAGGACTTGCTGTATCCGCAAGCGACAATCCAATCAAATTGCTACATTCCGTGATACAAGAAAGATGGTTATTGCAGTCAAGATATAAACTCTTGGTATTATGAAGATGGAAGTCCACAGAATATAATATAACACACCATAATTTGTATTTAACAGAAATTAATTATGTTATGAGGAAAATGATGAACAATGTAAATCCAGAAGAAGAAATCTCAGTAGAAGACGACCATATCGTAGTCAGGTTTAAAGCCGGACCCATGACTAAAGAAAGCAAGTTTAAACTGAACGAGGAATTCGAAGAAGAACGAATGGGAATAATGATGAAGGTGGGCATTGAAATTGAAAAAAATATATCGAGATTTAATTATTTATAATTGATTCAAGTGATTGACCAATCAGCTGACTGGAATACTGAAATCATCTTTGAAGTTATCGAGAAAATAATGCCGTTGTCGCCTAAGAATGTTATTTACTAGGCTTCTTCACGGACTATTATGACCGATGAAACCCTAATATCCATAAAAACCGCCACCGAGATAACGGAAGTGACGTCGGTATGTGGTTGTATAGCAAAGGGGTGAGTGGGGGGTCCAATTCTGAAAAAAAAATTCTGCTGCCGACATTAAGCCTTTAAACCGACGAAACATATTTACATCAGTGTGTTCTTTTAATAACGGGCAGTGAAGATGTAATATGAAACTTGGTCGGTCCTGAAATCTAGAATGTCGACCATATAACTTTAAAATCTTTATTTTAGATAATAGGTCGCTATGAAGACGGGAAGATAAAAATGGAATGTTCACCAACAGATAAGGAAATGAAAGTTCAACATGCTACTCGAGAACGTGTCGGAGAAGAAGTTTTACTTGTAAGTATAAACTATAAATTAGACAATGCTCTCTACTGGTTGTATCAGTTCTTATATATTGTTTTCATATCACGTCATAGCACTTGATCTTGGCCTTGGAGTTGATAGCGCTATACTCTTACAATTACTCTAGCATATTATAGCACTTGACCTTGACCATGACCTGACCTTGACCTTGACCTTAGAGTTGATAGCGCTATACGCTAACAATTACTCCAGCATGTTATAGCACTTGACCTTCACCTCGGAGTTGATAGTGCTATACTCTTACAATTACTCTAGCATGTTATAGCACTTGACCTTGACCATAACCTGACCTTTACCTTGACCTTAGAGTTGATAGCGCTATACTATACATCTAGTTACTATGGCATGTTATAGCCTTTGACCTGGACCTTGGTCTTGGCAAATAGCCTTTAACTTTGGAGTTTTTAACATTGTGTAATACATCAAGTTACTATAGCATACTATAACCCTGACTTTGGCCTTAGGAGATTTTTACTCTATGCTATACAACCATTTACTATATCATGCTATAGATCCTTGACCTTGCAGTTCACTATGCCGCCGTTATAACCCATAACCTTGACCTGGAGTTAATACGGAATATTCTTTTCATACAGTGATCATATCATGTTATGAACCGTGACCTTGACCTTGAAGTTAATACCACTTTCGACCCCAAAAAGTTAAAAGAAGTATTTTAATTCCAGACCGTGGTTGTTGGAGATGGTGACGTCACGTGTAAAAGATATTTCAAAAGAGTACCAACGTAAAAACATATATCGACCAGAGAAAGCTATAGATTTTCCAAAAACTTAAATAAGAAGATTCTAGAGTTCCATCCATTTGATTGGTCATTCACAAAAATCGATTATTAGCTTTGATATTCAATCAGATTACTGTATTTCTTGATTTTATCTTAGGTATCCCAGCTTGTGTCACTGGTAGTTTGAAATTAACTTAGACGACAACATACCTTAAGTTATTTTTACATTGAAGTAAATACTCATCTGGAAAATTTTTTCCACTTCAAACACCAAGTAGAGATTTGTTGCACCCTAATTCTGATTTTTAACCATGTCATATTCCAAGTTGACTTGCTTTAAAACATATTGTTAATTAGTGTATGTATTTTCTGTTATTGTTAAGTCGTGTTTCTTGCTGTATGTAAGCTTACTAATGTACATGTTCTCATTTTTCGAATAAAATACGCTACTATACTATACATTCTCCTACAGTTAATGTGTTTCCGTGAGTTAGACGCTTGCTCGCTAACCCGAATGTCCGGGATTCAATCCCGGCATAGGTAGAGATGATACCTTCGGATTTTTTAACCCGGTTGAAGTCAGTGATGTAGGTAAGAGGGTCTGACATGCAAAAGCGTCTAGTCGATCAGATGGGACAATAAACCGAGGCCCCGCCCCTTAAGCTTCAGATTGTGCACATAAAGATCACTTGACAGATGGAAATCGAAAAAGAGTAACCTAATGATGCTGTCCTGGCAAAATGTCCCTCATTGCACAATGCATTGTGTTGCCTTTGTTCATTAACCCAATTAGGTGCAGTAGAGTAGGACGTCAAACTCATTTCATAAATAGTCGAGTTGTTGTTCCTTGCAGTTACAGTATACTGGAAAGGAATGTAAAGAAAGACAACTCTGCATGAGATATTTCCCGTTCCTGGTGTACTTTGGTCAAACGGAAGGAACAGTTACTCGTGATTTTGACTTCTTTATTACAAATGTAAATTTACAAGTTAACAATATCAGAAAGAATCAGTACCCTAAATCTTGCTACAATGTGAAACATTGTGTAAGCTATTATATGAAAGGCAGTATTCACAAAAAAGGGGGCTTTTTGACCTAGGGGTTAATTTTGAAGTTTTTGAGAGGTAATGCGACTCATCCTGTCTTGCATAACCTTAGAAAGGGGGTAATGTAAAATCGATCACGGGTCCTGAAAGGGGTAATAGAGAAAAAGTGGTTGAAAACCCCTGCACTAAATCTAGCAATAAGTCATTAAGCTTTAAAGATGGGTTCCTTTATATGAATAGAAAGTAGAGGTGTTCTAATACCAGTTTGTCTCACATATCCATAAGTAATTCATAATTAGCTAAATTAGAAGAGAATTATCAGCAGAATTCCATTGAGTGACAGATCAAGAAAAATCAAAAAGCCTTTTTTTGTTTATCCAGACTGTACATACATGGACATTTATGATTGGTTAAAACTCTTAATTATATGCAAGAAGAACATAATGATATGATTAAGAATACATGATAATTCATTAGAAACACCAATGAATCAAATAGTTTGATTAATTTGACACTAAAAAAAATAAGGAAACCCATCTTTAAGTATAGTTGAACATACCGAAACGTTTTATATAAAAACAATTCCTAGGGAATATCTCTTAAAATCGCTACAATGTAAAACATTGGTACAATACTAATTCACAGAAACGCTATAAGCACAAATTGGGCTAAAATATGAACCGAAAAAAATAACGAAAAGTATTGAATTTGTTCGATGCGCTGATAGCTGATATGTATAATGTTGAAACGTTGCGAGAACTATAATTTATATGCAGTATCTGTTAAAGCGTGCTAGTAGTAGATAAATGTAGATGTATAATGTTGAAACGTTGCGAGAACTATAATTCATAAAAATTGTCTGCTAAATTACCCTAGAAATACTTTAAAGTGGTTTGGTTCTTATACACGCCCGACAAATGATCTCCCCCTGTATTTCTTAGCATTCGCGAGTCCTCAACACTATCTGTAAAGCTGCTGCAGAGCTCAAGCAGAACTTCCACGGTAGACCGTTTGATTTCCTAATTGTCATTACTGAATGTAGGCGTCCACCCTTCCTTGATTTCATGCAATTTGAACAAGTCGATATTTGTCAAATTAAAAGGCTTAGCTTTCAATTCATCATCGGATAATTTGGAGAATATTCTCCCATCATAAGATTCCTTGTGACAGAGTCGAGCTAAATTGTCCATACTACACATACGTAAACGCACTTCAAGTTCCTGGACTGATAGATCTGTAAATGTCTTCTGCGGTGCTTTTGAGGATTTTGATTTCATTTTGGTCATAACTGCTGTAAGATAATTTTCCTTTTTAGGGCCCGTGTTAAAAACCTTTGCTAAATTCGGGTAATCGTAATCCGTTTCGATTTCGTCGTCGTCGTTTTCGTTGACTTCATAGATAGACTCGCTGTCTGCCTCGGGTTCTGATGATTGTTGGGAATGTCGTTCTTGGCCTTTCGCTTTCTTAAAAAATCCTTTAAATTTTGCTTTCATCTGGATAAAAAAATAAAGCATGTTTTATAAACAAAATCACTAGTTTATCAAATAATAGAGTAGGTTAGCTCAGTCAGTGCTGACACGGGTTCAAACGAAGCCTCAGTTCTAAGAATACAGACCGTGCTTTTGGTGAAAAGGAGGATACCAGCAGCGTCCACACATTTCAAATTGTAGGAAGAGTAAGATGGGAGGGGGGTGGGTGTGTGTTTGGGGGGGGGGGGGGGGGGTATCGTAACAGAAAGTATTACACTCACCCCATGTCCATCAGAGACTTTCTTTAACTTCATGTCATCTGGAATATAAGATTATGTGTATAACTTATGTACCATCTACATCCTTTGGGTTGACCTACTCTTGACTATGTGGTTTTTTTACCTTAATACACAAGTTGAATTTTTCAAAAAATTTTTCAAAATTTTTCAAAAGATTCAAAACTACATTTTTCATACGAGAAAGGTTGTCAATAGTCATACATGTACATTATTCAAGAGTTTTGTGCGTGTGTAAATATTACAAAACAAAACAAGAATGGCTGCGTACATGTGTATTGATTGGCCGGTTTAAAAATGACATAAAATCATGCATAGTTATCATCTCGGTCTAAAAGTACGAAGTTTTTTGCTGAAGGAAATTATGGAAGAAATATGTAATGGTTTCGGATGTTTTGAAGAAAAGATGCATGATAAAGTGAAACACGATAGAAGACGATGCCTTTTATAAACGTACCTGTTAATTTAGAAGAGTCCCCACTTGAGGCCCAGTCTACATCTGATAAAATTCCTCCTTGATCACCTTGGAATGTATTAAAACTCTCTTGTCTATTTAACGATTCAGTACTAATTTTACCTGATAGAGGTAATTTTACTTCAACTGAAAAAAAACAATAGTAATTTCAATTACATTTTATTGACATGAAGTTGAACCTATTGGACCTATTGGACTATTGGACCTATTGGGCCTATTGGGCCTATTGGGACCTTTGGACCTATTGGGCCTATTGGGCCTATTGGACCTATTGGACCTATTGGACTATTGGACTATTGGAACTTTTGAACCTTTTGAACTATTGGACCTACTGGACTATTGGAGCTATTGGATCTATTGGACATGTAAGACCTATTGGACCTATTGGACCTATTGGACTATTGGACCTATTGAACCTATTGAACCTATTGGACTTTTGGACTATTGGACGTATTGAACCCATTGAACCCATTGGACCTATTGGACCTATTGGACCTATTGGACCTATTGGACCTATTGGACCTATTGGACCTATTGGACTATTGGACTATTGGACCTATTGGACCTATTGGACTATTGGACCTATTGGACTATTGGACTATTGGACCTATTGGACCTATTGGACCTATTGGACCTATTGGACTATTGGACCTATTGAACCTATTGGACCTATTGAACCTATTGGGCCTATTGGACTATTGGACCTATTGAACCTATTGAACCTATTGGACTATTGGACCTATTGAACCTATTGGACTTATTGAACCTATTGGACCTATTGGACCTATTGGACCTATTGGACTATTGGACCTATTCTTAATTAATTCAACTGCAATACATATCATATATATATATATTAATGCCATCTTCAGAATGTCCAACTATTACAAAATTCTTATAATACCTTGACTGCAATAGCAAGTATTCTTGTATCACGAAAGTTTTTAAATGCAGCGATTCGAATGGATTGTACGTTAGCGAATACAGTTCACCAGAACAATAAGCCATAATGTCTCCAGTCTGTCTGTTGAGGTCTTTGATTGGCTGTATTCGCTTGCGTACAATCCAACCAAATCGCTTCATTCTATGATTCCAAGGTATAAGACGAAGCTCGTAAGAGCCTAATGTTGTGAAGACAAGACGCTTTCTGTTCTGTATCTTATTGATCTATTGAAATGGGGTTTTACTGTTTATGCTCATTCTTAACAAATCCAATTACAATACAAGTCAATAAGATATTATACAGATTGTTAAAGTGTTATATATATGTATATCGGTGGCTATTATTGCTTCGCATCATTTCAAGGTCAGTCAGATGTTATTAGTTCCTGTAATTATAGAAAAGTTTAACCGTATATGACGTCACTATCACACCCGCTGATATTAATATCTACGGGCCTAAAATGCACGTATATGCAAACTCAAAATTTGAATGGTGAAAATATATACTCCAAACAATTTAAGTTTGAAAAAACACTCTACAATCGTTTTAAATTTCTATGACAAGTTGACATGAATGTCGTATGACTCAATCCAATCATATGACTAAAAGTTGATCAGGTTTTATAGAAGAAATATAATCCCATTTTCAACAGATTGTGGCTTTGATTGGTTGTTATCAAGGAAGTTAGATATCTTCAATACATACTAGTTACTACAGTTTCTAAAATAGTATTGCCCTGTATCAATATAATTACGGAACCAATGACGTCATGATATATGTAAAAACTGCACGAGAGGATGTTAACGCTTTATCAGCTTTGTCACTTAAGTCCGGCGCGCACACGAGCCATCAGCTCAGGCAGAATTCTTTCGTGCACTTCTGCTTAAGGCGATAGCTTCCGTTTGCGGGTAAATTTGTGTAAGATTTTGGTCATTCGTGGCGAAAAGTTGAAAATCAAACGTGTTTGATAATTTTTTCCACGAATGAACAAATGCTTGTGTGTGCACGTAACTAAAGCTATCTGCTTAGTGGTAAATTTATGCGCATGCATGCGTAGTCACGTGACAATTCAGAATGGCCGCGCTCATGGAATTGAAACTGGTGTAGTGTAGGGAATAATCCTTAAAGATGGGTTCCCTTATTTTCATTTATGAAAATGAAAATGCTAGTACAAGTAGAGGTGTTCTAATGACTTGGAAAATAACCAGTTAGTCTCACAAGTCCATAATTAATTCATAATTAGCTACATTAGAAGAGAATTACCAGCAGAATTCCAATGAGTGACCGATCAAGAACGGTCAAAAGGTCTTTTTTTTTGTTCATCCAGACTGTACATACATGGTTAAAACTCTTAATTATATGCAATAAGAACATGATATGATTAAGAATACATGATAAATCATTAGAAAAACCAATTAATCAAATGGTTTGCTTAATTTGACAATAAAAAAACAAGGAAACCCATCCTTAAAAGCGACAAGTATAGCTGAAAATGAGTTCCATTAGCTGGCCGAGAAATTAATATTATCCCGACAATATCTCTGTAATACTAGTACGAAGAACGTTCTAGTTATCTGGTAATTCACAGCAATAAGAATTCAAAATAATTCTAGTAAGCCCGAATGAATGTATTTTGTACCTAGTTTTTCTTTCATCAAAACGGCCAAGGTCGTGTCGCAATAAACCATCAAAATGTATTTGATATAAGAGGTTCATGGATGACTTGTTATCTTTGACTACGGAATGCAACTTAAAAGGACTGTAAAGAGGTTTCCTTGATTCTTAATGTATATCAAGAACACTGATAGCATTTATTCGCAAATTTTGTTGCAAACGCCGGTAATATTATCGTCAAGTATAACTAAAAATGTGTTCCATTAGCTGACCAAGAAAATATTAACATCATCCCTTCATCCCCTTCACAGAAATGAGAATTCAAAATTTTCTTAGCAATCCCAGATAAATTTCATAATTTAGAATTTTAACTTAATCTTAAACATGTACTTCAAAATAATCCTAGCAATCCCGGATAAATTTTATAGTTTAGAATTTCAATTTTAATCTTATACTTCAAAATTATCCTCGTAATCACGAATGAATGTATTTTGTACCTAGTTTATCTATCGTCAAAACGGCCAAGTTCGTGATTTCAGGTATATCAAAGGACATACGATTTGCGTCATTCCATGAGACGTGTGACAAATTTAAAGGTGCACAAACCAAGGCATCAGGATTTTGAGGATGAGGATTCTAGCATGGTTTAGATTATGGTATGCTACAACGATCGAGTTTTTAATCATGAAATTTCGTGGAAATTGAGAGTCAACAATTTTTATAACTTACCGGGTCTTCTCTTTGGTGTTGATACAAAAGGTCGAACTGGGGCGATTTTTGACAAACCCCCGCGAGGTGGACGGGGAGGGGGCTCGTCTGGACATTCATCCACGGGCGAATCATCGACTGTTGCGAATCGCATACGTGATTTCCTGGTAAATTCCATATACAAGGCTCTGTCCATGACCTGTCGTCCGGCCTGCGTGTCTCGGAAATTCTTAATAACAAAGAACTCGTAATCCTGGGAATCCATATAGAGCGGATACTGAATAGTGACTTCTTCAAGTTCAGAATTACTTAACGGGATCATAATAGCTGTACGTTTCATAAATTTATTCGGTGCCGGATCGGGATGAAGACTTTTATAGTGTCCGAACAAAATTTGTTCCTTATAAACCTTATCCAACAAAATCTTTCCTGCAAAGTTGTCCAAATTGTCGATGGCTTCTTTAATGTCAGAGGAAATACGTTCCTTCGAAAATTGATCGGTGAACTGGACGATTTGTGGAAGGGGAAATCGTTGGATAACTTCCTGTATGGTATACTCATAATCGTCACGCAACACCCGAAAATGCCCTTTGACCGAAGACGCAATAAGAAGCGTCTCCTTTTCATTATGTTTACACTTTAAGTAACTTGTCTGACGTTTGTCTTTTGGCTTCTTCCAGCCGACTGTTTCAAGAACGTCACCTTTTTTGATGGTCACTGCGTTACCATTATCTGCAATACCAATAATCTGGTCCAGAACCTCAACATACCGCGGAAAGTCGGTTACTACATCCTCCATTGTTCTGTATACATGGTACACACCATATTTGGGAAGAACTCGAACGCAACCTTTATACGACACTGGGATGCTGACGTCATCTCCGACTATTTTTGAATATCTTCCAGAATATTCACCGGAAGAGGGGACCCATTCTACAAATCTCCCGCGTATTTTCTTCACGACTTCGCACGAGTCTATTTTGATCAAATCCCCCAGGGAAAACGAGGTAATCTCGTCCCCACTTTCATAACCCTCACAGACTCTGACAACACATGGGAACGATACAGTATTGGCAATATCTCGCAAAGTTGTTGTACTCTCTGACCACTCTATATCAAATTCCGCCATCTTGGTTTCCGTTTTCAGACAAGTCAAACAAAAATGTTATTTAAGCCACAAGAATCCGAGAAACTAACGTAGCAAAGACGTGAAGCTTACACTTGAATGATATGTTACTCCGGTTCAAATTTCAAAAATCCACAAAATGGAGAAGAATTGCTGGGTCCATTGTCAATAGTCACTGAAAGTCGTTGACCTTACGAACACCAATCGCCTTTTATATCCTTTAAGACGAGCAAAGTTGGAAATTATCACTGCATATTAGTGTTCATCGTCTAAATGTCGTAGAGAAGTTGCTTTTCGATAGGAAGATAGAGAAGTATAAACGCTGTATTTATAATGGTAATTCCAGAAACATCATTTGTCACGGATAAGTTATGTACCACGTATTTCCTTCAAGGACACAATGACAATTATTATAGTTTATTCTGTTTCTGCCTAAGTTACTGTTTATAATTGAAATTCCCTACAAATATAAAGAAAAAGAGTTAAAGATAAATGCCAATGCATAAACGAATTAAACTGTGTTCGCACACTGGCAGTTTTAGCCAATTAAGTCAAAGACTTGCGCCAATTTGCATGATTTATGCAAATTTGTGCAATATGTTAGATTACAAATTAATGTGCTCATTATATTCATTATATTTGGGAAAATATGGGAATGACCAACTGATTTATTTCTCTTAGGTACTGGAAGCTAATTCCACCAATAAAGAGGAACAAGTTACGAGATTGCATTGGGAAAGCAATTCAACAATCCATACTATTAACAAGGCAGTTCTCATTATATTTTTAAGATAAGATGGCAAACAACAAATAAATTGTCAATTTCAAGGTAGATAAATAAAACCTTTTCTT
>NW_008707797.1:2076053-2103191 GCF_000327385.1 Lottia gigantea | reverse complement strand
GGGGTTTTTGGGGGGGGGGCCTTTGGGCCCCCCCCCCCCCCCCCCCCCCCCCCCCCCTCCCTTCCTTTCACAGCTTGAAAGGACTTTTTATGTGAAAATTCGGCCCTCTGAACGGATACACACCTATCAGGAGGCTGGTCTACAGGCTGGTACTTGATCAAACCTCTTGGCATTGATCTTTTCCGTACTATCAAAAGGCTATGGCCGTAACTACATCAAGTCAAATGGGCAAATGCCTCATGCAGAATTTAACATATAAATCGACTAAGTATGTCGCCTATTTTATGTCTACAGTAAAGGCGGGTACTGTATGAAGACTATCGAAAGCGTTGTGGTGAAGCCAACAGGATTTCTGCCTCGTACAGCCCTGAAGGAGAATGATGGTTCAAATTACAGTTTAATTTAACATTGTACCTACCCATTCAATGCGAGTTAAGTCACAAACATCGTTATCACAATATCATCACGAAAACGAGATATACAACAACAATAATGTCCTGTATATTCAATCTAAACCAAGGTTTGAACACTACCTTTATACACAAAACACCAATACTAAAAGTTATATGGCTTAATCCAAATCGTCCAGACTTATACACTATGCACGTCACTCTTCGGCTTTCCGAAATATTGCAACAAGTTTATTGAAGAAACGCCCTTTTACGGTGTATGCTTTTGACCCAGAAATGATATAGTATTGCTGTACATTGTGTAACCCATAGTAATGTATAATGGACTTGACACCATTGATATCAAATCATGCAATATACATCCTAGTGCGTTTGATAGTTTACTGTAATTAAACTGTATTTCTAGATATATCTTTTCCTTAATTTCTATATGTTGTTTCATTCTACATATTATCATATAGAAATAATAAAACAGAACCTGAAACATCTTGTTTCACGCAGTGCGAATATGCAATTGTTATATCATAAAATATTCTCACTGTTAAAATAGTGTTCAATACATCAATTGTAGAGCGATATAGAAATACCACTGTTAAAATAGTGCTCAATACATCAATTGTAAAGCGATATAGAAATATTACTGTTAAAATAGTGCTCAATACATCAATAATAGAGCGATATAGAAATACCACTGTTAAAATAGTACTCAATACATCAATTATAGAGCGATATAGAAATATCACTGTTAAAATAGTACTCAATACATCAATTGTAGAGTGATATAGAAATACCACTGTTAAAATAATGCTCAATACATCAATTGTAGAGAGATATAGAAATACCACTGTTAAAATAGTGCTCAATACATCAATTGTAGAGCGATATAGAAATACCACTGTTAAAATAGTGCTCAATGCATCAACTGTAGAGCGATATAGAAATATCACTGTTAAAATAGTACTCAATGCATCAACTGTAGAGCGATATAGAAATACCACTGTTAAAATAGTGCTCAATACATCAATTGTAGAGCGATATAGAAATACCACTGTTAAAATAGTACTCAATGCATCAACTGTAGAGCGATATAGAAATACCACTGTTAAAATAGTGCTCAATACATCAATTGTAGAGCGATATAGAAATACCACTGATAAAATAGTACTCAATGCATCAATTGTAGAGCGATATAGAAATACCACTGTTAAAATAGTGCTCAATACATCAATTGTAGAGCGATATAGAAATACCACTGTTAAAATAGCGCTCAATGCATCAATTGTAGAGCGATATAGAAATATCACTGTTAAAATAGTACTCAATACACCAATTGTAGAGTGATATAGAAATACCACTGTTAAAATAGTACTCAATACACCAATTGTAGAGTGATATAGAAATACCACTGTTAAAATAGTACTCAATACACCAATTGTAGAGTGATATAGAAATACCACTATTAAAATAGTACTCAATGCATCAATTGTAGAGCGATATAGAAATACCACTGTTAAAATAGTACTCAATGCATCAATTGTAGAGCGATATAGAAATACCACTGTTAAAATACTACTTAATACATCAATTGTAGAGTGATATAGAAATACCACTGTTAAAATAGTACTCAATACATTAATTGTAGAGAGATATAGATATACCACTGTTAAAATAGTACTCAATACATCAATTGTAGAGAGATATAGAAATACCACTGTTAAAATAGTACTCAATACATCAATTGTAGAGCAATATAGAAATACCACTGTTAAAATAGTACTCAATGCATCAATTGTAGAGCGATATAGAAATATCACTGTTAAAATAGTGTTCAATACATCAATTGTAGAGCGATATAGAAATATCATTGATAAATAGTGCTCACTACAATAATTGTAGAGCGATATAGAAATATCACTGTTAAAATAGTGCTCAATACATCAATTGTAGAGCAATATAGAAATATCACTGTTAAAATAGTGCTCAATACATCAATTGTAGAGCGATATGGTAATACCACTGTTAATATAGTGCTCAATACATCAATTGTAAAGCGATATAGAAATATCACTGATAAATAGTGTTCTACACATCAATTGTAGAGCGATATAGAAATATCACTGATAAATAGTGCTCAATACATCAATTGTAGAGCGATATAGAAATATCATTGATAAATAGTGCTCACTACAATAATTGTAGAGCAATATAGAAATACCACTGTTAAAATAGTGCTCAATACATCAATTATAGAGCGATATAGAAATATCACTGATAAAATAGTGCTCAATACATC
This sequence comes from Lottia gigantea, assembly GCF_000327385.1. Lineage (NCBI taxonomy): Eukaryota > Metazoa > Mollusca > Gastropoda > Lottiidae > Lottia > Lottia gigantea. Next base: position 2,100,488 of record NW_008707797.1, on the reverse strand, counting down.
AATTATAGAGCGATATAGAAATACCACTGTTAAAATAGTACTCAATACATCAATTGTAGAGCGATATAGAAATACCTCTGTTAAAATAGTACTCAATACATCAATTGTAGAGCGATATAGAAATACCACTGTTAAAATAGTGCTCAATACATCAATTGTAGAGCGATATAGAAATATCACTGATAAATAGTGTTCAACACATCAATTGTAGAGCGATATAGAACACCACTGTTAAAATAGTACTAAATGCATCAATTGTAGAGCGATATAGAAATACCACTGTTAAAATAGTACTCAATACATCAATTGTAGAGCGATATAGAAATACCACTGTTAAAATAGTACTCAATACATCAATTGTAGAGCGATATAGAAATACCGCTGTTAAAATAGTGCTCAATACATCAATTGTAGAGTGATATAGAATTCCAATGTTAAAATAGTGCCCAATACATCAATTGTAGAGCGATATAGAAATACCACTGTTAAAATAGTGTTCAACGTAGAGCGATATAGAAATACCACTGTTAAAATAGTACTCAATGCATCAATTGTAGAGCGATATAGAAATACCACTGTTAAAATAGTACTCAATGCATCAATTGTAGAGCAATATAGAAATACCACTGTTAAAATAGTGCTCAATACATCAATTGTAGAGCAATATAGAAATACCACTGTTAAAATGGGCTCAATACATCAATTGTAGAGCGATATAGAAATACCACTGTTAAAATAGTACTCAATACATCAATTGTAGAGCAATATAGAAATATCACTGTTAAAATAGTGCTCAATACATCAATTGTAGAGCGATATAGAAATATCACTGTTATTGAGAATTGGAATATCAGCTTCAAAATATTACTGGTAGTCTATATAAAAGAATATAGGATTAGCTTTTGGTAGTCCTTTTTAAGTTATTAGTAATTATCTATAAATAGAATTTCCTGTCTTGTTATCTTTTTATAATGATTGTAATATAAATATTCCTTTTACCAATGTACTTTATGAATAAATTATAAATAAGTAAACTGAAATAAGATCTGAATAGATTTAAAAATAGGCGGAATAAGCTGTACAATATAATACCAATTAAAGGGATTTTAAAGAAGTTTTCTAAATTTTTATGTGTATTGGGAACACTGATAACATCAAATTGCACCTAATTCACCTAATTTCGAATCAGACGTCTGTGATTCCTGCAATTCCACTAAAACTAAGCGTGTATGATGTCTCTAATCGCGAATTCTTTATGTGATAGGCCCATAGCATATTTTACGATTAGTGACGTCATCAAACACTTAGTTACAGTGTTATTACAAGAACCACAGAAAATTGAAAATTGGAATGTTACAAATTGATACTATCAGCGTCCCCGATACACATACAATAAGAAAACCTCTTTACAATCCCTTTAATTTGTTTACGCTAAATATAGGTCTATATATAGTGATCTATTCATAAAGTGCATTTTGAAATTCCGATCTATGACTACCAGTACTACAATAAACACATAAGTGAAACCAAGATCTCTTAAAAGAAATAGCCTAACTTTTCAATGACAAATTCTATATTATATAACTTGTTTAGGCCTATCCTACCTTCTACAAGCTTAAAAGAAATTCTATGAACAGTTCGAAGGCCGCAGAAATTGCTATAAAATAAAAACCTTAAAGATGGGTTCCCTTATTTACATTTATGAAAATGAAAATGCTAATACTTATATGAATAGAAAGTTGAGGTGTTCTAATGACATGGAAAAATACCAGTTTGTCTGACATGTCCATAATCAATTCATAATTAGCTAAATTAGAAGAGAATTATCAGCAGAATTCCAATGAGTGACCGATCAAGCAAGGTCAAAATCCTTTTTTTTTTTATCCAGACTGTACATATATGGGCATTTAAGATTGGTTAAAACTTTTAACCATACGCAATAAGAACATAGTGATATGATTAAGAATACACGATAATTCATTAGAAACACCAACCCATCAAATAGTTTGCTTAATTTGACACAAAAAACAAGGAAACCCATCTTTAAGTATTTAATTTCTTTCTGCATATTGTCATACCTATTATATAATGTTCTACTTATAACTCTATGCACATTGTACACGTCATTGTATTGCTCCCCTTTATTAGCTAAATGGATAAATACGGTACGTGAAAGTCGGCATATTTGAGGTTATGTTTGTGTCAGACAAGGAAAAAGATTAATTGGAATGGGTACGTTTCAATTGATATAGGCTACGTTGTCGTAATACTCTGGATACACTTTCGAATTCCTTACAAAAACGAAAAAGTAGAGATTAGAGAGTAGATAAAAATTTAGTTTTACGAGATATACCCCATTTAAGTTTCTTCTCAATGATTTATTCATGAAATTAATACACGCATTCTTTCTTAGAAGTTTCAATTTTGGTAAATCGTATCCTTTGTTGTGATTAACAACATTTTGGTTTCGAGGCTACAAAAATGGCTGAAAGGTAAACTTTAAATTACGTATTCATAAATAAAAATCGAAATAATGGCTTCGAATTCGTGTGATTTGATATTTTGATGTTGTCTTTTTGTGTCAACCATTCGACTATTTCCCACATCAAACCATGACACCCATTCTTCTGATTTGAGGTTGTAGCCATTGCATTAAAAAACAATAGTGTCTTTTTTTTTTCTTCTCGACTTCTCTTCAGCAAGGCAAACAAGATATCAAGAAGTCTAAGTGTCCCAACATTTACTGAATTTAGTATAAATATCTTTATGTCATTTTCTTTTTAAGCTTTCAATATGGCTTTTGTGTTGTTTTTGATTTTATCTTTGAAGTTGTGTTGCCAATGGCAAATTTAGATCAGCTGATTACACTGACCTACAGATAATATTTTGGCACTTGACCTAAAATAGGTTTTTACAAATGAACTCAAAACTAATATGAATGAAGCCACAATTGGGGACACTGGTACTTGATAGCATCAATTTTTGTGTGGAATTGCAGGAACCAAAGACATCTGACTGAAAATTTGGAATGGTGCAAATTGATGTTATTGATTACTAATCTATCCTTTTCAAACTCAAGACACGAGCTTAAAGCCAATGACTTCAAGTCAGGTACAATCTTTATCATGTATAGAGGCTTGAAGATAGAATACAGTTGCTCAAGCATTTTCTTTCCTTTTTTGCAGTGATCCAAAATCTGTAGAGGAACAAGGTGAAAGCTGGTGGGGATCATGGATTCAAGCTGCCAAGGAAACTGTGAGTGTCACAATCATCTCTGTAACTAGGCTTTTCAACGAATTTCATCCGTTTGACAAAATCAGATATATTTGTTCATTGTTTTCCTATTTTAAAATTTTATTTACTTAAGTTTTTGTTTTTGTTTTTTTATGTATAGTCTGCATCTGCATATGAGATGGTAAAGAGAGATTTAGGAGAGTTCACATGTACTGTCCAGTCAGATACAGAACATGCATTCAATGCTACAACCACCACTGTTAAAGAGACAATCAAGGTAATTAACTAGTTCATATAGGTATAAGCTTATGACATTTCTTTTTAATTAACTTTTAAGTGCACACATTTACTTGAAATTATTGAACATCAAAACGTGGCAGTGAATTTATTACTCCACTGTTTGCAAATTAAAACTTATTTCAAAAGCTAGCTGAATTATGTATCTGAAACAGAGATGAGCTTTAGTCAGCTTGGATTGGTTTATATATTGGTCGGTTTATTCACTATTAAACATTATATTTGTGTATTTTCAGGCAGAGAATGCATCAACAGCTAAGAATCGGATGAAAGAAGGAATAAACACCTTGTTTCAAGGAATAACGAAAGCTTTGACTATACCACCAGATGATGAAGGGGAGAAACCCATGCTGATTGTTTCATCAGAATCAGCTATTTATGATAGATCTAAGGTACAAAGATATTTTCACTGTAAAAATAGTGCTCAATACATCAACTGTAGAGTGATATAGAAATACCATTGTTAAAATAGTGCTCAATACATCAATTGTAGAGAGATATAGAAATACCACTGTTAAAATAGTGCCAATACATCAATTGTAGAGCGATATAGAAATACCACTGTTAAAATAGTGCTCAATACATCAATTGTAGAGAGATATAGAAATACCACTGTTAAAATAGTGCTCAATACATCAATTGTAGAGCGATATAGAAATACCACTGATAAAATAGTGCTCAATACATCAATTGTAGAGCGATATAGAAATACCACTGATAAAATAGTGCTCAATACATCAATTGTAGAGCAATATAGAAATACTACTGTTAAAATAGTACTCAATACATCAATTGTAGAGCAATATGGAAATACTACTGTTAAAATAGTACTCAATACATCAATTGTAGAGCGATATAGAAATACCACTGTTAAAATAGTACTCAATACATCAATTGTAGAGCGATATAGAAATACCACTGTTAAAATGGTGCTCAATACATCAATTGTAGAGCGATATAGAAACACCACTGTTAAAATAGTGCTCAATACATCAATTGTAGAGCGATATAGAAATACCAGTGTTAAAATAGTGCTCAATACATCAATTGTAGAGCGATATAGAAATACCAGTGTTAAAATAGTACTCAATACATCAATTGTAGAGCGATATAGAAATACCAGTGTTAAAATAGTGCTCAATACATCAATTGTAGAGCGTTATAGAAACACCACTGTTGAAATCATGTTGTTACTCAAGAGTTTCTCTATTATTCTATTGACAGGCTAGATTACATGCTATACAAGTTGACCCAGGTACGTACCTCAATGAGCCCAACGGATCTCCAGAGCATTTTAAAGAATGGTGCCGACATTTTGATATTGAGACTAAGAAGGGTGATATATCGGAATTGTTAGTGTCTAAAGTCGAAGTTCGAGCTCTTTATACTAAATTGGTAGGTTTGAGGTTTGTCATTTAATTTGCTGAGAGAAAGGGATGGTATGAGCTTCCAGAGCTCTAGGCCTTATTCTTGATAGGTTTTAGCTTCTTCAATAAGTTTGCTTTTAGAAAGGGATGGTGTTATCAACTTCTAGAAGCCAGATAGTACAAGATTTATCAAGTAAGTAAGTAAGTTCAGAGATGAAGTAAACATAAAAACAAAAAGCACAAATAGTTCTTTTTGATTGAAAAAATATATCCTATATGAAGGGTTTAGAGTAAACACTCTAATGAAATTACGATTTTTTATGTTTTGAAGGAAGTTGAAGCCATGATTCCTAATCACCATGAAGCTTTTTTAGTCTTTGAGCTATATCAACAATAAAGTTGATTGTTATGACCAGATATTGTTTTGGATCCAATCTTCTTTCTTCTACAGGTACCAGCAGAATTAGCTCATGCAACATTTTGGCAGAGATATTTCTATAAACTACATCAGATGGCGCTAGACGAGGCACGAAAACAAGCCTTGATTAAACGAGCAGAAACATCTGGGAGGAGTAACTCTGTTAATGGTAAGTAGTCGAGTAGCAAGAGTTACTTTTAAGAAAGACTAAATCTGGTCCATGATTTTAAAAGGGTGTCTATATACAGTGGAGCCTCGTTAATCCAGTGTTAAACCCAGATATCTGCACGCTTTTTACTGGGAAAGGAATATTTAAAAGTAACCGTTTGGAAACCAATTATCAAATAGCTCTTAGTTTTGACCTTTGTCCATAGTCAATACAACTTTCTTCTTGATGTTTCAGATGATTGGGGCAGTGCAGATGAAGATGATATAGAAATAGTAGAATTGAAGGATGTCCCTCCAAAATCAGCTGTTAACACTCCAGTACCAGTTCCACTTGTTCCAACAGATAAACAAGCAAAGGCACCTTCACCAAGAACAGAAGTCAAGTCGGACCCTAAAGAACAACTAAGTTCAAAGGAATCTTCTGTAAAGAAAAATTCAGAAATAACAACAGAGAAGGCAGACCTTAAAGAACGACAAAGATCCGTGGAACCTTTCATAAAGAAAAGCCCAGAGACTTCTAAAACTGTAGAGAAAAGTACAGAGCTGAAGGAACAAACTGGCTCGTCAACAGAGAAGCCATCTGCAGATGATAAGCCTAAAGTTGACTTCACCCCTACTACCAATATCCTTCTCGAATCATTGCCGTCATCCGCAAAAGAAACAGAACTTTCACCGACTGAGCCCAATTCTGAAATTCAACCCGAAAGCCGGAAAATTTCGTCAAATGAAAATCTGGAAATAACTGTTTTACCAAAAACAGACATTTCAAACAATACAAATAACAGTGCAATTTCTGACCATATCTCCCCTGTTGAACTTTCTGAAACTGTGCCTCAGCCTTCAAACAGGGTTGTAGAGGCAGACAAACTTGAATATTCTGAGACGTTCCCTAGCGAAAAAGATATTGGAACCAAAAAAGACAATATTGAACCTAAACCTGTAAAACCTGATGTTTTAGACGTTTCAGTGGACCAATCAAATAAGACAGAGAAAGAAAATGACCAATCAGAATCTAGTGTCAGCAAAGTTGTAGAAAGTGAAAGTAAAGACATTAAAATGAAAGTAGAGGAAGTGCTACCTAGTGGTAGTGGTAAGAAGCAAGAGAAGGTAACTAGTGATATTAAAACTAAAGATAAAGGTGATATGGTGATAGTAGGAGGTGATAGGGTTTCTCCAACCTCAGATTCTAGTGGAAATAAAGGTAAGAATTCAGGCTTATTGATTAGCCAAGCATGTCTGATTGGAATGTAAAAACGACTACCTACTTTGCAATTTCAGCATCCACTGGAAGCGAACATTAGCATGTCATCTACCAACCAACCTTGTTCAACCAGTTTCCTTTTGTCAATGATGCAGGTTGGAGGGACTGACATTGAAAAAGAGTCGAGTCATTTGGATGGAACAATAAAGAGAGGCCCTGTGTGCTACAGGCTGTGAACGTTAAAGGTCCAGCAACAGTTGGATATCAAAACAAGAAGGCTGATACTGATGTCCTCATCTCACCTTGTATGTTTGCAGAAAAAACAGATTATTTTTATTTTATGTAATGTTGTAGATACAAGTACTGAAGATGACTGGGATAAAGATTTTGATTTAGATGTTACAGAGGAGGAACTGAAGGCAGCAGAAGAACTGGCCAAGAAAATGGGAGATAACTTAGACTTAGAGGTAGATTTCAAGTATTTTATAGTCCCATTTAATTAGATAGCTTGCTATTTCCAAGATGTTTTTAAAACGACCAGCTGGTAGACTGATTCCTCATGAACCTAAGTTATCCTTGTAAAATATAGTTGTTTATTTCCGCTCCAGGTCACGTATTCTGGCAACGATCTAAAGGCTAAGATGTCCTAGGATCTAATCTTCAAACACTGTTTCTAGGACATCCAAGAACTAAGTTCATTTCGAGAATACCTTGCCAGATGTCTTTCAATTTATTTCCAATAAACGGCGTAATGTATTTATATTTTGTTTATATTTTATCTCAGGATGATGATGATGATTGGGAAAACTGGGAATAAACACTGGTAAAGATATAATGATGATATTAATGAAGATATAAACACTGGTAAAGATATAATGATGATATTAATGAAGATATAAAACTATATTAAGACATTTAGAGTTAAGTTGATATAGAGATACACATTACTATTCCACAATATGGACCAGCAGATTTCTAACAGAAGTTTTTCTCCATTGAAACAAGTTACCTGGAGCTTTATTTTTGAAAACTGAACGAAGATAAAATCAAGATTTTAGGAAATACAGTAATCTGATTGGATAATAAAACTAAATTTAAAGTCAATTTTAGTGATTGACCAATCAGATTACTTGGTTTGAAACTGATGATTAAAATTTGAAAGATTTCATTTAGGACACTTAGACCTTTTTGTTCTGTTCCAAGGGGCCTTCACACCATACATAACAATCACCAGTTGCATAAGAAAAGCGGTCATTAGTTTTAAGTGCATAACTTAATGCAAATGTGTTTTGAGTTTACTTTTGAAACTCGTGGCCACTTTCCTTATTCGCAACTGGTTATTGCTCTGGTGTGAAGGCATCTTTAGTTTTCTAGGGTGGATTTAATTTGTCAGAGATAATTTAAGCTTGGCTGTGTTAGTAGTTTGAAACTGGAATTTAATTGTTATTTTATATTTATTCTACTAGTTTGTAGTGCTGAATTTCTATTAATTGTGATATGGTTAAGGGTGTTTATTTTTATTTATCAATTTCTTTTCATATACTTAATCACAAATGTAACAATAAAGCGAGGCCCTGTTTTGCTACAGGCTGTACATGTTTAAAATTCTTCAACAGTAAGAAATGGAAGAAGATTGGGCTAATGTAACTGTCCTGCGCTATTGAAGCCAGGTCAGGTGCAAAAGTAAAATTTATTTCGTTTTTTTTTTTTTCAAAAACTTCATCTTGATTGTGTAAAGTGTTCCAGTCTAATAATCATATAACCATTAAGATATATGTCTGTACTGTCATAACTCATCTCTTTTAATCCATTGCCTTATTCTCCAAAACTTAATTTAAAGAAAATCCAGTAATCTGATTGGATTACAAATCTAAATTTAAAATTAATTCTAGTGATTGACCAATCAGATGGCAGGAATACTAATATCATTTTAAGTTTTTAAGAATAAGGCCTTAGATCACTATGTTGTTATAGACTGTATTAAACTGTATATAATGTATTTATCTTTAAGCTTGATGCCTATTAAAAATAAACAAAGGTATATATTGTTGGGTTTGTATGGCAGTGATTACATAGAAGGATAATTCCTTTGGACAAATCGTTCCGTTTAATCACCGCTTTAAGGAAATACTGAGATGTGGTCAACTAGTGGCTATTCTCTCCTGGGTGGGTGCAAAGCAAGGCTGTTTAGTTTTGAAATTCAAAAGAGGGTTGATAGATGACAAGTTAATATCTGCTTACAGCTAACTGTTATTTCAGCCTAGGCAAGTTGTTGGTAGTTCAAAAGAGAACTTGTATCGTGGACAATTATAGCTTCTAGTTTCACTTCTCAATGGTGCCCAGTAAGTTCTATATTAAGTTACTTAAAAGTTTAAAAAATACAATCCTCTTCCTATGTTACATACTTCGACCAAAAAGAACTTGATTTGTATTTTACAATTTTTAATGTGTAAAAAGTGGAAAAAATAAAGCATTTTCCTTAAAATTAAGCAGTAAATACTAAATTCTACCATGCATATAATACAAATTCTAACCATGGCTAATATGAATATAAAATGACACTAAGAGTTATTGCCCTTGTTATAAAATAAAATATTGTTACAATGGACTAGGAAATTTAGAGTATGAAATTACATGAGAAATTAAATGAAGCTAATCTCTGTGAAATCTGTCAGGATCTACATCAGGATCTACATGATTTAAGTTCCAAAATGTAACTTTCAAGTTACAAAAACAATAGACACAATTTAATTCAAATACAGCTTAAAAAACTGCTTCAAAAATCTTCATCCAGAAATGATTAAATTAATTTGATCCAAATAGATCCTTAATCAATATACCCTTTCAAAATTCTGTACAGAGAAAGAGAAAATAGCCTTCAGACTGACTGAAGAATTTGAAAATGAACAATGAAGATGAAACATGATAAGTAAATAAAATGGATGGAAGCAAATTGAGACAATAAAAATACAAAAAATACTGTTAGCAGCCAGCACCAATTATAAAATTTGAAAACTCACATTATCAAAATGCCCTCTTATAAACCCCTCCTTAAATATTGCTGTTTACATGAAAACATCAAATAAAAAATAAGCTAACTAATGTTCCCTTTCTTTTTGTAATTTTCTTACAAATTTTACTAAGAGAAAGCATTTCTCTAAATAACATATCAAAAAAGATTACCTCAAAAAATTTAAAATTCTAATAAATCTAATTTTTGTAAATGTACATTTTTAAAAATATTGCTACAAAATTTAAAAAATAAAAAAAAATTCAATATATACAATTTTATAAGTAAAATATAGCATTAAATAAAAAAGCTTCTGTAACAGGTCCAAGAATTTTAAACCAATTCTGTTCAGCTCCAAGGCAAGATTCAGTACAAATGTTCCATCGATCTAGTTTTAGATAGACCATACGCTGGGAGTTGTAAATGATTTTTACGTGAAGATGTTTTCCTCATGGACTGTGATTTCTTATCAGGAGTAATTGTATTTAAATTAGCAGGTGCCCACTTTCTGATTGGCTGTTTATTGATGATGTCATCAGAGACTATATTTAGACTTGTTGTCTTTTTAGGTGTGACACTGAATCTAAAATCTGGTTTGGAACGGAAGGATTGATGAGACACTACTACTGGGCTATTATCTAACGAACCTAATGGTTGTCGAGACTTGTGATTGATGGAATCACTCTCAAATGAATCGTTATAACCACCACTGTTACGATTTTTCTTGGGTGTTTTTGATCCACTGTTCCTTCGCTTTCGTGGTCCGATATTTTCTCGATCTTTTGCAGCTTTTCCATATTGAACATAATCACTTCTTCGTTTGATATTTGTGAATTTTGATCCACTAGGCTGGGCTTTAACGTAGTTTCCACTATTTTCAAATTCTTTATTCAGGCTATCACGTCTTGAAATCGACCTCTTTCTAGCCAAGGAAGTTTTTAAGGAACTGGATTTCAGAGGAGGGGACATACTGTTTGGATCAATGTCATTTTCTTTCGAGTTTTCTGGGACATCAGAGAGCTCGAGAGTATAAGGAGAGGCCTCCATTTCTCTCATTTCAAAATTTCCAGATAGGGGTCTCCTTGATACGGATTTCTGTGAATTACGGCCTACATTTTGATCTTCAAGTCTGTTCCAATCTCCAGTTTTGAACAGATCGATGTTACGTCCAAATTTGGCTGGTGAATCTTCGAATTCCTGGAGCTTTATAGGAGTAGATCCTGGATCTGAGACATTAAGTCTGTACTTCGAGTGTTTCTCTGAACGTAATTTTGGATTGCCGCTCATGTTGATATTTGGAGAAGGGTCAATGTTGAGATAATCCAAACGTAATGACGCGTCTCGAGATGAGATAGGCAGCTGAGAAGCATCGAAACCGAGTTCACAATTTTCAGGAATGGCTTCAGAAGCCTCTTGAGTGCCTTTAATGAACGACAAAACCTTGCTGCGTTGACAAGCTTCTTTATAAGAGGGAGGAGATCTGACTTGTTCAACAGCTACTGGTGTCACGATCTCATCAGGCCATGACCTATTACAATCATTGGTGTTTTTTCTCAAATCGTGACCATCAACCACTGTTCTATCTTGTGGTTGTCGCATGCTTGATGGGTGATACAAGCTTTCTGGAAGGACAGGTGCTTGTTGAATTGGACCTACAGTATCAACACATCCTAACTCTTGTTCTTCTACCGAATTCTGCATCACTTCAGCCACCTCATTGTCTGCCAGTTGTGTCACAGCAGACATGTAGCAGACTTTAGGATCACACGGAGGTCGGACTGAAGACTTCTCGCTGCTAGCCTCGGAACAGGTTTCATCAATGAAGGGAAATGTTGGGCTACAGCAGGAATTTCCGGAGAGAATGCTACTATTGATACAGACTGGTGCTTCCTGAGCTCCTCCACTGTTGTTGGAGGTATTGGGACTGGATTCATTTTGATTGGAATAACTTCTGGAAGGAATTTCGGAGTTCCATTCATTTTGATTTTGGAAGCTTCTTAATTTTTCAGGTGTAGGGAAATTTAATACATCTGGTGTTAAGCAGCCATATTTGTAATGGTTGTACACTGGCTCCAGCTCTACCAGGTTGCTTGAAAACGATACCAACTTTTTGGGATTTGTAGCTGCCATGGTTGGTGCTGGTGGGGCAAATGAAGGAATAGGCAAATCTTTTGATACAGGAGAATTAGAAGACTGATGATGCTTAGCTGTGAAATACTTCTCAGTAACTTGTTGTTTTTTCTGCTCATTTCTAATGTCTTGGTCAAAATCATTCTTAAGTTTTAAAACCGAACCATGTTGAATCTCAGCCGAATCATTGAAAGTCTCGAACACAGGGACTGGTGGCTTGATAATGACAGGATGGGACTCGAGATTATAAACTGGGACTCCATCTTGTGGAGGGGGGGCCTCCCGAACAGTTATGTTATTATCATTGAAAATTTCAGAGGAATACGTAGATGAAATGCTACTTCTTGCCTTTTCTCCCCTGAAAAACTTCTGAATTGAAGACTCTGATGAGGAAGTTGAAATTGGGGATCTTGAAAGTCGACGCTTGGATTCTTCCCAAAGCTTGTGAGCGTCTAAAGGAGACAGAGAACACGGATTGGAATTGATGATAGAGAGATTTGTGACAGAATATGGACTACAATCGCTGTTACGTAGATCTTTTTGAGATCTGATTCTGAACATCAACCCATCTGTTCCTTCGTTGTACATTATGCTGTAGTCCTCATCTTTGGTTTTGGATTGTCGTTGTTGAGTTTGATCGCTAATAACAGAAAGTTTTGATTGTGAATTGGAATTCTTGAAACCACCTTGATCTGAGTTATTTAAAGCAAGCTGAGAACTAGATTCCCAAATAGCCATCAAGTTTCTATCTGTGGCTGTTCTTGGACATGGAGTATTGGTTGCTGAGTGAACGAAGGGACTCGAAGGTCCTTGCTCACCATCCCCACCTTGTCCCTTCGGTGACTGAAACCCACTTAAATCCACCATTGTATAACGGGACTGGTTGTAGTCTAATATGGAATCTGATTGGTTAAAAATATCCTTCCTTGTTTCTTGATTCTAAAATTAATAAAATATAGTCAAAATGATTATGATCTAAAAACCAATGAGTTCAAATTATAAGACTAATAACTAAGCTATACCAACAAGATTAATGAGTCCAGAGTAAAAAATATCGCCATTTCTAGTGACATAAACTTAAGAAATCTCTCTGAAGCTCTCTTGGTTTTCTTCCTTTATGCATAGTCCATAATAAACATAGTAAAATAACATTATTATCTCCCGGTATATCACAATCCATCAACTGACTCTACTTTCTCACTTCATTTATGACTCGGAAATTAAAGAATTATCAATGTCAAGGATACAAAGAATTCATGAAACTTACCCGATCTCCGCGCCTGACTATAGTAGGTTGATAGGTAACAGGAGGGTTGATTTGTAGGATACTGATAGGACCTCCAGGATGACAACTACCATAATATATCAACAAAAATACCAACCCTAATATAACAAATCATTTTCTCTTAGTAACAAAATTGTATTCATGAGAAATGGACGACGAAACAGCCTTATCAAAATGTTCAATTATTTGTGGTAATTAAAAAAAGAATCCAAGATCCGTTCTACAAGCTTGCCCTTGCCCAAACTTCTTGGTGTTGATCTTTTCCAAATGATGCTTTACAGCTGGTTTGACTGGATTAGTAAGAAATGATAACTTTGGAAAGAAAGTGAACAAAATAATATAAGTTTAACATCAGTACTTACCTAGTACGAAACTACCAAATACAATGACTCCAGAAATAGTGGCTAGCTCTGGTACATCGGTATAAAAATACCAACACACCCATAATCCAACATTCTCTAATATTATCAATATATAAAACCCTGCCAGTCGAAGTCGCGTCGAGCCATCTTTCACGTTTAAAAAACAGAAGATATGTATAAATCCAGCCACCATTCTGAATAAATTAGTCTCCAACCAGCCATCACCGAAATCTATACCTTGTATACCAATAATTATTGTCATTACCAGCCAGTGGATACCTGGAATCAAAGCCAATTACAAAATAAATATTTCAAATTTATACTGACTGTAGTCAGATGTTACAAAACTTTAAAATCAAAAGATTAGGGAAGGATAAAATACGTTACAATCTTGTTTCTTATTTTTCCTGTTTTTTAATATTTTTCGCCTCGACTGCAATCCAACAAGTATAATAACACAGTCCTGTTCTTGTGATGCTATTGTTAACCAATCAGAGCACATCTTTTGTAATCTTTGTAATTTTAATAAGATTGATATTCAACATGAATAACATATCTACTTTACCTACAACCAGGAAAACCCAAGCTTTAAAAACAGAAGCGAATAAAACAAGGGCAGTAACTCTTGCAGTTATCATAAAGTTTCTCCATATTGTATGTAATATCAACCCAATCCATCTGCGGGTATATCCAACTTGATAGGCCAGACGCAGAGCATCAGTATAGGCAGTTATAGCCCAGGATAGAGATAGCAGAGAGCTTACTAATGATACACCTGCAAAATACAACAATATGACAATATTATCCTGTATTTCTAGAGAAACACGACCAAATAGGACAACATTAAAGCAAAAACTCCATTTGTGATAATGACACTATAACCCAATCATGAATTTTTTAAAGAAATATCTTCAAAATGCCTTTAAATCACCTGCTGTTTCATCATCTGTTGGAACAGAACTGTCTTTTAAACCTGACATACAAGATTACCATACATACAGACGAGAAGGTAATAAAATACCTACCTGAAAGCCAGTCTATTTCCAGAGTTATCAACACAATATAAAGATGAAGGCATAGTTGGGGAGCTGATTCTAAAAACGCTTCAATCAGACGTAAAATACTGATATCATTTTGTTGATTAAAAACATTAGAGGTATGACGTACGACATCTCCTGTTTTCTGTCTCGCTTTCAAACCTTGACGTATCACACCTACATATCTGAAATATAAAAGTTTCAAAACTAACAATGCAGTACATTTATATCAAAATATTGAAATATACAGTTAAAAATCCTAATTGTAGAGGTTCAAAATTAGTTTATTCAAATAAAGCTTGTAACATGTATCACAAGAAAGTTAAAGTATACAGTGTCCAATTATTTCAATAAGGCATTGCTTTCTGATATTCCACACAGCTTATATAACAAAGTTAGAAAAACGATGCATCTAAATGAACCTACCTAAAAACTGGTCCTAATAGTAATAAATGAGGTAAAAATGTCAGACAAGTTAAAGATCCATCATTATAATACCATTTTATACTAAAAAACTGCATTACTACTGCTGGTAGGGCTATAAATAGAACAGATAGACTGCCCCATACTATATGACCTTTTTCATAGAACTCTACAGCCACTAAAATATCTGGAATAATCAACAAGAAACAGTCAATTAGCATACTGGTTAAATTTTATACTGAATATTTTTTAGTAAGCAGTATCCTATTCAAATTGACTTATTTTGAATATTTTCATACTGAATTCTTAAAACCTTAACTAAACAAAGTTCTTCGGCTTTCAAAACTGTAATTTTGCTATATAAGCTTATTTTATTATTGACAAAGTGTTACTCAAAACTCATCCAAACTATATGGTGTTTTTTCATGTGCAAAGTGAACATTTTGTGGTCCCTCTCCCCCTCCCAAAAAAATAAAACAATAAGCTTACATAAGCACTGTAGAAAAGATAAATATTCATAAATTTGATTTTAATCACTAGGACAAAAGTTTTTTTTATTACAAATTTTCATCATGGAAATATTTTATTTATCCATGGTCCAAATCATACAAAATAAATAAGTGAAATAAATAGTGACCTTAAACAAGGTCAAAACTCAATAGAAGTCATTAGGATTAATTAAGTGTTAAAGTCAATTAAAAGCAATTAACAGGCTACAGCCAGTCTCTAAACCTATAGTGTTGTTCTAAAACTGTTAAAGCCTCACACAATTGTTAATATAAAGTGTTTTGGTCCATTGATTTGATTGCATTGCTGAAAGAATGTTTTCATTTCACTCCATTTGCCTAATTCCTTTAATTCTATTCTGAAGCCAATATTTTACCATTCAGGAATCTTTAACTTCTGGATATACCCCCCCCCCCCCTCGCTTACACGCTTATTGTTTATTCATGTATAAATATCATAATTGTTATAGTCTACATCAGTACTAGTGGTTGGCACTTGAACCAGGAAATTCCTGTTACAATGAAACCAACTCCACCCAAGTCACTCATTTGATAGCTAACAAATGTGACCCCTGACCTTTCTGTTCTGACTGTGTGGTTCCATGTCTTCGACGAGCAGTCAATCACAAAGGCAAGGCAAGAAGAGAAAAATGAATAAACAAATTTCATTCTAGCTCATGACCATTCATTGATACCAGTTTTTTTTCTAATTGATCCAAGAGTCAGTGTTAAGACTAACTAAAACGATTTATAAATTTTATAAACAAAAAATTTAAATTGCAAAAAGTAAACAAATGATTCTCACCTGTTCCAATGTCTACAAGAAAAGTAAGCAGCGAAATTAAGTTTACAAAAAGATCATAGCACGTAAACTTCTTCTCCGCCATATCGTCTGCGAAAATTAGCTAATTAATTTGCTCTTTTTTAATTACATTTTGTTAAAAATCATTTGAATTTGGCGGATCGAGTTTCATTTGGCTTCCATGTTGAATCGATAATAGTCTCAATCAGCCAGACGTAAACTTATTTGTTATTTTAAACGGCTAAAGTACTGGATAATCACATATCAAACAAATTAGGTCACCGAGGGTGGCGCTTATCTGGCTTATTGATTTTTTTGTTTAAAAGAGAATCGAAATAATATCTAGGTTGAATAAAACTTTGAAATACTTAAGGATTAAATAAAATTCTAAATCTAAATTTATTTACCATCTACAACTATCTATATAATTTAAATTCAGTTTGTCACGCATGTGATTATGTGCATTTTTTGCGTTTTGTACAAAACCAAGATGTCAGCGCCCATGAGTAGCAAGAAAAGTTTAAAATTAAGAAGTTTATTTCACTATACTGTTAAAATTTCCCTTGCATAATCCGATTCTCAGCATGAAATTCTTGTCTTTTCAATTCTGAAAGCAGTGTAAGTCACTGACACTGTTTTATCATATTTCTCTTCATGGAAAAAAAAAGGAAAGCAAAAGAATTAGATGTGGAAGAAAAAAAAAGGGGGGGAGGGGATATTAAAAATGATGAAAATGTTATTTGATTAATGTCACGGTGACTGTCAACTAAAGTAGGTAACAAAGTAAAAGTATAGGCTACTGTTTTACTTTATAATTTCAGATCAAATTAATTCTAATTGAGGTACTGTGGTCTAATGTCTTAAAGATGAGTCGTTTACCTCCCTTGCCAAATATTCAAGAGATCATCAGATTTTATAAATTACGAGCGATACGAAGTTTGTCACAGAACTTTCTGTTGGACATGAACCTGAATAAAAAGATAATCCGTAAAGCTGGAAATCTGACGAACAATGTTGTGATCGAGGTCGGGCCTGGCCCAGGGGGGATAACTCGTGCTATACTGGAGAAAGATATTGATAGATTGATTGTTATTGAAAAGGACAAACGATTTCTTCCCAGTTTAGAGGTATTGTTCCTGATTTCATCTTTTAAGATTTATTTGAAACGTTCAGATCAGCAACAGGATTCTTGTGCATGAGATAAGTACTTGTTAATAATAAGAGCCAAGAGACTTGAAGACTTCATACTCTTGCTCAGAGAAAACTCACTGGATAATGTCATTGTGATTTCTTTATGAAGTTGGTTGCATGAAAAAGATTACGTAGATATATTGGAATCATATTCATTAATAGAAGTTTCCGTACCAAAACATTGTTTACATTTTCCTCAGTACTGTACTGTTAATTAATTGCAGTTCATGTATTTTATTTTTCATTTCAGACTATTTCCAGATTGTCTGGTAAGAATATGCGAGTTGTTCATGGTGATATTTTAAATTATAGTCTAGATACGTTAATACCGGAAGAATTCTCGAAACCCTGGGACGACAGCCCCTCTGATATACATATTATTGGCAATTTACCATTCAATGTCTCTACTCCGTTAATCATTAAATTCCTGAAAGCCATATCAGAGAGAACTGGACCTTGGAAATTTGGTCGTACACCACTGACGTTGACGTTTCAGAAGGAAGTAGCAGAACGAATGGTCTCTCAAATTGGAGTCAGTGAAAGGTGTCGATTGTCTGTTATGTGTCAACATCTTTGTAAAGTAAAATTAGAGTTTGTAATACCAGGTAAAGTACTAGTTTTATCCCTTTATTTTTCTCATTAATGGAGTCAGACAGTTTTTACAATCGTAAATTATACCAAAATTGAAAAAAAATTCCCTCTGCCACCAAAGAAAGGAAGGTTGAGATGAAATAGACCACATTAAGAGAGCTCAGTTTAAATAATGACTTATGGACTGTATTTTTCTTCATGTTTCCTTCATATCTAAACCCCTTCATTAATATTTTCTGTTTTCAGGAAAAGCCTTCACTCCATCACCTAAAGTAGATGTAGGAGTGGTAAAGTTTTTACCTTTAAAACAACCATTGATAGATGTACCATTTTTACAAGTTGAAAAAGTTCTACGTCATTTCTTTCATTATAGACAGAAAAAATGTTACAGAGGGGCTGAGTAAGTATATAATTAACCCTTTAATTCATTAATCCTTTATTTGTAGAATCCCTTAAATTGCTTATAGAAATTGTCTTTTAACGCAGCTAGTCTTGCAAATTGGCCAATATTGACACAGAAAATGTTACTGATGAGCTGAGTAAGTTTTTATTGGTTCTTTTTAGTTGTAGAATTCTTTCAAGGGAAGATTCTAAAGGGGTTTTCTGAACTGTTCAAGTGTATTGGGGCACTGGTAGGATCCTTTGCACCATTCCAATTTTTAGTCAGATGTCTGTAGTCCAATGTTGAAATCCACAGTCCCTACTTGTGACCTAGGCCAGTGCTTCTATAAGAGAGTATCTCTTATAAAACTTTATACTAAAACTAAGCATTTAATATGTGAAACATTTTTTTATACAAATTATACAATATTTTTTTCAGAACTTTATTTCCAGCTGATCAACAGAAATTAACAGAAGAATTATTTACACGGAGTGAAGTAGATCCTTTTGAGCGTCCATTTTTACTGATAATGGAAGAATATCAAAGAATTTGTCGTGCTTATTCTGATATTTGCGAACAGCATCCAGAAATATTTGAATATGACTATAGAGCTCCTCAGAGTTTGAAACACACACGTTTATACAAAAATTCAGCGGAGAATCAAACTAAGAAACATTTCCTGACAAGTTTACATGAAGATTTTGATACCTCATTTAAACAAGAAATAGATGAGGTGACATAAAATTATTTAGTTAGTTTTTAATAAAGATTGCTTCTTGAGTGTTTCTTGGTTACAATGGTAAAGGTGTTGTGATGAAACAGAAAGAGAAACAAATGAACCTGAGGTCGCATGTCAGTGGTGTTTCTTCAAGGGGCCTGGGTTTGGCCTCACCACTTTCAATTTTTTATCACTTTACATAGTGAAGGAATGACCTCTGGCCACCCTGGAAAATTTTTGTGGCCCCTGCTCGCCCCCTCACCTGGTGTCTCCTAAAATGCAAGACCCTGTCCCCCCCTCCCCTCAACGGTTGGAAATTGCAAAAGAGCAGGTCAATGCCATTGTCCTGTCAAATTTCATCCATTTCACACTGTGTCCTTTCTCATTAGCTGAGCCAGATACAGACACAAAGGATGTAAAACTTCATTTATTTCATTTCTTCCTCTGTTCTTACCAACACCATGTCTTTGAAACGTTGCCAATGGTATTGTATTTTCTGATTCTCTATTATTTTGGTTACGGAATTGGTTATGAAAAGGTTTATTCAGTTGTTAAAACTGGAAATCAACAATTCTACTCGTTATGCAAATGGTCTCCTCCGTCTATTGAACAGATAAAGGTATATCTCAACTTCAAACACTAACACAAATAACTGAACATCAGAATCTCGTTAGCTTCAAGTTGTATAGCCAAACAAATTAAACAATCGTATGAATCCACATAGAAAACAAATCTCTTATCAATAATACTGCTGGACTCATCGATATCAAGTTGGATTGTCCTAGGCTATTTTTATATATATCTTCTATTAAAGAGATGTGAGGAGGTTTTCCATCTGTTCCATAGTATCGGGAATATATTGGGTATATATTTCCATTTTCCCGTCAGTACGTTGTTTGTTTAACCGTATATGACGTCATATGACATGATAGCTACGTCAGTAAACCCTTTGTTTTAGGGAAATTGCAAGACTCACAGACGTCTGATTGAAAATTGCAATGGAGCTTTCTGTATACCATTACAGATAAAAAAAAAATACAGAACCTCTTTACAATCCCTTAAATTTAGAAAAAATCGTATAAAGAAATGCATCTTATTCAAATTTCTTATAATTGAGTTTTCAATTGAGTTCTGGTGCTGTGGGGCCCCCTCTCCCACCCCCTCAATGATTCAAAGAGACGCCATTGCTCTTTGAATGAAAGTGTTTTCATATCACGCAGGCAATCCAACTTGAAGTATTTAATCCAATCAATGATAATATATAATTCTATTGAGCTGCTATCAATACGGTAATTAAATAGGATTTCTATTAGTATTAAAACTCTTTTAACTTTCATTAAAAACTTATATAGAATAGATATTTGGATTGGAATAAAAATCAAGGAGTGGCAGGGTTACATAAGAATTTGCAATATTTAGTTTATAGTTCACATGTAGCCTACCTTGTAGGATTGGTCAATATATTTGTATGTACGTTAGAGCAACAACATTTCTAATTATTACTCAATTACTTAAGGCTACTACGATGCTAATTTCCATGCTTAGATATTTTATCCAGGGCTATATCCTACTTGCTTAATAAGATGATTAGACTTGGTAACTGCGTTATGCTATTATGACATATATAAGCTTTTATTACACAGATAACAGGTACAATACTGGAGATAAGACATAATAAGAGAGATAAGCCATTGTAACAGAGACCAGAGATAAGCTTTTATCACAGAGATAACAGGCATAAAAAAATCTGGAGATAAGACATAATAAGAGAGATAGGTCATTGTAACAGACACAGAACATGGTAACAGAGATAGGCCATGTTAAAAGATATTACATAATAACAGAGATAGGCCATGATGACAGAGATAAAATAAGATGACAGAGATTAAACACGATAACAAATAAATTATAAAAATAAATATAAGCTATGGTAACACAGAGAAATCCCGATATCAGACATTAGCTAGAATAACAGAGAAAATTCAAGATAACAAAGATAAAACATGATAACAGATATAGAATGGTAACAGAGATAGGCCATGATGACAGAGATAAAACATGTTAACAGAGATCAAACAGGATAACAGAGATCAAACATGATAATAGATATAGAATGGTAACAGAGATAGGCCATGATGGCAGAGATAAAACATGTTAACAGAGATCAAACATGATAACAGAGATCAAACATGATAACAGATAAATTGTGAAAATAAATATTAGCTATGGTAACACAGAGAAGTCCCGATATCAGATATTAACTAGAATAACAGAGATAAAACATGATAACAGAGATAAAACATGATAACAGATATAGAATGGTAACAGGGATAGGCCATGATGACAGAGATAAATCATGTTAACAGATAAATTGTGAAAATAAATATTAGCTATGGTAACATAGAGAAGTCCCGATATTAGACATTAGACAGAGATAATACAAGGTAACAGGGGTAAGCCAGGATAAAAAAAGAAAATAAAAGTGTTTTATGACGTCACTCCTGCAAAATTTGTAATGTATCATATACCTTTGTATAATGACTAGAACCACAGACGTCTGATTGAAAATTGGAATGGCACAAATGGATGCTAACATTGTCCCAGATATAATACACATACAAAACTTTAGAAAGCCTCGTCACAATCCCTTTAATGTGATGGAAACTGCATGTCCTTTGATATGTATGTAATATTTATATAAAACTTTTAAAGATAGTTATAACCTATCATGAAGACCGTTGTAGTTTTTGTCCCAATAAGAGCAAACAGCCATTTAATCTGGAATCGATTCTATTCAGTAGCTTTAATCTGTTATTTAAATATTATTCAAGACATGTGCAGCACTTCAACACCAGTTATTCTAGATAATATTCAATACTTGGTATGAACACTTGCGCAATTTAGTAAATATTTAGAAAAGCGGGGTGAGGTCTGAGATCTAAGACAATATTTTGGTGGTAAATAAATCTGTAAAAACATAAACTTGAATATGTGAATCAAATAGAAAAATTTAAATTAATTAAGCTATTTAAAATGTGTAGAATGTTTGTTTTGGCTACGAAATGATTTTTTTGTTATAAGCAGTTGTTCTAAATGAGAGTTTAATATTTCAACTGTATCAAAATGTGTGATTATTTACTTTTGTTAGGCAATTGAAAAGACAATAATTGTTTATTTGTGATATACAATTCATAACAAGGAAATCCTCGATTTGAAATATTGGATTAAATTATCTAAAACATGTGATTTGGATAGAAAACCATTAATTTGTTTTTAACAGTTGAGTTTTCCAAATAAACATATTGTATTTCGAGTGTATTAAAAAGTGTTATACCTAATCTGTTCTGAGTAATTTGAAAGACAAACGAAGAAAAATTTGTGATATACAAGTCAGTATTACTCAATCTGTGATCTACGCTAACAGCTCAACAAAAAACGAAAAGTCACAAAATTGACAGAAATTGTAAATAACCATTTATTTGAACAGAAAACTTTCGAGTAGGTAGGTAGGATATTATGTTCGAGTAGAATACTTCGATCCGAAGATCGAGTGAATTTCGAAGTCGGATGTTTTGATATGATTGTGAAAGTTCCGAGAAATACCCTTACTGAGACAAGGAACACGAAGACGTAAAACTTCATTATACTCTTACAATATTAGTGGATATATACAGTGAAAATGGCCGCCAATCCGTACTCTACCATGAATCTTAAACAGATTGAGAGCAGATTTCCAACTGATCCGGTAAGCTCATGTTTTATTTCTTTTCTTTCTCAACCTCAATTCATTAAGGAAAGATTTTTATTCCAAGTTCTTAGATTTCGTGTTTTAAACACCCTTATGTAGGTTTTGCCTGTTTGGTCTAGAATTTGTGTTTTGGTCACTCTGCAGACATTGTCTGCCAAAACATATATCTTAAACACACTTATATATGTCTTAAATAACGGAACACAAGTTTATGGTATACTACTCCTTAATTTTATTACACACGACGTTTCAACAATCTACATTGTCATCTTCAGGTGACCTACCCCTAAATGTCGCTAAAGCATTAATATATGTCTGTTTGATCCAGAATTCGTGTTGTGGTCAACAGGAATTGTCGGGCGAAAGTATCTTTGTCCAATAACATGAATAGTTTTTTCCCCGAGAAGATAATCACCAAGTCTCCAAGGTTTATCGGACTACAAAAACTTTATATCAATGAAGGAATATTTTGAATATTTAAGCTTGTGCCGTTTAAATAGAGTTTCGTTGTGTTAATGACCATTGTCTATCCTATAGGGATAAATTGTTAGCATTAAACGAGTAATTATTTAGCGAGAGCTATCATATTTTAAAAAAAATCTCCAAGAACACTTAAACCCGTAGGTAGATATTAAAATTCAAGAGCATTTCATATCACTGAAGAAACATTTGGATGAGTTTTGACCTTAGTTACTAAGCAACAACAGGAATATAAATAAAGCAAAGAAAGCTTGGAATATCAGGATAAGTGGGAAGTAAAATGAACAATTTCCGGTTTACTTGTTTTAAAGACCATATGAAGTATTTTTCCCAAACATTGTGGCTTATTACTCTGTTATTGATCCTGGGCAC
Source organism: Lottia gigantea (assembly GCF_000327385.1). Classification (NCBI taxonomy): domain Eukaryota; kingdom Metazoa; phylum Mollusca; class Gastropoda; family Lottiidae; genus Lottia; species Lottia gigantea. Next base: position 2,076,766 of record NW_008707797.1, on the reverse strand, counting down.
ATATTGGTAGTGTGATAACAGCACGAAATGATTTGTTTTTTTTTTACAAAAATTCCTTTTCTAAACTTTTTATTCGTGTATAGGGGACACAGATAGGATCGATTTACATCATTCCAATTGTCAATCAGACGTCTGTGGATTCCCCTAAAAGTAAAACTACTCGTTAGTACGTAAAATAAAAAGGCTGCCAAGGAACAATTCCTTTATTTCATAGCATGATAGCGGCAGTGGGGCGTAAATTACCATTTTAATGATTCACAGACCGTATAGCAGAATGACAAGAAAGTTCAAATTTAAAGTAAATGAATATTGATTATTTTAAATCTAATAATGTAAATGGATCGAATATGTAATGGTGGATATCTGCTCTGACAATATTTCAATATTTGTATTGCATTTTTATTTTAAATAATACTCTTTTCTAAACGGATATTGATAAACGTGCAAAATTAAGAAAATTCTATTAAGCAATTCAGACATGATTTTCTATTTCTGTCTAACATCCCGATTCGAGTATATAACAAAGAGAGATAGAGTTTCTTGCTAATTGCCAAAATCTCGAGTGTGAGTCCAGCCCGGTAAAGATTGTTGTACAAGCTTAACCTGAAACCCGTAACACAACGTTTTAGCTTTCAAGATAATGGAAGCTCAGATAGCTAATTCATATATTTAATCAACACAAAAACGAAATGTTCTAGTAGGTTTATCTACTA
>NW_008707797.1:1902131-2076003 GCF_000327385.1 Lottia gigantea | reverse complement strand
TTTTTGTAATCCATATTCTATTCGTATCGACTACTGCTACCTAGTATGTTTCGCCAAAATGTTTTTTTGTTGGATTTCGGGTCTGGTTCGGATCGTTAGTACTTGGTTTACTTATTCGATCACTAAATGTCGATCAAACCGTTCATCAAATTAATCAAGATTAAAAGAGAACTAGATCTTGTACCAATTCACTTATAATTGACTCCAGTCAATATCTATAATATATTGCATACAGTCGATGGAATCAATCGGTTATCTGAGTTCACAAAATCACCCGTTCATCAATTTATATAAAATAAATTATATTATATTTCTAACTATTTGTGTATTAGTGAGTGCATAGATATCTTTGTTATCTGATGCAGTAAACGTTTCTGCACAGTGAAATTAGGTGTTCCAGAAAGACGAGCATGTCATGCATCAATACAGCAGACCTGTTTATATTAATTGAATTGAACTATGAATAGAATGATTGTTATCTCTGCTAATTATTATATGCCCTATTCAATGTTGACTCATAGGTGCCAGAGGACGATCTAAGAGTTCATTCACCCACATAATCGACGAAGTCTCGATTAAACGTTGTTTAAGGGCATTCATATTTCTGTTATATTTGGAAATGAAAATCCGTACCAGCAAGATAATTCCGTTAATCATAATTGAGAGTAAAGTTGTATAGTAGTGCTATCATGTTTTTTCTAACAGGTTGCCATGCAGCTTCTACAAATGTCTCTTTGTCCATCTAATTTCGTAACTCAAGCCATTGTAAAATGTAGAGTACGGTCATGTCTATAGAGATGTTTGCATTAATCACTTCGGCAGATATTACTAAATGGCCCATCATAACATGTCTTTCATGTGACATCAACTATTGTTTGACCATACATATATACCAATAAAATGTAATCTCTATTCTTTTTTTATCATGCTTACTTCAAATTCCAATCTACAATCTGTAATTCGTTTGTTGACCTTCTATTTAGAGCATGATTTGATTTTCAATACAGTTCAATAAAGTTCGGTTTATAACAGGTCAAACTCAATGTTTACCTGAGGGACTGGAACTATCACGGCTACAGTAAGCTAGGTTCAGGATGCTAGCATGTCCATATCTCTTAAATTGATCTTTCCATGATTTTCTGTACCAGTTCGAGACGACTAGAATGACCATTTACTACGGAGTAATTGAGATGTCCCATGGATAGTAATAGTAGAATAGAATAAAAGACCACGTTGTTGCATTGTTCAAGTGTCCGAATTAAGAATAACAAAAAAGTTACAGTCCGATGTAATTTTGTAGCAGTAGAACAGTAGGACATAGTTCAGTCATTATTTACAATTCGTATAACACCTTCATTATATTAATTGGATCATGTACTTTAAGTATTATTAGTCCTCTTAGTATTGTTAGTCTTCTAAGTATCCTCAGTGCAGATCTGACGAGTCCTATGTGTGTTATCAGTACAGACGAGGCGTGTCCGCCCTGAGGGAGACGTAGTTTGTTATTATGTTAAAACATCAATAACTGATAATGTATTGAGTATCATTTCCTAACAACTGATTGATAATAAGCCAAGAGTCAATATCAATTACTATTAACTCTTTTCTAGATATAGTGGATATTTCTATATTGATAATTGACCAATCAGAACAAGCTGTAGGTGAACACAGATAACACAGCAGCTGTATATACATTCTTTTGTTCCTGTAATCATTTTGTAATATTATAACATTATAATATTGCCTCCGTGAAGTTTTAAAATGTGCGCTTTCTTTTGTTAAGTTATATTTTGTTTCAAGTAACATCACATCCCTAAGTTCCAGTGACAGAAGTTATCTGTAAAAACATTGTAACATTAGTGTAGGTACAGGAAGTTTCCCTCGGAAGGTTTTGAAGTGCGCTCATTGTTTGTAAAGCAACAATTCGTTTCAAGTAACATCGGAGTTCTAGTGACAGTTATTTTGTAATTTTATAACATTGTAACATTGGCGTATGTCCAGTATCTTACTTCTGTGACCCTTTGAAATGTGCGTTTTCGTTTCTAAAGACATATTTTGTCTATGACTTTCAAGTGAAAATTACCAATGTTAATATTCAAGAATTATACCATGTAGGTCCTTGATAATTCTTCTGTGAAAGGTTAAAGAAGTGTGTACCAGGTTTAAGTGAACGAGTGATACCTGGTGTTTCTTAAGCTTCACTTGAAACTTTGTTTTAAACGTCCGCTATCGTGGAATTAAAATTATAATACCTGAAGTTTCTGCATCCATGTGTATATTTAGAATTCAGATCTTTTCTATACGACCCGTGGATTAATCTGGAACATTTGATCATTGTATTGTTGATCGTGCTGCAAATATACACCAGGGAGTTGTTTAAATGTAACAGCTTATTATTTTGTATTGAGTGGGATACGCATACGTAGATATATATGTTATGTTTAGTTTTTGTTATGACTTGACTCCATGGTAGTGGCTCACAAGAGCTGTAACTTCTTGAAAGGTTATGGAGATTTTCTCTTCTACTCGGATTTAAAAACAAGATATAAGAGGCTTCCTGGATTTATGGATTCTAGATTTAAAATCGTCGAACAAAAACCTGTTATATCTATCTTGGAGACGAGTAGAGTCATACTAGGTAACGGCATGCATATTAGCACTGATCTGTACCAAAACAAAAGAAATCATTCTTAAGTGTATTTTTTGGAATATTCACTCGTGGAAATGTTCTCGTCGTTCCAAATGAGAAAATACGACGTTTAAAGAACCCTCCCTAATATATATGTGATTCTTATGTATACAAAATATACCAATCTAAACTAGTAAGATAGCTTCTAGTAACTATTTACTAGTACAGTACTGTACTACTAATGATAACTTTAATTGGTCAGAATGGTTTTTTCAAAGCGGTCAATAAACGGTTTTATAAGTGGACATGCTTTATATATATTCATACATTAGACGTTGACTTATCAGTTGGGATTCTAATTTAGACCAGTTATTAGTTTAGAGCAATGTCTTCTGAAAATTTTAAAAAAGGTCTACGATATGATGGAGCAGTACTAACAATATGAGGACATACCTTATATATACTTAAATATCAGTCAGAGGGTATGAAGTGTGCCATTGTCGTTGAGATTCTAATTTAGACCATTTACACTGCTAATAAGAGGAGTCTTGCAATAGTTCTGAAAATGTGTTCCAGGTCTGTGATAGGATAATGGAGAAGAAACCAGGAATTCTACGCTGGGACAAGATAAAGGGTTCTGTGGGTGATGACGGACAATCAAGAAAACAAAACGGTGTTTCTGGAAACATTTCAGGGAACGGAACGGAATTCCCCGTCCCTGTTGAAACACCAACAGAAACGGAAAATCATCTGGATAGGACTACAAGATACACCGCTTCTGCGCCAACCGATTCGCTTTCAAAAGACCAAATCTCAAATGATTCTGGATTTTCCGCAGAACAGAAACAAATTCAGAGTAATGAAATTGACTCTGATGACACCCCGCTTCATGGAAATTCTAATATTGTTAATAATGAAAAGTCTGCTCCCACCGAGACGGGTGGAACACATTTGCACAACATTAATAAGGATGTAACGCAACGTCTATCTGATTATAATGAAAAGGTCACAAATGACAAAGTACCACAAATGACAAATGGTGCTGATGCATCAAACAAAGAAATAGACAAATTTAAAGACAATGCTCTAGAATGGGATCCTTTGTGTAACGACTCGAACCAAAAAGGTGAAACGCCCGAAACTGGTGATACTACTGAAGATGCTCATCAAACAAAATTCACGGAATCCAGCGAAAGTCACGAGAAACAAGATGAGTTCAGCAGAAAACATGAAAGAACGTTTCGACTGTATAAAAGTAAATACTTTGATATCAACTATGTTCCTCAACAAGGAAGACATGACAAGGTAAAATTCTTATTCTTTTGTTAATTTAAAACATTTGGAACTGAATGATTGTCGTCTCACATGCAGAGAAATTAATATTCTACTATGTGCAGGTTGTCAGGTATTGACAGTGTAACATGCAAAGAAGAAAACCATGCATTCACCATCAAAATTTATTCTACCAAGCGCCCGTGTCGTGTCGGTACGCACTCTATATGTACAAGAAAGGTGCAAAGAAAGATACAAACGCATCAATCAATGATTAATATCACCCTCCGTTTTTGTAACATCCAAATACATTAAAGAATCTCAGAAGCAGTGTGGCTGTTTGTTGGAAATAGCTTTGAATAAAGGGCTTATGTCTTTATTCCATCAATTTTGATTTTTGTACATTATGAAAACAGTATAGACATCGGATCATCCAGATTTACATTTTAATGAAAATGATAATCTGTATCAAACAAAGTAATTTCGAATTTAATAGAATTGTCAACAAATTTGCATTAGCTTCAATGTATCTGTAAATATCCAGACTGAAGATCCAATCTTGATAAAATGTATACAAGCATATAATGAAGAGTTTCTAAAGTAGCCAATTACCAAGAGACGTGAACACTTTCACACTATCCTTATCATGTTTACAAAACAACACAAAACCGGAAAGAATTTCATGGTTTCGGTGTCAGAGCACGCGGTGACATAAATGGAACTCTTAGTTCTATTACGTGATTAATTCAACATTAATTCAAATAACGCGAGTGACAATCTTTTATTATTATTTCCTCTTGGTATAACATTAAATTTGTTGATAATGTTTACAAGTCATGAAATAACGTGTGTGTTTATTGCTTTATCATTTTTATACGCCCACATCTCTCTATATGACCCCTGTCCGTCGGTCCGTCAACATTTGCTTGTAAACGCTCTAAAAACTAGATTTCAAATGAAATTGGGTATGTGTATACATATTCATAACACGAAGATTAAGTTCGAATTTGAGCTATTTTGACCGTTAGAAGCAGAGTTATTGCCCTTGTCCCAAAATCTTGAATATGCTATTACTCTCTTAGTTTTTAACAGATTTTGATGAAACTTAAAATGGATGTTTCGTTTTTACCATCCGCATGCCGTGGTGGGCGTTTATCTTTATATTTGACGTATGGAACAGAACGAGACTAAATAGACGATTTAGCAAAAAATTTAATATAATGAAAATTGTATTCCTATATTCGAAAAAATAAAACACAAAATTAATGCAAATATCAATGACTTTTTTCACCAAAGTGACACTTTTTTCTGTTCTGAAATCGACCTTTTAGTCGACATACACGTTTTATGTTTGTAATAAACATTCATACATTTCTAACGCTCCGAACTTGTCTCGAAGTGTAGTTCTACTTGTCCGACTTCAGGCTGAAAATGGGTCAGTTGTCTGAAAATCGCATAACGCATTTTTATTTTGACTTTTTATGTAGAGTTAAGAGGAGAATGATACGACACAAGTGTGCCAGCTCAAACGACTTGACGTCTAACTCTTAGCGAACACCAGGACAACAGGTACGTAGGTGCCGCTCAGTCACGTAGACTAACCAATGTATCATTTCAATTAACATACTGCGTTATATCACTATTATTATTTTTAATTATCTTGTCAGCTACATCCGACTGTTTTATTGAAGGAGAGGACACTCATAGTTTAATTTATCTTTGTCTAGTTAGTAAAAGTTTCTATTTACATTGACAAATTAATTAATAGTAATTGAAGTATATCTAGGCCTATATTTGATAAGCATATGTTGTCATAGTGATAAGTTTATGTTTTCAAAAATTTCCATGATGCTAGATATTTAGAGCATGAAATACCGACAGCCCAAGAGAGATAACTCTAGTCTATTTATGATATTAATTAGTAAATTGATGGAAGTAATGGAAATAAGGAAATAGGGTGAAATTGGATGAAAATAGAATCTGAAAAAAACGTCGACAAAATATCGATTATTGATTGGATGATATTTTTTTCCATCCTGACGTCACTCAATTGAAGCTTTGCACATTTCCGGTAACCTTTCAAATTTAGATTTGGTATTATGAAAAGACAAGCTTGCCCATTTATCACTCAATGGAAAATATTGATGTGTAATTTTTTTATACTTATACTTTAAATTGATTATTGAAAACGTTTATTTATCGTATCATAGAATACAAATAGAATCCCTTCACATCAACAATTGACTATGATTTAAACTTGAGATGTTGCGTGTTTGGTGATATTTAACATTTACGTTATAAAAGTGCACTGGCATTGAGACATGTACCATACTTGCAATTAAATATATTGTAACATCATCATTGTCGTCAGTATCTCAGCCTTCCTCGTCATCAGTGTTTTGATAGTTTTGAATAAATAAACCAAGTATTAACGATCCGAACCATAAAACGAAAGCCGAAATCCAAACAACATATTGACGAAATATAGGTAGCAGTGTATGAACCTTACTATGACGAAGTATGTCATAATGAAAAGTTGTATTGGCTTTTTTTATCAGATAAGATTGTCTCCGGTGTCAGCATTCATCCTAGGAGCTATAAACTCTTCAGTCAAAGTAGAAACACTTTATGAAAAGGACAGGTTGGTCATATTCGATAGTTGATTTGAGTCTATATGTAAATAGTTTTCAGAAGTACTAGAAATGTACGAAAATAGCAAAATTGCTTCAAAAACATCTGAAACTAGGAACTTCACTATCTATTTCAATAAATGTCTTGAATAAATATGACAGAGTCTCGAGAAATGTCGAGTCGTCATGTTATCTTGAAATGATGTATTAAAATCAGCGCACTTCGGACTCGTGGAACTCTTTATTATCCATAACAAAATGATGTAATATTAAGAGTACAATGAGAGATCCCTATGACTCATCAAACTGAAGCGACCCCACCTGGAGAGAGATTTGTTTAATGTTTATTTTGAATGTTTGTGAACATAATAGTTAATTAATCTGGATATTAATGTTGGGTATTGATCACCGATTAGTTATGTCATTATCTCGTAATAGGCCCGATATTTAATCGATAAGATGGGGTAGTCTTATCAGATCGATATTGTGCAATATAACAGCAAAACTCTGGAATTGAAGTTAAAAAAGAAATGTTCGTGGGTGGGTATTTTCTTCCGATCCAATCAGATCGATATTATACAATATGGCAACAAATAGTTCAAAACATTTGAAAAAAACCTGTCCTTGGTGGGAATTTGTTTAGAAATTTCGATACGATGGGATAGTCTGAATATAGAAAAAAAAACTTATAGCGAAAAATTTATAACTTCTTATTACAAATTGGTTAAATATATTTGCTTGTGTTTTTGTTTTGTTACAGGATTATCGGATATAATGCACTGTAATATCTTTGTGGTTTGGTTTCTTGAAAATGTAGTTTTCTCCCTTTGAAAGTACTCCAAACTATGAAATCAATCAAGATTTATTGGTTAGTGAGGCGTTTTTATTTCTCGCTATTGCCACTTCAACAAGAATCAAGAATTAAAGCTAAAAAAAAAACGGAACGAAAGTTTGTTGTAATTTTAATTATATATTAAACCGGCATGGAATTTACCATTGTATTAATGTCTACATAATAATATCTAGAAGTATTGCTGTCTAAAACCTTGGGCGGACGTCCACGACCCTGTAATAATAGTAATAATAGTAATAAGATCTTTATTTGGGTGAAAATTAGGCCTGGCCTTTTTACAATTTTGCCCTTCAAAGGAACACAACATATAATGCAAAGAAACTAAAAACAACAAAACAACAATCACAAAATCAGTAAAACTATTAACAGTTTCATTCAACTGATTATGTTGTTCTATTTTTTCAAGAAAAAAAAAGGGTTTTTTTTTAAATTTTGTCAAATCATTGATTTTCTTTAATCGATCAAGGTACAGGGTTCCATAAACACGGGCCTTTATATTTCAAGCTATTCTTATATATGGATTTAATAGGTTTTGGAATAAGGAATCTCTGTTTAATGGATGCATATGGTGTGTTTTTATATTGAAGAATCCTGTAGGATCAAATACATTGATAAACATAACTCAGCTTATGTGTGTCCATAAAAACGCTCCTAAATTGAACCGTATTGATTGAAACTCCTGTTAAAGAAAAGTAAATGAAGACAGAAAATCATTAAACAAAAATCAATAAACCATTGATATGATCTTTATTAAATAATGTTAAATACAAGTTTTTAATAAATGATCTTTATTCAATAATATTCAATACAAGTTTTTAATAAATGATCTTTATTCAATAATGTTCAATACAAGTTTTTAATAAATGATCTTAATTCAATAATATTCAATACAAGTTTTTAATAAATGATCTTTATTAAATAATGTTAAATACAAGTTTTTAATAAATGATCTTTATTCAATAATATTCAATACAAGTTTTTAATAGATGATCTTTATTCAATAATATTAAATACAAGTTTTTAATAAATGATCTTTATTCAATAATGTTCAATACAAGTTTTTAATAAATGATCTTTATTCAATAATATTCAATACAAGTTTTTAATAAATGATCTTTATTCAATAATGTTCAATACAAGTTTTTAATAAATGATCTTTATTCAATAATGTTCAATACAAGTTTTTAATAAATGATCTTTATTCAATAATATTCAATACAAGTTTTTAATAAATGATCTTTATTCAATAATATTAAATACAAGTTTTTAATAAATGATCTTTATTCAATAATATTAAATACAAGTTTTTAATAAATGATCTTTATTCAATAATATTAAATACAAGTTTTTAATAAATGATCTTTATTCAATAATATTAAATACAAGTTTTTAATAAATGATCTTTATTCAATAATATTAAATACAAGTTTTTAATAGATGATCTTTATTCAATAATATTCAATACAAGTTTTTAATAAATGATCTTTATTCAATAATGTTCAATACAAGTTTTTAATAGATGATCTTTATTCAATAATATTAAATACAAGTTTTTAATAAATGATCTTAATTCAGTAATGTTAAATACATGTATAAATAATCCGCTGGCTGTGGAGACTTTTAATTTTTGCCCCGGTATGGCGGGTTGAATATGATATAGACCCAACCTTCTGAAACGCCCGACGCCACTCGACGACAGGTCTATTTAGGATCCTTTTCGGAGGAGAATCTACCATGTAAATTTTATATTTCTGTATTAGGTGTGACAAGAAATAGCCGAGAAATCAATGAACAAATATTATGATAAATGAATAATAAATAAGTAGTACGTTTTAAGAAACCTTTTATTTGAACAAGGCAGAGTCTATACATAACTTCTAACTTTTCATCCAAAAAATCGAATCTTATTAAACAATTATTAGATAAATGGTTTTATAAATATGCTTCATATGAGTCTAAGTTCGTAATAACAGCTTCTGTAAATCACTCGAAGTCACTCTGCAAGTTGGTTGATCAACCGTGCATCGTGTCCAATCCACACCCCTATTCGTCAGACTTGTTTATAAGACCATGTCAAAACCCGTATTCGTGATACGGTGATCAACAGTGTAATTGTCTCAGTCACAATCGCAAGTTAGGAAAGGAATTGCAGCGCAGCTCATCATCGTTAATAGAGAAATACACTGCATTATGAATAATAGGGTTTTCAACTGAGTATGAGCTTGACAAGTCATTATAGACAACTTATTTAGTTTTTCTGAATTACAGTCACGCGTTCGGAATTCCAGTCCATTGGTAATTCGTGGATGATGTATCACATAGACTGCATTATAAAGATATTCTCTAAATTTTCAAATTTTGATTTTACGCTTGGCAAGTCCATATAACCAACTAATTTAGTTTCACAATCTCAATCGCATATTGTAGCCAACCAGAGAAGATCAAGGCCAATATATCCACAATGATTGCATTGTATAAATATATTGCTATGTTTTGATATAATTTAGAATGACTGACAGTTGTCAATCTATCATTCTTATAATTACCCTTCTTCACAACAGACAGAATTCAATCTCGCAGAACAAATCGACTTCCTGAAAATGCATGTAGTCACAGGAATCTAGCAGGAATTTCGAACCAAACCATTGTTTTCTTTAGGAATTTTGATAATGTTGTGAAATACAAGTCAAATGTGTAAAATATTAAGGCCGGTCTGGGGTGAAGTCTTGTACAATGAACGTTTAGCTTCAGAGGAAAGCCAATATATTTGGTACCCCCTACAGTGATTACATTGTAGGCGAAGGAGATCAGGTCGTTCGCACTCTATTTAGTCTAAGTGTTGCATTCATATGTCTCGTTGTCATTTTTGCTAATGATTGACTCAATTTTGAAATTCCATACATCTTACAAGACTATAAGAATTATTAAAAATGTAGGAAAGATTATATCAAGATAAGCTACTCTGTCTTGTGAAGATACAAACATCAAAGACAAATTCATATTGAAGTTTACATTAGTTGCTTATTCTGAAGAATATTTAATCAATGTGTACAATAGATATCTTTAATATTTCAGATTCCCATTTCTCTATATCACTCTATAATTGATGTATTGAGTACTATTTTAACAGTGGTATTCCTATATCACTCTATAATTGATGTATTGAGCACTATTTTAACAGTAATATTTCTATATCGCTCTACAATTGATGTATTGAGCACTATTTTAACAGTGGTATTCCTATATCACTCTATAATTGATGTATTGAGCACTATTTTAACAGTAATATTTCTATATCGCTCTACAATTGATGTATTGAGCACTATTTTAAACAGTGGTATTTCTATATCGCTCTACAATTGATGTATTGAGCACTATTTTAAACAGTGGTATTTCTATATCGCTCTACAATTGATGTATTGAGCACTATTTTAACAGTGATATTTCTATATCACTCTATAATTGATGTATTGAGCACTATTTTAACAGTGGTATCTCTATATCGCTCTGTAATTGATGTATTGAGCACTATTTTAACAGTGATATTTCTATATTGCTCTATAATTGATGTATTGAGCACTATTTTAACAGTGATATTTCTATATTGCTCTATAATTGATGTATAGACCACAGGTATTTATATCAAAAGTACCCTCCAAAAATTATTGAAAAATTTCCTTTAAATTAACGTAACCATTGTGAGGAGCATGAACTCAAAAGTTCACAGATAAAGGTACGGATTAAAGCTATTACGAATTTACTCATGTTTCCATGTTGTAGAAAGACTCAGTATATATACAGGTAAACAGAAATGCTATTTGTTCAATATATTCTGTTAGCTTCTAGAAGCTTGTTTTTATTCCGAGTAAAAATAAGTTCTCTATTACCTGTCGATAGACAGTCATCATGGCCATAATTTCGCCAATTATTTCATTAAATCCCGATCTTTTATTCAAACTGTATGGAAAGCAACACACCTTTATTCAGCGACTATTATTTACAGATAGACAGTCGATTCTCTCGACAGGGACAATAGGTTCTGTTTGAAGTGAGCTAAATTTCTTCTTAAGTTGACTGAAATCAATCGATGTCGTCACTCAATGATGTTCATAAATACTTCAATTAGTTACATCAAAATTCAGATATATATCGCAATCATCTGCGAGGACGGGTCGATTATTGTCTTTCATAATATCATATAAACACTTGACCCCCCTATTCATTAACAATAGGCTGATCGACGTCATCCATCAAGGTACCGACGTTTTCAATGTAACCATGGTGTCGCGTTCTGATCGCGACTTTTCAAGATCAGAAAGTGTTTTGTTATTTAAATCCAATGATTAGCTATTTACTCGATTTCACCAAGTGCTTTTAAATCACTACTTTTATACTTTTTGTAACTTTTATGTTATTTTCTGCAAAAAAAAAAAACAACTTGAGGTGGATGATATTGTAACGTTTATGGACTTTAAAAGTTTTTTGGGAAAATTCGCAAAGTGATTTGTCATTGTAAAAGAGGAAGTGTATTCGGAAGACGTCTGTTCAAACCTTCGACCAAATTATTTAGGCAACTCTCAGATTGTAGGTTACGGTCTAAAATCAAAACCTAACAGTTACTGAAGGGATAACAGAATTGGAAAGAGGTGTATGAATTGTATTTAACAAAACGAAACCAAATATTTTTTACAGCAATCAGGTTGGCGGTTCAGTTAGTGTCTCAAATCCAAACTCCATGGTTATTTTTATTATAGACAAAGAGGGTTGGGAAACAAGGAGATGGTGTGTGTGTGTTGGAATTAATATTAACTAAACGAGGCTGAATATTTTAGAAAAGAAACCATAGAGTCATACTCTAGACACTGGTGTTTTTTGTTTTAGTGATTTGAGAATTTTGAATATTTTTTGCTAAAAGATCATCAGATTTCACGATCTAGTGACAATTCGCAAACAATTTATGAAAGTATAGTAACAAACTTTTACTGGAGTAGGATATAATATATTTAGTGGTACTTTGTGGAACATTGTTGTGCTAAAACTTATCTCAATCTGAAACTTTTTGACTCAACCAGTACCTTCGTTGTTCTTGGGTGATCTTTTTAGATATTTTTTCTTACAGTTTTGATTCTGTTTTCAACTTTTTAAACTATCTGACCCAATGTTCCATATTCTTGTTAACATTAAAACTTGAATACGCTATGTCAATCTTTTATATTGGCCATAGAGAATAACTTTAATGCATATTCAATCGATTTTCATTAACGTACTCTTTAAAAGGTCCTTAAAAATCTTTTGAAATTGAAAAATAAACAAACTTGTTTGAGTCAATCAATATTTAGGTAATTCCATTCAGCTCAAATTAAAATATTCCAATCACTCTAGAAAATTACAACACTGTTGGATTTTGGACAAACTATTAAAATTGAAACATTTTATGGATTAGAAGTTACTATCAACCCTGAAACAGGTCTTTTAGAAAAACATCATCCGAAACTAGTTTAATATTTCGTACATTGATAAGGTACAGGCCTACGCGACGATGTTTGGATTATGTTGAGGGTTTTGAATACCTTACTTTAGGTTTTGAAGCTGCATTGGACCTTCAACTTTGAATAACGCGTATATTATGGACACAATTTTTGTTCTAAGCAGTGAACCTATTTTAAGATGAAAATTCAAAAGTGACTTTCTTTAAAGACCAGAGAAATCTAAACGGAACAGAGAGTTTTTCGGAAGTAGGAAATGAAGAGTATTTTAGGTTGTTATTTTATATACAGACGTGTAAAAGTGATTTTTGAATGCGTCAATTTGATTGGTTGATATTATATGTGGAGCGTGTTTTCGGAAATTTGAAATTTCATAATGTCGAAATTTGGAATACAAAACCTAGATAAAGGATAAAATTGTTCTAAAATGAAATTGACGCAAAAGATTTTTATTTTACTAACTAAACATTAATAATTCATTCAAATATTAAGTGACAAATTCAGACTTTCAAAATGGATAAATTCACACGTGACCTTATAAAGTCATCTGCTGCCAGTACGGCTAGTAACAGCACCGGAAGTAGTGGAATAGGATCTTTAAAGAGTGAAGACAATTCGGACAACAATTCCATCGCTTCAGATCCACCAAAACACACCCCACCCGCCCCTCCTAGAGTTCTCAAGTTGATACAAAAAGGTGATTGGATAGCGTTAGAGAATTTATTGAGAAATATAGAAAAGAATCACCCCGATCTGTCCCACATTGATGAGGTAAGATATAAATTTGCATCAAATGATGCTTCTTCACATTGTCAAACTATTAAAAACTCTTTCTTACACCTTGACATCATTATGTACTTTTCTTGTACCACGAAAGTTTTTAATACAGCGAATGTCCGAAATCGAATATGGCCATTCATAGCCGTCGACCTGTAGGTACCAGTTCGCATGGACAAATTGTTTACAGTCTCTCTGCTTTTAGCATTAAAAAGATAAGGTTCACACAAACTTGTTGTGCCTTACAGTCTAACATGGAATATTGATAAAAAAAAATATTATAGACTTTAAAATGTTATAGCTTGAGGTAGAATCGGAGAATAATTGATATCAACTGAAGCTGAAAGTTGACAGAGATTTTGACATTATAAAATATGTATGGTATTGAATTGCAGCAATTTGAGACGCTGTTAGATCGATAATCTGAAATTTATCATGCATAACACAAGACTCATTTCGAACATGACTGGTATAAGAAAAGAGTACACATAAAGCATCTTCATAACTATATAACTTCTTCTTATACCTTGACAGCAATAACCACTGTTCTTGTATCGCAATACAGTGATCTGATTCGATTGTACGCCAGCGAATGCAACCATTCAGAGCACTCGATAAATAGTCTGTGATCGAAGCCATAATGTTTACAGCTTTTCTGTCGAGAGCTCTGATTGATTGTAATCGCTAGCGTATAATCCAATCAAATTGCTGCATTTACAAACTTTCATGATACTAGGATAGTGACTATTGCAGCCAAGGTATAAGAGAAAGTTCTCAATAGCTTGACATTGTGAAAATGTTTTTCTACGGCCAACAGCGGACACAGCGTAGAGCTGAAAATGTGTCACTTATGTCATATATTAATCACCTTGTTTACAGAACCAATTGTTTAAAAGTTGAAATCATTGGAGTTTTACGTCTAATTCTCTTTCACCTGACTGTACTAAAGAAGACGGACAACACCACACCGTGCACTGAGGAAAGTTTTGCCAGGGTCGTTGCATTAACCTACTCCTTTTCTATTTCCAACTGTCGAAGACAATTATTCCACGTCAGTCGCTCCGACCTTCTTCACTGACAAAGTGGGAAGTCGAGTTGAAATCCGAATGTGCTTTCTCGATCTAGGTATTAAAGGTTTGAGAGAAAGCGGAACGAATTGTTATAGAACTTTGTTACAGTTACAGAACAAATTGTTTTTGAACTAGGTTACAGAACGAGCTGAGAAGTAATAAGTTCAGTGGTCCAATGTTCAGTAAAACGTATATTTAATGATTTGTTACATCAGGATGAATTTAACAGAGAGATTTGAGCGATAATTGGTTAAATTGTCCTGGTTTATCAACATCGACTCGAGCAAGGATTGTTTAAGTGGACCGACTTACCCCACAACGAATTTAGAAATGATTTTGTCAGGGGACCGATCCACCCCACAACGAATTTAGAAATGATTTTGTCAGTGGATCCACCCACCCACAACGAATTAAGAACTGATTTCTTTAGACTTTGTTTGACTTGGACGATGAGGTTTTGTCGAATCTATATCCAATGTGAAATAATTTGTCTGCAATCGATTAACGTTCACTTGGTCAGTAGTAGATCTAACTATAATTCTGTCCGACTTGCCCCAAGGTGTGTTAAATAATAGTGTGTTTAAATGTTGACTGACAGAGATATTCCATTAGTTCTCCATTTTGTCTTGTAATGTATTCCTAAATTCTTATCATTGTTACAATCGAAACTCAACAGTCATCTTGTAGAAATCTAGATCCTTGTTAGATCTAGCAAAATAATTACAAGAATTGTTTCAAATTAGCGCCTTTGTTCCCTAGCCCTCTGGTCCAAGCTATGTATGTAACACAAATCATTCGTTTATGATTAAAGATGTCAATTGTGTTTGAGTCCAACTAAAGCCTATTGTCTCTGATACCTTAATTAAACGGATGTCCAATACATATCTAATTGGGCCAATTGTTTCCATGTTCGCTCTGAAGGTTTGTTTAGCTCTACTGAAATCAACTTCGGGCCACAGCAAGGTGTCTTACATTGTCTTCATGGAGATAACCATTGCCAAGTCTGATCTATATAGTGGTGTGTCGCAGGCTATGCTTACTTTTCAAAACACCTGTTGGTACTTCTCATTTGAGGAGTTTTCTACTATGTATTTATTGCTCCCGAATTCATCATGCTTTTGGCGACATGAGGTGCAGGAAAGTAGGACGTAAAACTCCATTGATTTCATATCATGATTTTGACGAGAGCTTTGGTTAACGGAAGTTTGTAAGGATTTCTTTTTACCGGATCTATTTATTTTTTTTATCAAGTCTGCTCTAGATCTGTTTATGTTTTTATGATTCGTTTTAAGACTGACACCAAAGTAATGTTTTGTTCGGTGACCTGCTAGACTAAGTAACAATAGAATATAATAGTAAGGTATTAAGGATCACGTGACAGATTGTGAGGGTGTTGATAATATTCTCAGATCTAATTAAAGCAATCATTGATTAAATGATTATTAAAAACCTCCAGTCGATATAGCTGTTTAATTCTGAGGAATTATAACTTAAGATATTGCAATGTGACTTCTCTCTGTAAACTTTTAAATAGTTTTGACATTTAAAAAGTAATGGCTATTTTTTGTAATTAAAAATTTCAGACACGTCAAAGTACACGTTTCTCTAGATTTTGGTATATAGTTATCGTTAATTTGAGGAAGAAAGTTTCAGCCTACAAACAAATAGAATAGAATGCCCATTTAAATAGCTTTATGTTATATATGCCTTTCAGCTTTGTATAAATACCGAATTTTATGAGAAATTGGCTTTTAACAAGCTGATGACTCTCCAATCCAGCGACCAAAAAGTTGTTCAGGGCAACTCTGTCGGTATTTCACTTCCGTGGAACGGGTAAGGCCATATTTGTCTGGCTAAATAGAAACTCATATATATAATATCCTTAGCTTAGAATACAAAACAAAACACGTAAACCCTGAGGGGTAAAATTATGAACGACATTGCAGAAAATCAATCAGAATGTGGAATAAACTAAATTTGATTCTGGTGTTTGTTTTGAAGTCAATGTTTATATCAACAAATTGTTTGTTATATACATAAGTTATAAAAGAAACTATATATAACTTAATTGGTTATACAGGCCTAAAAATAAATAACTCAATATATCATATTATATATACCCCAGAGCAGAATTATTGTCATTGTTCAAGGTGGCAACAATCATATTATAATAAGAGTACAACTTCGATTCCGGAGTTGTTTACTTATAAGCCTACTTTTGGTGTAAATTGGGAGGCCTGTATGAAATATCGCGCCCAAGGAGATATCAGAACTGATCTTTTGCCAGTTGTGTGGGATTTAAACCCTGACACCATTTGTAGCCAATTTTTAATATCTGAAATTTCGTAGGCAACCTTGAATTGAGAATCGAAGGTCAAATTAAGATCTCCATGGTTGTTCTCCCTTTTCGACTTATGACACGTTCAGTTTCCTGAACGTTGGCTATTTTGTAAATGAATTTTATTTTTATATTTTTTGAATTTTATATTTTAGGAGACGGGGGTGACGCCGTTAATGTTAAGTATAAGAGAAAATAAACTGGTAGTTGTTGAACGGCTGTTAGATTTAGGTTGTAACGTCAATGAAAAAGCTAAGGTAAGGATACATCAGGATCGATATTATTCAATTTATTAAGATTTCGGTGTAGGGATTCTCCTAAACGTGCAGGCCTAGGTTGGAACAAATACTTCATTTAGAAAATGGAAAAAAAACTGGATATGGAACTGCTGGGTGTTTTTCTTCTGTTCTGATCTGAAATTAAATAAAATAATAACTCGCCCAGTGGGTCAGACTTTAGATTGTTTCATAGTCTCTCCCTAATTTTCAGTCCAGAATCCCTGTCTCGGTATACCATAGTGAGATTGCACATAGTATATTGTTGTTCTTGCTGACAAGTGTAATAGTTTTGTCATTTATGGTTTCAGGATGGACGAACAGCTCTCCATTATGCTGCCAGCTATGCAAGAGATGATATTATTAAATTGTTACTCAGTCGGAAAGCTGATGCCACGGTTCCTGGCGGGGTAAGTTTCTTTTTCTTTTTATCAAGTAATACTCACTGAGACTGCCTTTTTTCACCATATCCTATTGGTTGGCTCTCTTATATTGGTAGAATCAGAATTCTTTGGAGTATACAATGACGAGTATCTTAGAATACTTACTTATCTTAAAAAGATTTTAAAGAGCTTTTCTAAAATTTATATGTGTATCGGGGACATTGCAAAAATTTAATGGTCAAAACGGTTTTCCAAAAAGTTCTGAAAGCACTTAGCAACATCTTCAGCTTCACGGAAACTGCCGAGAATTACCGAATGTAAGTGAGCCAGACAGATCAGCTGATAGATAGTATGAGTACAACTTGGTGAATTGCAATAAAACTCATAAACCATTATATTTTTATTGGTTTTAAATTGATATAATGAAACCAATATTTATTTTACGTTTTAACAATAAGTACATTTTTAATGAAAATAATTCTTTGTTATTTCAAGAATCAATATTAAAATAGGTTTTAATACATTAACTTCTTGAATTGTATTAATTTTGAAGTTAAATGTCATAATTTTTTTTAGTATATTTGTTTGTAAAGTATGGAATATTAAAACCGAAGTTTTACAAGTTCTCCTAATGTACATACGGCAAAAACATATTTGAAATGTATGGCCTAAAAAGTTTAGAAAAATATATCATGTAAAACATGTACTACTGGAAGCTAGGATAGGGTGGGGAAGGCTTTCCCTTGCTCAGTGACGTTTCAGAAAAGAGGCTGGCCCGGTTTTGCCACCCCCTCCTACACATTGTTTTAACATCTTACATAGTGAAATAATGGCATATAGCCCTCTGGAAAATTCGGTTGTATTACTCTCCCGTAACTTAATGTTCCCTTGAAAAACGATGCCCCTGTCCCTGCCCCACACATTTGCCCCTAGAAGATCCCAACACTCTTTCAGATCCTGATATAACAAGTACACACACACTCAGCAGTTTTTTTTTCAAAATCAATAATATGAAATATGAACGGAGTCAAGTAGCCATGAAATTACTGTTTGTAAATCAAACTTAGAAAAAAATATCTAATGATCGTTTCGTAAGAGTTGTGCTCTGAAATGACCTCGCTTAATTCTCTGGGTTGCATCCTGAATAAATTGATTGCTTATTCCGAATGATTAATGTCTTGTTTTGTAACATTATCTGGTTTACGTCTAAAGGGGGGATATCTGAGATTGCCCGAATTTCTAACCTAGTTATGAGATTTTTGCTTTTGGGGTTCCGCCAAGAATGTATATGTTGCAGTCCTGTTCTAATGGCGTTTTTTTACAAACGATCAAAGCGTGTCACGTTTCTTGGTATAGAATTAGTATATATTAGCCTATGATTGGTTGTATTCGCTAGCGTACAATCCAATCAAATCACTTCATTTGAAAACTGATACAAGAAAGGTGGTCATTTCAGTCTAAGTATGTAATAGCTTGACATTGTGTAACTTGTGTATTTAATGTATTAAGCCTGCACACATTCCAATTTAATGTACGATTACTAAATCTACATTCCATGTGCAGGTAGCATGGTAAATAGAATTAATGATAAATACTGAAGGATATTAACTTCGCTTGCAAGAGTGAGTTTAGCAGGCAATAATCTTATAATCTCGAAATAACCAAATTACAAAATAATAATGGCGAATTAAGTCCTTATGATTTGACAAGGTTAAACAATAACGTTTAAAGGGACTGGTTCACCATTCGATGAATCAATCGTCCCTTACTTCAGAAATTAGCCAAGCTAATCAGTAATAGAGTTCGTAGCTCACCGTCGAAATTCAAGACTTCAAATCCATGTGTGTCTAGAATTATCCGTGTTTAAAAGTTAGAATGACACCTCACCTTTTATTGAGACTCTGCCATATTTAGAAAAGACCTGTATAAGCGAAAAGAATTAAGCGATTTTCGTACATTCTAATACTATTTGAAAATATTCAAGGTCCGAATCAAGCCCCGAAAATAGCGAATCTGTCTCTTTAACAATTATTATAAAAAATGCTGAAAGTTAATTAAAAATAGATAAAATGATAAAACATGTAATGATAATAAGTGAGATATTGATTTCTGTGATTGATAACGGCCCAGTTGACGATATTTATTAGATGATATTTAATCTCTTATTGACGTTCATTAACCATCTATAGAAATCACGATTAACGAACAAAGATTCCACATTCTTTACCCAACCACAGACATCTTTCTCGCATTAAATGAACAAATATTGTAAAGAGTTGGACATGGACTCGTAATTCGTGGAACAAAGGGGGACAACTTTCTAATAACATGATTACCATCGTAACTCATAGTGACTTTCCACTAATTATCAGACATTTTACTTTCATAACACAAATTACCGAGTCTATTTAAAACTCTCCTCAAAGTTCTCGTTAATGTACGTCCTTAAAGAATGCACTTCCATGATTCTGTTACGTGTATTCTTTTGCGTTTATTCACCGATGCACTACGACAAATGAAAACTCAGTATTCTTCATTGTTTTGCATTTTATTTTGTCGATAGGGTTTTTCAAACCATCCAGGTTTTATCATTCATTCATTCATTCATTCATTCATTCATTTATTTCATTTCATTCATTTCATTTCATTTCTCCAGCCATTCATCCATTCATTCATTTTATTCATCCATTCATTCATTTTATTCATCCATTCATCCATTTCGTTCATTCATTTCATTTTATTCATCCATTCATTCATTCATGTTACACTAAGAATTAAGAGAAGGTGTCAATCTAAATTCAATATGTTATAATCAATCTGTATCGATTATACATTACTTCAACATAAAA
Organism: Lottia gigantea; assembly: GCF_000327385.1. Taxonomy (NCBI): domain Eukaryota; kingdom Metazoa; phylum Mollusca; class Gastropoda; family Lottiidae; genus Lottia; species Lottia gigantea. The sequence continues at coordinate 2,055,441 of NW_008707797.1, read as the reverse complement.
ACTTTATTAAACACTTTTCTCCGGTAATTCTTTATCAATAACTATACTTCTATCACACCATGTATTTTATATATAACTTATTGGATAACAAATAAAACCATGTGTCCATGCTGGTTTCTAATTCACATACTGTACAGTTGGCTTTCCCAATGGGACGGTGATCTAATCAGGCCCGTAGCATTGCCCCCCCCCCCCCTTCCCCCCTCCTCGGACGTAAACCTGGCTCCGCCACTGCTACCACCCCCAACTCCTCCCAAAAAATTGGATTGACTCTTTTCCAATTACCAACTGTCGGTGGATTTTAGTGTGTTTTTGTGATAAACGGATTATTTTGTGGTCTATAGATATAAAAGAACACAAACATGAAAAATTCTTCGATAACTTCAACATAGCCAAGAAGTTGAAAGATTTGATCTTCCGGTATCTAAATTAAAAATTGATCTAGTTTTCATGGTTAGAAATTCTTTCAATTGACACAGAAAAAATATGTCAAAAAAAACGTAGAAAAGATCAGAAAGTGAAAAGTTATCTTTTGGTCTTGATTAAATATTATCTGCCTGAATATTTAATTTGCTATTATAAATAAAAAACATTTCAACGATCAATAGACATGATTGACTATTGTAGCATGGATAGAACAAGTCCCTGTGGAATATTGAGATCAGTTTAACAAGTCCCTGGGGATTGTAAACTTTTCACATAAAGAGAAGGTATATATGTATATGAATTGTCTTGAGGTTCAGACTTGGAGTACTGAAGATATGAAGTTGGGCTAATGAAGACTGACAATGTCATGCAGTGTACAACGAGGAAAATTTTGTCAGGACAGTGCCATTAGCCGCCTCATTTGTTGTTTCTTACTGTCGTGCGATGGATCTTTAACATACACAGACTAATAAACAGCCACCACAGATTGTAATGGACTTCCAATTTAAAGACATATTCTAAAGATTCTTTAGGTGTAGGCATTTCGGGGCCAGTTATGTCTTCTATTTGCATCATTCCGTTTTCTGTTTTCTATCAGTTGTCTATGGTTCCTGTAATTGTAGAAATTCTAACCGTATGTGAACGCCACTATCAAAAAAAGCTAAACGTTTATTAAGTGGAATTATAAGAGCAACGAGAAATTTGAATCATGCAAATCAATGTTATTAGTGTCCCCGATACACAAAATAAACAAAACAAAAACTTCTTTTTTTTTTGACTCTAAGAGCTGAAAAGCCAATAGGTCGAAGACAACTTAACCACAGTTTTATTATGGAAACTGGTGTGAAAGGGTCATTACGATTGTTATAACAAGTCCCTATGGAGTTCTGAGATCAATATAACAAGTCCCTGTGGAGTGTTGATTAAACAATGTATATTAAATTCATTTTATTGTTTGTTAAGAGTTAAAGCAGTGAAATGAAATAATTGACCTGATGAGCTGCCTGCAGTGCAAAATGGGGTCATTTTTGTCAACAAACTGGGGCATCATTGTTTTTTCCCCAACTGTCTAGAGATGGAAAACGTTCATTAATTAGTACAATGAACTCTTTGTCTTCCGAGCTAATTGTTTTTTTATACCAGCTTGTATCCAAGATAGGCTAGATGTTGGGGGCGCGGATGGAGGATGGGAAGAGGGGGTGTTATTAATTCAATCATTGCCAAACTAAGCCCGAAACCTCTAGGCTGGCCGAAAGCGTCTTGGATCGGTCGCTAGTTTCTTATAGTGCCGTGTTCATTATCAAATAAATTGCATTTTAGTCTCCATCTTGACACTATACAGTTGTAACATCTTTCAGACTACAGTAACCATATGACACGGATGTTGTTTTGGTCTGTATTTATCTTTTATGTCTGATCAGAGCTCCAAAATATGCTGCTCTGTTTCTCGAAAACCATTTCCCACCTTACTTTCCAATCAAATCACGCCCCTTGAATTGGAATATAAAACCAAGTAGTGTAATTGTCTGTATCTGATGTGGATAGTAGTTGTCATGATCTCCTAGTCAAGGCAATAAACTAAAACAAAGAGCTTCAATCTATTTCAATACCAGCTAGTCCCTTGATAATTTTATCAGTTTCTCTCGACTTGTTTCATTTTTTAATTATTTATCTTTACTATTAATTGACATAATGAAATGATAAATAAAATTCATCGAACGATCGGAAGTCAAGTTTTATTACTTTATTTTTATTACCTAATGAATTCTGTCCGAAACATTGAAAGCTAATAGTATATGTCCGTGATGAACTGAAAGACAACAGAAACACCACTTCAAAAAATACTGATAACTGGGCATTACGATCGTATTTCTTTTACCTTTAAAAGGATTGTAAAGAGGTTTTCTATATTTTGTATGAGTATCGGGGACACTGAATTCATCAATTTGCACCATTCTAATTTTCAATCAGACTGTGGTTCCAGCAATTCTACTAAAACTAAGTGTTTAATGACGCCATCCCCGCAAAGGTCTTATGTGATACAAGCAAATTTTGCGGGGATGACGTCATAAAACACTCAGTTTTAGTAGAATTGCAGGAATCACAGACGTCTCATTAAAAATTGGAATGATGCAAATTGATATTATCAGTGTCCCTGACACACATAATCTTTAAAATCTATTTAACTATTTATGTTTTAAAGCCTGAAAGCATAATATTAAAATGATTGATTTTGGCCCCTTCTGTAGTTGTAGATTAATCCTGAAATCTTCTATTATGCCATGTTTGGATTACCAATGATTTTTCTCTTTTCAGTCCCTTGACCAGTTACCAATTCACATGGCATGTAGTAGAACCAACGGTGCCTTGGCAGCTGTACAGTCTCTCCTGAAAGTTTCTGGTAAAGATGCCAGACTTCTAAGAGACAAGGTAAGGACGAATAACGAGTTATTCATTCCTTTCATTATGGAACGTCTAAACACTTTTTCCTATTTTCTTGGAGGGAGGGAATGGATAGCTTTCTATCTTTGCAATGGTGTATTCGAGGGTAAGAAGGGATGCGCATTATATTCCCAACTATACTGTAAATGTGATTTTCGAATATTTTCGATGAGAATTTTGAATTACTTTTCTTCGTACATACAGAAGTTTTCAATTCATGAAAAAAGCTCAAATCTTCCAACGTTTGTATTTCAGGCTGGTTCCATACCTCTCCACCTATCAGCAGAAGTGGGAAATTTGGCCGTCTGCCGAGATTTATTATTACAAAATACAGCAGAACAAGTCAAGGTTCAGAGGCCAGTAAGTTGAAATTTTCTATATTACCACACCTCAATGATAAGGCTGGCTTATTGCCCTTAAAAAACCAATTACACACAGTGTTTAAAAGTTTGGGCTAGTAAAACGTCGGTGGCTCTGTACAATATAACCCAGTAAGCTGATGTCTGGTGTTTCTATAAACAGACAATAATACAGTAGATATATATATAACTCAAAGATAGGTGATGTCTAGTGTTTCTATAAACTGGCAATAATACAACAGGCGAATATAACCCACAGACAGGTGATATCTGGTGTTTCTTTAAACAGACAATAGTACAACATTAGACCACCCTCTAGTGTTTCTATATTCTTGTAGATATGCTAAATGATATTCATTTACTTGTATTCTGTTTCTAGTTGAACGGTGATGCTGCCATACATATAGCCTGTCGGCGTAAAGACACAGACTTGGTGAAATTATTTATAGATTATGGCACTCCGGTTGATTTTCAGAATGTAAGTACATAAACACAATATTGCCTTGAAAAACTGTGTTTTGTGGAACTAAGTTCGAAGATATCTCTAAGTTATTATTGTCACCGCTGGGTATAATGAGCATCCCAAGTTGGGCAAGACCTTTTTAGGGAAAAAAACTGCGCACTATACACACAACTATATGATATACAAAACACCTGATAGTACTTCTCACCACACAACTTTTAATCTCGATTTTGCCATGCTTTGGATGGGATTTTGATTAACGGAATTGTCTTGCTTGTACGGATTTTTTATCCATATACTCTAGTTACAATCACCATTTGTCAGGAGAGAAAAAAACTAACACGACCATTACAATTTCAGATTCAAATAGCTGTCTTCACCCTAACTCCCCTCCCTCTTCCTTTGTGATCTATATGCTAGCTACCGGCTAATACTAAAAGTAGTAGAATGATACTTAATTGATTTTTGAATGTTTCACACTTAATTGATGGATTAACTGAATATAATTAGTCATACTTCGATTACTTCTGATGATATTTAACACTCGTACCTCTCAGAACGTTTTTTAGTTTTAACAGTTATTGGTCAGAAGATGATAGATCTCCTTGAAAACCAGCCTCCACACGGGCTCACTTATCTTCCAGGGAATCAATTTGAGCTACTTGTGTTGTAGGTTAACAATTAAAGTATTTTGTTCAAGTAGTATAGTTAAAATGATCAGAGTCTAAAAATCTATTTACATTAGTAGGTATTGTGGGAGTCTTCACGCTGTGAGATCTTGAGACAACTGACCCATTTCAGCCCGTGTCCCTACTGAAGTTCGACTAGTAGAGATCTTCAGACAACTGACCCATTTCAGCCAGCGTCCCTACTGCAATTTGACTAGTAGAGATCTTCAGACAACTGACTCATTTCAGCCCGCGTCCCTACTGCAATTTGACTAGTAGAGATCTTCAGACAACTGACTCATTTCAGCCCGCGTCCCTACTGCAATTTGACTAGGAGAGATCTTCAGACAACTGACTCATTTCAGCCCGCGTTCCTACTGCAATTTGACTAATAGAGATCTTCAGACAACTGACTCATTTCAGTCCGCGTCCCTACTGCAATTTGACTAGTAGAGATCTGCAGACAACTGACTCATTTCAGTCCGCGTCCCTACTGCAATTTGACTAGTAGAGATCTTCAGACAACTGACCCATTTCAGTCTGCGTCCCTACTGAAGTTCGACAAGTAGAGATCTTCAGACAACTGACCCATTTCAGTCTGCGTCCCTACTGAAGTTCGACAAGTAGAGATCTTCAGACAACTGACCCATTTCAGTCTGCGTCCCTACTGAAGTTCGACAAGTAGAGATCTTCAGACAACTGACCCATTTCAGTCTGCGTCCCTACTGAGTTTGACTAGTAGAGATCTTCAGACAACTGACCCATTTCAGTCTGCGTCCCTACTGACGTTTGACTAGTAGAGATCTTCAAACAACTGACCCATTTCAGTCCGCGTCCCTACTGACGTTTGACTAGTAGAGATCTTCAAACAACTGACCCATTTCAGTCCGCGTCCCTACTGACGTTTGACTAGTAGAGATCTTCAAACAACTGACCCATTTCAGTCTGCTGAAGTTTGACAAGTAAAATGTAGTTTCATGCCTACTTCAGTTAGGAACGTTCAGTTACAGTTTGATTGGGAGGTAACAAATGAGGAGTTTTTGATCAATTAAAGTTCTATTTGCTTTTGGTTATTGATAAAGTTTTTTTATAATGATACTTAAAAGAACATTACCCCTAAAATCTAATTTGTAATCGTGAGATCATTGGTAACAGGTCATAATATCTATTAATTTGGAAGGTTAACTAGAATTGGGTGATCAATAAATTGAAGTATTTTTCGCTACTTCTATTTGCTTTTGATTATTTTTACAATGAGACGCAAGAGATCATTGCCCCTAAAATCTAATTTATTTATTATTTTTTTGGACAGCATTGATTGATTGGTTTTGAAACCTTTTTATTTGTCTATTTTGAAGTTGATAACATTATATACTATTTGTTTTGATTATTGATAAGTTTTTAACAATGGAACTGAAGAGATCATTGCCTTATTAATCTAATTGGTTATTGGAAGAATCAAAGCAATCTATATCATAAGAACCGTTGTTAAACATCATATCATTGATATGTACTTCAGAGTTAAACTTTCACAAATTGTATACCCGAGACAAAGTTCTATTTGTCCAAGTTCTGTAGGGTCAGGCCGAAATAGGTCAGTTGTCTGAAGATCCCATAGCGTGAAACTCCGAGTTTGGCACTTTCTAAGTAACAGGGTTCAATGTTGACATAGGTCGAGATAATGCTTTTGGATATTTGAACTCGGTCTCCCTTTTTCCTTGGTACATGTTGAAGGGGTTTTGATTGTGACAATAATTTTATGTCATTTGCTCATCAAATTGTTAAAAAGGTTGTGGAACTGACAACAGTCTAAAGTTTTGAATGTATCTGAAAGTATTTCTTTAAAGGATATATCGTCTTATAGAGATTCTATTTTTGGTCACTGGGTAAGATCAACTGATGAATATATACACTTGTTGACCAAGTTTTGAGAGTTTAAATTTCCTGTCTAAGAGGTAGTATTCCTTTAAATGGATATTTTAGAAATTATATAAGTGAAGTTTAAACAGGCCGTTGGCTTTCAGAGATATTGTTTGAATATATATCATTTATTTGTACTAAAGGAAATCTATATTTGTATAAATATTGACCACTCGGCTTATTGACATCTCAGAATATTATAAAACTGGTTAATATTCAGTTAGATACACGTAGATACACGTAGATACACGTAGATGTAGCTTTAAGGAATGTTGTCATCTACGTATTTGCCATATCAGCACTTAATTTCAGCTTTCTGTGAAAATCTTGAGTCTACAATTCGAGAAAAACATATTGATGTCACACATGAAAAGTCTTTTGTTTCTTTTTTCTCGATATTTTTTCTACATTGTAATCTAATAGGTTTTCTACCAAAGTCTCGTTCTATTGGCGATATGTTTAACCAATCAAAGCGTGTCATGTAGGATCTGATAATGGTGACGAATTGTGGGATAGCTACTCTAAAAGGAGACCACAACCATTAAGCATCGCTTGTAATCCTTTTAACATGTTATCCTTATTGCATGGTCATGCCAATACCGTCAGTCCCATATACTAACATTGTGTGATCCGCTCAAAATCATCCCTAATAATTTAGTTCACTATTGACTGGATATCAGTAAACGATAGTGAAGTAGGGGGAGATAATAATCTATCAAGTCTCACGCTGTGACTAATTTTCTACTTCATTTCATATCATATTTCAATTTAATATCTGAAGATAACAATCAATTTAATCAAACTTTATTTTTTGAATTTTTTGTTTGTATCTTGATTGAGTTTTGAGTTTTTGGGACGTCGGTGAAGCAGTTTGAAGTTTTGATAAGAGTGTGATCATTTTTTCTAAAATTAAAAAGTTTTATGTATATCGGAGACATTGATAGCATTGATATACACCATTGCAATATTCAGACAGACGTTCATAGTTTTATGATATGTAAAACCCCAACCATGGGAGGCTAGCATCTTCTGAATTTACAATCTCAACCCCTTCCCACTAATTTTCTCTGTCCTCTATTTGCACCCCCAGCTCCAGCCTGCTAAATCCACAAAGCGACGAAATCAATGAGGCAGACATAAAAATAGTTCACTTTTATGTTAAAGTGTATAATTATTTCATTTCATGTCGTTTAACTTTGATTTTATGAATTACTGTATGAGAATTGTGTTTTATCATATGGTAAAGCTAATAATTAGACTACCAGATCCCTTAAGAAGTTGACAATTTTCTGCCTGCGTCATCAGATATTGATAAAGCATTATTCTTATGGAATTATTTATCATACATCAATTTCAATATTCTTTTTTAAAAAAATCATTTAATTGTTGAAACCATGTTTATAATCATTGATAATTATGCGTGGTGATGTCGTTAGATTTTTAATTAACTTTAATTGATGTTAATTGAATTATGAATGTTGACAATCGATGCCATGTCACTTGAAAATCAGATTGTTGATAACATGTCAGATAATTCGAAAATATTTTAATTTGATATCAGGCTCGTATTCAATACCAACTTGATTGTTAGGAGGGGCAAGTAATATATCTGGAGGGGCAAGTAATATATCTGGAGGGGCAATGATATAGGGTGTTTGTTGCAGTAATGGAATTGGTCGGTTGTCAAAACTTTTCGGAGGAGCAATCCATTTTATTTACGAGCCTGATTGATATTGAAGTTTTTTGTGGTTAACATTTGTATGGTATCTGAAATTTGTGTGCAATAGTTTTTGAAATAGATATATATTGTCATGTAATATCACTCATTTACTTTGAATAGTTGGCACAATTTGTCTTCCATAACATGAGGTTTATTTTCATCTTGAAGAGTCTTACATGACTGGCAAATTCATCTAAATCCAAATCTCTGCAGTGTAAAACATCAAAACAGTGTGCAACAGATTGAAAAACTTGAGAATTAAGTTTTATTTTTAATTCATGCTCCATTAACATAAACAAGTGGGAGTTTAGACTCAAACATGACTGGTAAATGTAACCAAATCAATATCCCTGCGCTTAACAGATCAGGAAAGTAATGTCAATTGATTTACTGTGAGGAAAATGAAAAGAGAGCTGTGTATGGAATTATTTAGTTATTTTAATTGATTAGATTTTAAAACTAATATTATTATACTAAATAATTTCACACTTTCTAATAACACTAGATAACTTTAATATAGATAATCAAACGCTTTAAATGAAAACTTGCAGAACAAATATATCTTCACAATTCAACCGAAAAATATAAAGTCCCAAATACAAAACTCTTCTATAATATCCATGATTGTTTAAAAAATTCATACATTTTTTTTTTATTCCATTTCATTAAAGGGACAGTTGCGCCATTTTGTGGGGTTGATTTTAGTCTTGAATATATGTAGATAGTCTTCAGAAGTACTAGAAATGTACAAAAATCGCATAATTCCTTTAAAAATACTTCAAACTAGGAATTTTACTCACTATTTCTTTTTTTGTATATCACAGAGTATCTTAAAATGACGAGTCGTCATTTTAATATTCAAACGCGGATAATTCTGGAGACACATAGATTTGAAGGCTCAAATTTCGAGCTGTGAACATTATTAATGATTGGCTTAGCTAAAAAAAATCCCGTTTTTGAGACTAAAGTATGATTGCTCATATAGAATGGCGCATCGGTCCCTTTAAAACTAAAATAAGATCAAATTTAATATCAGTTTTAAATTTAGATTTATGATCACTGATTACTGTATATCTACAAATGTTGGTATTGTCTTACGTTTTCGAGAAATTGAGATCAAGAGCAACTGGTCTGATCTGGAGCAATTTGGCATCACATACGTGATGTTTATGTGCTATATTTCTTATAGGATGACGGTCACACGGCGTTACATCTGGCAGCCTGGGAAGGCGACGAAGTACTGGTCAAATATCTATATAATTTACGAGCCAGTCCGAATGTTACAGATAAGGTAAGATAAGATGAAGTGATGGCTTACTTATTACAGGGACAAAAAGCTTTTCGAGTACTAAGTGCTGTTGAAATTCTTTTTGAATTAGATTGATGATTATGTACAGTCTATCAGTCTTCTTACTTCTCTCGATATTAATAACATTGTGCAAGTTGTTATTTTACTATTTGAAAAAAAAATTGTTTTACAACTGGATGGAAGCGAAGCCTTAGGATTTACCTGATTTGAGTCTGCAAATAAGATCCCATAATTGCAAAAGATAAGAAAACTCTCCAATTTCTCTCCAAGTTTGTGAAATAGTTATTTCTATATCTTTACAGTATGACAGAGTACCTCTACACATCGCTGCTGAAAGAGGTCACTCCCACGTCGTAGAGCTACTGGTAGATAAATTTAAAACACCTGTAGCAGCCAGAACTAAAGATGGCAGCACCTTGATGCATATCGCTTCCCAGTTCGGTCATCCCGAGACTGCTCTAACCTTCCTGAAAAAGGGTGTTCCACTACACATGCCAAATAAGGTACGTCACAATTGGTGTTCTTTTATAAGGCAGAAATGAAATAAATAGAGATGTTGTTTAAACTTTTAATTGGAAGGTGAGGGAGCTGAGCAAGGTCCACAAATTTTCCCAAGGAGTAGGGGGAAATCATCTTTCTGGGAAACAACACTAATGTTTGTGCGAACTGCATCTGAAAATATTCATGTGTTTTAATGTAGCATATAACCGTTTAAAATATTTTATATTTCAGTCCGGAGCAATGTGTCTCCATGCTGCTGCTATGAAGGGTCATACTGCTGTAGTTAAAGCTTTGTTACAGAAAGGTTCACTAGTCGACTCCAAAACTAAGGTAAGGTGTTATTTTCAGGTGCTTATTTGAGCACATTCTGTGTTGTCAGTGTGATGAACCACCTTCTTAAATCACCCAATCAACGACTCAGTATTAGAAATATTTATGTTAAAATATTCTTTCTCTGGAGCCTTTACATTCCAAGTTATTTTTTCATATTTGAGTATCTGAAAATATCACAAGTAAATTAAAAATTAAAAACATTCACTAAGAAGGCCTGATGTCATTGCTTGACATAATGTGAGCTTCTCATATTACAGAAAGGACATAATAGACAGGCTATAGAAATGGCCTCAAGAATCTTTCGTTCCTCACCACAAAAAATTGCTGCCTCTTTATTTACCGTATAATTGTAAATACAATGCGCACCGTATCTACTACACCACTAATGTTGTGTTCTTTATTGTTGGGTGGATTAACTGTCCTACATTTCGCTGTAGAATTCTTCCCTTTCCGTCTCTTCATTTACTGTAAAATTGCGTATATAATGCGCACCTTATCTAATACACCAGTAATCTATTGTGCTTTATTGTAGGATGGATTATCTGTCCTCCATTTAGCTATAGAGTATTGTTAACCCCATTCTTCTCTTTCCGTCTCTTCATTTACTGTATAATTGTGTATGTAATGCACACTGTTTCTAAATACCACTAATTCTTTGTTTTAAATTACAGGATGGATTAACTGCCCTTCATTTAGCTGTAGAATATTGTAAACCTCAGGTGGTTCAGACCCTATTGGGATTTGGGGCGGCTGTCGAGTTTAAAGGGGGAGAGGTAAGGGACATACTATTTCAAACATTCTTGATATACTTCACCTTTTTTGTAAGTTTTGTAAACTGTACATTTGCACAACCATCATCTTGGTCACAAAGTTGAGCTGTGTAGCTACTGTGTATATGCCCATGAATTATAATTGCTGATTTTGTATAATACAGGCAAGGGAAACTCCACTACATATAGCAGCGAGAACATTAGATGCTGAGAAATGTGCTGAAATGTTGTTAAAATCGGGAGCAGATGTCAACGCCACAAGAGAGGTAGGAGTTCTATTCCTTTTTCTTTTCGTCCTTTAGTCCTTTCATTCCGATCGGAACATAGAACATGGGAAATCTCAGGTATCCCCCCTCCAATCCTCGGAAGTAAACCTTGCTCCGCCACTGAACATGAGGTCCGCACCGTAGATCTCAATCTCACACTATCATTGGCTGTTCCCATGGGTCCCAAGGTCATGTTGGTGGACCTGAGTTCTGCCTGTAGAGTTCTCCGGGTGATTACTGTCCGTATTCTTTTTCGTTTCGTCTGGAATGTAATACATCTTGATTTGATCGTAATGAATTAATGGTTTAATTTATCAGTGCTTTGTATGTTATGCTTACAACAGGGTCTTCCTCCTCATACCCATCTTCACAATGTCAAGCTATTACGAAGTTCGTCTTACTCTTATACCTTTACTTTATCACGGAATGCAGTGATTTGATTGGATTGTATGCCAGCGAATACAGCCAATCAGAGCCCTCGATTTTTATATGAAAGCGATTAGGAAACAACCCTACCCTGCCTTATTTATATTTCAGAATGGTGAAACAGTTCTACATATAGCAGCTCGTCACGGTCAACTTGGAATGATTCAGGTATTTCTAGAAGAGGGTGCCAATCCACAGAGTCAATCTAAGGTAAGTAACTCTTGATAAAATATCTTCAAAGCCTAAAGATCCCTGGACAGCCCAATCATGTGTTGCAATATAGAATATACATTCCCATTTCATTTTCACTTACTTCACGTTTTGTTAAACTTTGCTCTGCAGACTGGTGAGACTCCACTTCATGTCGCCTGTCAGAACTGTCATCTGGAAGTGGCTCGTGAAATTTTAACATTAACATCAGAAAAACGATCTCATCTAGACGCTGTTATATTGGTGAACCATCAAAATTACGTAAGTTGGTCACTTGTAATTAATTAGACTTATTAAAAGCAATAACCAGTATTTGAAGTTCAGTTAAACTAAGTTTTGAATTTGAGGCATAAGACACTGGATTTGATTTCTGTCTGAAATGAACATTTGAAATTAAAGGAACTATGTTATGCACACTGATAGACTCTGATAGGAAAAACCAGTTCAGTTAATGAATTTTGTATTTTGATCTATTAAGCGATTATCTGTAATTTAGTGAGAACAAAAGAGACAGAATTATGTAAAACATGTGTTCATTATTTCAGGAAGGAGAGACGCCAGTTCACTATGCTGCAGAACTTCAGTCAGAACAGGCGAATATTGAGATGGAAGATACAGATTTAATTAAGTTATTATTAGAATATGATGGCGACATGAATATACAGTCAAAACTTGTAAGTATCCGGCAAAGCTCAACGTTTCGTGTTTGGAATTGCTGAAACTCCACATACCTTTCGTGAGTAGAGTCGCAGCGCGGGGTGCCTGGATGATCGTGCATTGCCAGATGAGAATCCCTTGCTTAATTAAACCCTCAACCTGTAAATTTGCTTAACTTATATAACCTGTTCAAATTGAAAATTATCTTGGTTTATTTTCAGACCCATGAAAGTCCCCTTCATTACTGTGCTAGAGCTGGGAATGATGATATTTTACAAGAAATTGTCCACATCCTTGGTCCAGCCAAATTACAACAGGTGGTCAACAGACAGGCCAAGGTAAGGTGCCGAGCTGTATTTGAAGGTTGAGATAACAAATATTTATACCTATAATATTTTAGGTAAAACTGCAAGAATGACAACAAGGATGGTAGAAAACATATGAAAGGTCACTTCACGGTTGAAAAATAGTAGGCTTTGGCAAAATTCACCCCGTTATACGCTGCAAGGAGTTGCCCATTCCATTGAGCCAAATTAGCAGGATGTAAAACTCCATTTCTCCTTTTTGTTGAAGAATTTTGATGAAACAATTTAAAATTTTGTTGTCATTTTACCATTACCATTTTTTTTTAAACAGGACGGAAATTCACCATTATTAGTGGCCAGTGAACAGGGTCATTTTGAGATCGTGAAAATTCTCCTAAATAACCATGCTAGAGTTGATGTTTTTGATGAGGTAATCTCATATATTTTATTTTAAATTTGATGGATATGGGTCCTACAAGATATATACTGTAAAGTCGCGAATATAATACGCATTCCTTTCTTACCCTCCAGTAAATCTGGAAAATTCGCGGAAAATATTGCCGTTCCATAACTATTTATTTTTGAATATCTGAATACATATTATACACATGATGATGATTGTAAAATTTGTTCATGAATACATCTACTGGATACTTCATACTTGTGAAAAACCGAATACCATATAATTCCGAATATAAAACGCACATGTATAACGCGCACCCTGAATTTTGCTTTGCTATATCTATTCCAGCATGGTAAAGCTGCCTTACATCATGCTGCTGAAAATGGGCATGAAAGAGTTGCTGAAATTCTATTGAAATATAAAGCCTTTGTTAATGCTAAATCAAAACTAGGGTTCACACCCTTGCACATGGCGGGTCAGAACGGGTATAACGGGTTGGTAAAATTGTTGATAGAAAAACATGGAGCTGTAATTGATGCCTTGACTCTAGTAAGTGGAATTTTTAATTCAAATAGAACTTTTAAAATATATGAAATATTCCTGTTTATGGTTGATATACATCCTCATGTGTTTGGCTAAACGGTTATTTATGATTTTTACGTATCTGTTTCCTTATTTATTTCACAGTTAGTTCTGATGCACTTAAGTTCTGATTTCTTGAATGCCATGTGCAGTGAACCCCTACTTGGCTTCACCTTATTTCTCATAGAAATACTGTATCGATCCCCATTCCCAACTAGTCTGCCTAATCTAATATATTGACTATTTTTCTCCAGACCAAGAAGAGAACGTTACATCTAGCAGCACAGAATGGTAAAATTGATGTATGTAGTATTCTATTGAAGATGAAATCTGATGCTAACGCCACGGACGAGGTAAGCCCTCTCTAATCTCTTTAAGACAGATGGATGGTTTTCTTGTAAATTAGGCTGAACATTAGCCCAGTGTGAGTTAGAAAGTGACTGGTGTGTTTCATTTTAATATATACTGTATATTTGTGTGTATAATGCGCAGTTTTAATAAGAACGTGTATTGTAGACAATGACAATGGAATATTCAGCAGAGTTTCCCCGGTCAATATTAAAAAGATTTGATTGAAAAATGGAACTATTATGGTTCTATGATGCAATCAGGCACAAAGGAGTGTCTTGAAGAGGACTTGGTCCAGATATTACCTTTGGATTTCTTGTAACTCGGTTTCCTCCTGTCAGTGATGTAGGTCGCAGGGAAAACGCACCCTGACCTATTTCAGTTAATTTTGATCATATGAAGGAAATGTGATAATGCTCAGAATTGTAGGAAGTTATTTGCATATATTGTATCATTCCAGAGAGGACAAACTCCCCTCCACCTAGCGGCGGAGAATGACCATTCTGATGTGGTCAAGTTATTTCTCAAACATCGACCAGAACTAGTCACGATGGCCAGTACAGATGAGGTAGCGATATTTTATTTTTGATCTTTTCTCTTATTCAGTTGTTTAACGACATTTTATCTCTTTTTAAATTGATAAACATCATCTATTGGAATGTGATTGCAACAGGATGGTAAAACGAAAACCTCCGAGACTTGTAAAATCTGTAAACTTATATAATAGCCTCATTTTGCAGTTTACATGTATTTACGGGCGTGTAACTTAAGTCCAGTTACCCATATCTTTTAACAATAAAATTCGTACCCCTAGTTTGTCTGCATTCCAATGAAAGAGTATTCAGAATTTAATAATAAATTATTAATTACAGAATGGTATGACGTGTGCCCATATAGCAGCTTCTAAAGGAAGTGTCGCTGTCATTAAAGAATTGTCCAGATTTAATAAGATCATGGTTACTTCCGCTAGGAATAGAGTAAGTTTGTTTCGTTAGAACCAATGGGGCAAATTATTTTAGGAAGCCCTGTGTTCCTATTATTGATGTGCAGAAGAACATTCGAGCTACCGTATAATTGTGAATATAGTGCGCAAGCATGTATAATGCGCACCCCTGTCATGTCCTGCAAAAAGACTCAAATGTACAGCATAAATTGAATGATTTAACCTTTAAATTGCAGACGAACAATTCGACAGCTTTACATCTGGCAGCTGCAGGTGGACATAAAGAACTTGTTGAAGCTCTGCTGGAACTTGGCGCCTCTCCCACAGACGAGAACTCGGTAAGTGATACTTAAATCATTTCCAAAAAAGAGCATAATCTATTAATCATATAACGATTATAAATAAACAAAATATAGTCTCTATTTCAAAATTACTTCTGTTTATATTACTTCTAATTTGTAATATATTAAGAGAAGTCATTATGTCTTGTTTCAGGATGGAAACACAGCGATTCATTTAGCTGCCAAATATGGTCATAGCCAAATATTGGAGGTGTTAAAAGGTCAAATGTCATGGAAACTAACCAGTAAAAAGGTAGGTCAACTTCAAAGACCATAGAAACATAATGTATTTAAAATGTAATCCCACATGAAGTCGATATGCTCCCAGTTTGTACCCCTCCCCCTCTCTCCTCCCTCAGTGGACGTAAGTGGGTTGGGGCCCCTCCCGGGGAAACTTCTCTTCAACATATGCTCACCTGCATTTTTTTCTGGGGGTTGATTGAGGTTAGGGTTGGGGGGCCGTGTACTTGGTTCAACAAGTACCTATGGTAGTTGAGCCACTGCTCCCAGTTCCGGGTGACTGGATAGATATTATTTTCTGTGGTTTGTAGTTAAATCTTTCTTATCTATTGTTCTCATATACTGGTAACAGATATTCAGGAAGAATTAAAAATGAAATTGAAAATCTTTGTTATATTCCAGACGGGGTTAACAGCACTACATGTAGCAGCTCATTTCGGTCAGATTGATTTTGTACGAGAAATATTAACGAAGGTACCGGCCACGGTGAAATCGGAACCTCCTCATGAAGATACAGCTCTCACTACTACATCAGAGGTTTGTTAAATATAATATTAATATCTTGTTGGTGTATTTCTGTTTATTTAGTGTTATCACCAATAATCAATATTTTTGTAAGAGTTTTATGGGATAACATGATAATCTTGTCTTGAATCGCACTGCTTTTAATTTGCTGTTTAAACACCAGCTATTGCTTGCTTTGGCTTTGAGAATGCGTACATGAAAAAAAAAACAACATAATTCCATACGAAAATGAAGTCCAACAAAGCCATGCAGTGTACAATGATTTTAAAAAAATTAAACTGTCCATAGAAATAACATTTTCCATGTACATGTATATTGCTGCATTCACCAAAATAATTTTTAAATAGAGTTATTTCCCTTGGCATACCATTTTGCTTTTAAATGTGCAAATACCCTTTTGCATGTGGATGTTTATTTATTGCATGTGATGTTTTGGCACTACCCAGCATTTTTTTAAACTTATATATTAAAAATTGTATTGTATTGTTGGCACCTTCTTTGTATTTTGTATTTTGCACAATTTTTTGATCGTAGGACACAAAGGAAGATTTGGTAATAAACTGAAAGTTTGTTTACTTTCTAAAATTAAGGCTCAGGGCTGTTGATTTGTAATTTTTGTTGTCAGCGATTAAGAGAGAATTAGTTCGACATTGAAGTCAATATGAGCTATATGGTCGATAACCGTATATTTGCGAGTATATTGCGCAGTTTATTTACCTTATTAACTCCCATCAGCTGAATGTTTGCAGATTCCAAAACTCATATGAATTTGAATCAAATTTGCTTGAATGATGAACGTAAGCAACTGATAGAAACTGCGATTGTTCAGTTGTCAGTGCACTCAACTATATTCAACATATGATCAGATGCCCTCAGATGTTAGTAGTCCAGAAATTCAGAATCTCGTTAATTCTGCCAGTTGCATGGTCAACCAGACTTCAATTTAGATCTATATTTTGTGAAAAGTTGAGGAGTCCGATTTTACAGCCTACCATGTGCTGGTAAATACTACAAATCAACAGTCCTGACATATGAATAGTCTAAGACAAAACCTTGTAGTCGTTGAAGATACCTGTCTAGGTTTTCTAGGTTTCACCTTACGTCCCCCGTGTATTTAAAACTAGTTACTAACAGGGACCGAATTAACAAACTAATAACTCTCTAGTATCAACTAACTTACCTATGTCTGGTAAATAATACAAATCAGCAATCCTGATAAATGAGCAGACTTGTAGTCATTGAAGATATATTTCTAGGTTTTCTAGGTAGCCTAATACCTTATAAACAGGGACAACATTTGCCTTTATAGCAAAAGTAACAAACTCTGTAGCATTAGTTAGGATCACTAAACAAATGTTAACGAAACTAATGAACTCTCTAGTATTTAAACCATCTATACAATCCCATGACCTCCCTATGACCTCTTCTTTCCAGAATTTAGGATCTTAAAAAATGTCAAAATCGTATAATAGAGTAACTTACACACGATGTAGTTTTATCTTATTTATTGTCTTGCTAAGTTATATATATGTACATCCTGGCTCTGATTCAACCATTAAGAATAGCTGAACATTGCAGTAGATTAATTTGCTATGTTGTTGTAGGATGTGCTGACACCTCCTGATCACGAGACGGCATTTACAGTTTCAAATCTATTTTAGACAGTCCACGTATAGCTACTCGTAAAATATGATATCTACTGACACTACATCAACCTTTATTAATTCACTTATTTGATTTCATTGATTCAATATATTTTTCAGTTTGGGTTAACCCCTCTCCATCTAGCGGCTCAGTCAGGACATGAAGGCTTGGTGAGATTATTATTGAACTGTCCAGGAGTCATAGTTGATTCTCCTACCAACCTACAGGTAATTTAACAATTTACTTTAGTGTGTTTTCATTAGAATTATAATTTTTCTCAAATCAAAACTAAATATGAACAAATATTATCTGCAGTAATGATCAGTAAATGTCTTCAAAAGTGCTCTAATTGACTTTTATTGGCATACTTTTGTATGTTATACTTAGTTGACAGGTATATTTTGAATTTTATTTTTTCTCTACAGGGTACAATACCACTACATATGGCAGCCCAGAGTGGCCACGCGTCGGTTACTAGTTTACTACTCAGTAAATCCACAGCTCAGTTACATATCAAAGATAAACGAGGCAGGACTGCGTTACATCTAGCGTCAGCTAACGGACATTACGATATGGTTACATTGTTGCTTGGTCAAGGGGCAGATATCAACTCCTGTGATAAGGTTAGTACTCACCCTTTCAAACGCTTTATCATTGTACATGTGGAAAGATTTAGTTATGATCCATAATCCATAATATGAATTCCCTTTGATAACCCACCTGTGCTCTCGTAACATTACTGAACCGCAATTTTACAACCTTACATTTCTAGTTTTCTTATGGTTATATTCTGTATCAGCAAGAGAGACAATATATTGTAGGGAATAGAAAAACAGGTTTATCAAAAAGAATCCAATTCAACCTATTACCTATTTATCTTTTCCCTTTTCCCTTTTTCAGAATGGGTGGACAGCTCTACATTTTGCATCTAAAGCTGGTTACCTGAACGTAGTTAAACTTCTGGTCGAGTCAGGAGCTTCACCGAAATTCGAAACAAAAGATGGTAAAGTTCCCATTTGCTGGGCTGCTGCAGCGAATCATTCCCATGTTTTAAGTTTCCTCATGAAGAAAGATTTCAACACCCAACATTTAATGGAGGATAAAAAGGTTTGTAAATGTTCACATCTTGATAATTTGAGTTCAGTCAACCAGAGAGCAGAATGACAAGTCTTGTTTATGCTGCAAGCCATTTCATTATCTTACTTGTAATGTAGATGTTGATAGCTGCTATAGTCCACTAGTCTGTAACTTACTAGAGTTAGATGACTGTTTACTCCAGTCAGTCTTCTTATAATGCAGAAACCGTATAATTGCGAATATAGTGCGCATAACTTATGTTTACTGTGCGCCCTTCTTATTCCTAAGTAATCAGATACGATAATTTGCACCTTGCATCTATAGCAACCGAATTTGTAGACATGTTCGTATTTGACTAGATTTTAGTGGATATGTGACTTCATTACATTGATTTATTTTTAACTTTACCCATTGCACTAATAATTTATTATTTTGTTCTACTTTCAGTTTGTGTTTGACCTGATGATTTGTGGTCGCATTAACAACAACAAATGTATACAGGAATTTATCTTACTGTCTCCTGCGCCGGTCGACACGGCAGCCAAAATGTCCAAAAACTTCCGAATGTTAGCTATCAAGGAAAAGGAGAGATCGAGGGATATTTTAGCTGCTGGAATATATTGTGAGAATATGGCGACTGAATTGTTAGCTATCGCGTCGAGTACACATAGTGCGCAGCATATTCTGAAAGCTGTGGATTGTCACGGAATACAGTTTTTGGACGTATTGATTGAAAATGAACAGAAGGAAGTAGTGGCGCACCCTGCCGTCCAGAAATATCTCTCAGACGTCTGGATGGGAAATCTAGTGTGGGCTACTTGGAAGATTATTATGTTGTTTTTAATGTTTTTATTTATTCCAATTGTGTGGATAATATTCTGCCTTCCAATAAAACATCGTTTCAGTAAAGTTCCGATCATAAAGTTTATGGCGTATCTCGTTTCCCATCTTTATTTTATGGTCTTGTTTATGATAACAATCGTAGTCCCGATCACCCCTATTTACGAATCGGGGTCTCTGATTCCACATTGGTACGAATGGGTGTTGTTAGCCTGGATGTCAGGACTACTAGTGGCAGAATTAACAAACCCTGGTGATCGCGCTGGACTGGGAACATTTCGAGTTGTAGTGCTTGCAATTTGTTCTGTAGGAGTGTTCTGTCATATTATTGCCTTCCCTTTCGAGGAAAATGATCGCCTAGTGATGTTATTCATACGAAATCAGTTTTTCGCGTGGGCTTTACTCTTGGATTTTGTCCTACTCCTCGAATTCTTATCTTTTCACCATCTGTTCGGACCATGGGCTATAATTATCAGAGATCTTATGAAAGATCTGACTAGATTTTTAGTGATTTTGTTGATATTCATGTTGGGATTTACGTTACATTTAGCTGCCTTGTACCAACCCGTGTTTAAACCGGTCGAACTGAATGCTTTGCTCGGAGACGGAGACGGGAGTGCTGGAACGTCAACGCAAACACCCATCGACACTTTTGGATTTTTGTTTTTTGCCTTATTTGGACTTGTGGAACCAGACAGTTTACCTCCGTTACATCGAAGCCCCATTTGGGTGACAACGTTGATTAAAATCGTGTTTGGAACGTACATGATGGTGACTCTAATTGTGTTGATAAACCTTTTAATAGCTATGATGTCGGACACGTATCAACGTATTGTCCAGCAGTCGGATACAGAGTGGAAGTTTGGACGAGCGAAATTAATTCGAAACATGAATCGAACGTCTGCAACACCTTCTCCATTGAATCTGCTGACGAAGGCCTTCATGTATATCAAGATCGCTTATAAACATAGAGGTAGGATAACTTATTTTCTTCAGAGGTTCTTGGTTCTCTTTAATGTAATTCACGTCTAGACGTTCGGATGGGACAATCAACCGAGGCCCCGTGTGCAACAGGCTGTGCACGTTAAAGCTCCCTCGACAATTGTAAAAAGGAGCAGGCTAATGCCGCTGTCCTGGCAAAATTTCCCTCAATGCACCCTGCATGGCGTTGCCCGTCTTCATCAGCCCACATGGTGCAGAAAAGTAGGACGTAAAACTCCATTCATTTCATTTCATTGTTACTGTTATTCAGGCAATTACACATACCATATATTTGTGTGTGTAATGCGCATAATAAAAACCGATGCCAAGCCGGGGTGCCCATTATGTTCCTTGTCAATATTGACATTCCGTCCTTTTGTAATTGATCGCTGATGGTAGAGGTTGCTCATATGGAAGACGGTACCCTACATTGCAATGTCACAATATCGATGCTCATTTGAGGTTTTTATTGTGAATAATAAGGAGCCTAAATTTGTCGTCAAGTCTATATCTGTTAACGTTACACATCTCTTAATATATTTTATTCAAGAAATCATGGGACTTCTTGGAGCTAGTGCCTTGTATTAAGGTAGTGATTGGAACAAATTAGGCTGAACACTGGTGTGTTTCGGGCGCCAAGATATAGAATATGTGTGTTTCTCGGGGGCTGAGCCCTTACCCTCGTCTCTTCCCAACTACTATTGCATACTTTTCTTACCCAATCCATTATATATCTACAGGTAAAATATGTAGTACCCACGCTACAGAGTATGTTCACGATGAGGAAGATCTTGACAACATGTCCGATTCCAGGTCCATGGATATACTGGCTCAGTCGTCTGCTAACTGGTTACGTAATGTAGTAAGACGAAACACGCAGGTTGCTCCTGATGGTAAGTATTTTATAAAAACCGTAATTGCGTCGTGTCGCGACGGGCAAAGAATCCATGAGTGCAGTAACACGATTGTTCAGTTGGATGTCGTTGGTTTTTTTTGGGTTTTGGTTTTTTTTTTTTTTTGTTTTTTTTTTTTTTTGCAATATCAATAAAAGTAAATGTTTGATCACGTAGCTATCCCAAAGGCCCTAAGATAATATTAGCAGCCGTCGCGATAGTAACTTCATAAAACGTTAAGTTTTGGTGGCAATGCAAGAACCACAGACGTTTGGCTGATAATTGGTGCAAATCCATACCATCTATCAGTGCCCTTGATATACATAAAAAGTTTAGAAAACCTCTTCATAATCCATTGATTGCTCTGTACATATTTTCCAGGTGGGTTTTTACGAAATACATTTCGACACGGTCCCCAGAGGATTGAGGATGTAGTAGAATGGGAACTGGTAGTTAAGAAATATCTGGTGATGCAGGGAATCGAGGAACCAGAACAAGTGGGATTTGATGATGACAAGATAGTTCCACCTCCCATGAATAACGGACATGTATCTAATTTTAGAGATTTGACTGACAAGTTACAGATGTAGACATTATTCAACTCCGTTTGTGTGGTAAATGCCAGGCCCATTTAAGGATTTCCAAAGGGGAGATAACCTATTGTAATTCAGACAACATATAATGATACACTACAGTAAAGTAAGGGACATGATGGTGCGGTTGAATTTACAATTAATTTCTGTTGGTGTCTCCGTTATTGTGTTCCAGACATTGCTGTTGATGGGTATAAATTATCCAAGAAAGACCAGCACTAAAAGGTCCATCATGAAACGATTTCTGACTACTGTAAGTTCTTTGAATGTCTTCCTTCCAACTCAGATTTTGAAAGATCCAGACCAGACCCATTTGCAGCAGTGTCAACAGGAATGATAGGATACCAACAGGAATAAGGTACAGATGAATGCACATTTTAAAGGCTTATTTGGATCAAAGTTGAAGACATACTGAAACTTGTCTGGCAGAGTGTTTCACCATCAAGAACCCTGATTATGAAGACTGTAAATATTTGTTACGCACACCTCTCACTTGTTTAGTTTAGCAAATTGCAAAATGTAAATAAGATAATCAAAATAATTGTTTGAATTTGTATGTTAAGGGACAATGATGTTTAAGTTCCCCGCCTCCACCCCAACCTCAAATACAATGTTAGTAATTTTTAATTCTAGAATATTGGCAAGAAACTTCAATTTAACTCAGCCTTTCATGAACGACAACAATTGTAATGTTGTAATTTTGACAGTTATTTGTATTGATTGTAAATAGTTTGTTATTTGTATGACTAAACCACACTTGTGGTATTATTATAATAAGGATATCCCTTGTATATATGATAACATAGCCTGTGATAACTCCCCTCGCCGCTCTCGATATTTTATTTCAAATACTGTATAATTGCTATTAAAATGTGCACGGATATATAATGCGCACCCCTTAATACCCATCAGTATATCTGGAAACACTTCTGCCATCGTATGGGGTAAAAACTGCGCATCATACACGCAAATATACGGTATCATTTTTTGTGGCCTTTCTCTTCGACTTGACTAAGATCAAATCCAGATATCCAGGAATACAGTAGGCTAGTTGGATTGGATAATATAACTGAATTTGAAATTGACTTTTGTGATTCGCTAATCGGGAGACCAAATCAAAATATAATCCCACGTGTTTTATAATAAGGCCTTAAAATATCACTCCTAATTCAGAAAACTCTTTAACCGGAGTATTCTAGAGACTCGAAACCTGAGAAGATCAGTTTCTTCTGCCACAATAAAAGTCCCGACAAAAACACCATTTTTCACTTATACAAATACCATGAAACCCGTTGTATAATATTTTTACCCAGTGATATACAGTCCATATATAGGGCCAATTTCTTACAGTTTGTTATATAATGAATTGTTAATATATTTGTAATACCTTATTTAAATTGTTGTATATAATGTAGATTTATAAATAACTAGAATGTTTAAAGTGATTTGGCTCGATTCGATTTGAAAAGAAAGTCACATTTAGTTTCGAATGAACCATGCATCACTCTAGTCTAGTAGGAAAGAAAATAGCGCATGACACTTGATACATGATGCCTTTTTCATGACTCACAAAGCCTATTTCGTGACTCATAATGCCGCTACCGTAACTCACGATGCCTCTTTTGTGACTTACTATGCCTCATTCGTAACTCACGATGCCTCTTATGTGACTTACTATGCCTCATTCGTGACTCACAATGTCTAATTCGTGTTTCATGATGCCTCTTTCGTGACTCAAGATGTCGCTATCGTGCCTCATAATGCCTATTCGGGACTCAAGATGCATCTTAAATCTTAATTACTTACACTTGAAGATTACCGTAAACCTACTATTATAAGACCACTGAATGGTTGATGTTAATATTACAATACGAAAATCGTAAATCAAAAACTTCCTGACAAGTGGCTCATTTCTGTCTTCAAAAACACGTGACTGGAGCCAAATACCTTTAAAGCTGTAAAAATAGTATGTAATTAAAAATGCAATTAACAATTAAAATCAAAATAGCTATTGTTATAGCTTGTATATTTATTAATTACCGTATATATATTTATTGTTTTACCAATTGATTTTGTTTATCATTACGTCCAATTTTGTTTTTGTATTAATTCAATTTATTTTTTTTTGAAGATCGTCCCTTCCAAGCAAATATATTTTTGAAATGTTTCATTTCCATATCTTTGGCCTATTTTTGAAAACAGTCGTAAAATATTATTTTTAAGGAGAGTCCACGATTATTTATTGAAATTTTATTCATTATTATTTATTTAGAAGAACATTCTAGATGGCTTTTGCCAATCTTTCGCTATTTTATGACAAAATTTTGTGCAATAATTTAATATCTTTGTGATATGTTTTGACTGAATCTCTCGTTATATTCATATTGTTTTTTCTTTATTGTTGAGTTTGTTAATTTATTTAGAAAGATAATTTAGTAATAAAACTACAGCTAGAAATAGATACTGGTTCATTCTTCAACTACGTTCTCTAGAAAGTTCCAGCCAAGATATTCAGCCAAGATATTTGATATACAGATCCTCAGTGGCCTTTTTATGAATCAGTAAGTGAGGGTGCCAAGTCAGGCCACAGGAGTTTGAGAGTGAGGGGAGAGAGAGGGGAGGGGCAAAACCTGGCCAGTCCAAGCTGTGCCATATCACTTCTGGTTTTAGTTCTATAATTAAAGGCATCACCTTTCTTTAAAGGATTGTAAAGTGGTTTTTTATCTTTTAAATGTGTATTGGGCTATTTTTTGCATCATTCCAAGTTTTTGTCAAATGTCTGTGGTAAGGTAATTACAGAAATGCTCGACTATAAATGAGGTCACCATCACAAACACTGCTTATTATATCAAATGGCATTTAAGATAGCTACATTACACTTAGTAAATGTAAAATTACAAGCCCACCAAGACCCACAGATGTCTGACTTAAAATTGGATTGGTGAAAATCAATGCCCAGTACATACAACACCCATTTCAATGTCATGAAATAACTCATTGGATGAAAAGGATTGGAGGTAACACAAGCATTCCATTAGGTCATTGTCTGAGCTTTTAAATAGAATCAACTTCCATAGACTGTAAAATTCAATGTTTGGTTCAGCTTGGCCCTGTATCCCTGACCTTGCCTTCTGAAAGTGTTAAATATCTTAACTAAACTGTCTCTTAGCTACTGCAGCAATAATTAGTAAAATTTAGCACTAAAATTCCTAAATAATATACTCCCATCATCCACGTCCTACTTTTCCTAATTTTTGATCAGTTTTCGGATCTGCAGTAATAGCTTGAACACTAACAATGGCAGAGTTGATATTATTTTGCAAGTCTCGTAACTCTTTAATATGCAGAAGTCTAATTATTTTAGCAGCTTCGTTGATGATATAGTCTTTTGTTTCGAATCCTAAAACAGTTTGAGCGAGTGGTATAGCTTCGTCCTTCTTTGGTGGGTTTTGGTTATTTTTGATACTTGCCATGCGATCTTGAATTAGCAAACTGATCGCTTTTAACTGGACTAAATGATCACTATGGGGCGGCACTTTAAGTAGCATAGAAAGGGAGGTCACTCCTGCTTTAAAATCTGGATCATTAAAATCTAGTCTATCTAAAGGATTGTTCGAAGACCCAGCTGGTTTGCGAGCTTTGGCTTGGACACTTTCAGGGGTAACTTGTTTATATTTGTCCAGATTGTCCCCATGTTCTAACCTCACTGCATAACCCAACAACCAATCAACAACGGCTAGTTTCTCCTCTTGACTTGAACCAAAAGAATAAGGACTGTTCACATCTTTCAAATATTGTGCTACGCCATTTTCCCAGACTTTAGTATCTGCCACATTTCTCAAAGCGACTCGATCTTCGATTTTGTAATGACGAATTTTTTGGTCTTCCAACCACACAACCATATTTCTGAACTCTGTTTCATCGTCAATGTTGAAATCATCTGGTCGTTGATATTCTAAAGCCAATAATTTACGTCTAAACATGTCGAATATTGGATTTAAGAAAAATCAACCAGAAAAAATTCCCGGACACTGCAGAAATCGAGAGTAAATTCTAGGATTTCACAACGCCGGTTCTACTTTTATTTTAGTCAATAATCTTACTGATGCATTCTGGGTAACACGTGGTTCAACTCATTCGGTCATACTGAGTACTACTTTTGTAAGTTACAAAGCTGTAGAAATTGTTTGTGGTCTAATGTTTTAGTCATTAAGAGAAATGAGTCGTCGATCGCTTCGGCATAACAAAGTACATGTATGTAGTATCCAAATCATCTTCTATTCAAATGCCTGATTCGAGACTCAAGATGAATACCCAGTTACAAATGATAATATTTAGCCATTATGCCCCCCTAAACCTGGCTTCTAATCATAACTGGAAAATAAACCCCAATTCATATATCTTAACTGCCTCAATATAACTTAAAAAGATAACATGATAGGCATCTGAACTATTTCTAGATGATCGGTCTAGGATTGGGGAGTTCATGTATGTGATATATTGGTATAGTCTTCTGACTGCTTTACCATTGTCTAACTGTTAAATTCTCTGCAGTTTATGTGATGCTCAATAAGTTGCAGCCTGGTAGTGGAAGTAAACAGTTTGCTTATAATACCACCTAAAAATGTCATGTAACTACAGATCTATTGATTAATTCCATCAAAAAGAGGTGGAACCTGGGGAGGAAACTGAAAATGGGGAAACCACTACATGACTAAAAGATACCCCAAAAAACATTTCATTCTTTCAATAATTTTATTATGTTCTAAATTGACGACGTTTTTTACGTATGGCTTGAATGGTGTCAATATCCAATTCTTCTTGTTCTCCAACTTCAGGTCGAATTCCACGCTTCGACAAGATAATGCGATCACGATTCTCAAAAAATCTCAACATTTCTTCTTTCGTTTGAATTTCTTTCAATTTGGTCTCAATTTCTTTTTCTTTTTCTTGTCGTTTGTATTCCCAGATTTGTTGTTTTATTTGTCTGTCACGATCTTCAATCCAGATTGAAAACAGTTCAGTTTGTGTTTTAATGTCAGTTTCCTCATATTTTGATACATTTTTCACTAAAGTTTCCACCCTTGTTTCTAGGGAATCTTCCTTTATTCTGTTAGAAAGTTCTGACTTTAGCTTCTAAAAAAAAAAAAAAAAAAAAAAAAAATGAAATTGTATGATTTTTTTTGACAAAAAATCACTAGAATTAAGTTTTAAAAATGAATTACTCTACCACATTCAGGTAAGACTACAAAACATCATTCATAGTGACTACTCAACTAAATCATTGATTCAAAGGCTCATAGATATTATAAACAGCTTTTGTGATAATGATCTTTTAATACGCTTAGTTTTAGTCTGGTGGTAGAACCAAAGACAGCTAGCTGAATATTGGAATGGTGAAAGAAAATATATGAAAGTTTGATAAATTACTTGAAAAGCAGACCCATAAGTGTCTTATGCAGAGGACACCAATTTTGGTTATGTATTTTTCTCAAGATATTTATCACACTCAATTCTTTAAGTTGAAGACAGCCTGCTAGTTAACCCACCTTAAATCTTGTAATATAATCCTGTTTTTCCTCATTAGTAATCCTGAACTCCCTCACAGCGTCAGCCATTGTTCTTAGACCTAAATCTTTCGGTGGTTCTTCCGGGTTCCTGGTTTCAGCTTTCTCTAGACTTTCTTCAAATTTTAAAACCTAGAAAAAAATTTAATATTTCCATTGATATGATATTATTCAACCATATTGAATCCAGCATAGTACTATAAACTAAAAAACGTAGCAATGTTTCACTGCAGTAAATTGCCATTGAGATCTCTTTATCACCTCCTAACATCAAAATTTGTAAGTTATTGCAGTGCCTTGCTCAGATTCTAATCTTGATGCTTATCGGTATTGTATCGCCTAATTATTTATCCATTTGTAATAAAGATATTATTATCAAATTATTAAATGTAATCTTACAGCTTCTTCTGCTACTAGAGTGTTGTCTTTCGATTCTGCCCATTTCTCCAGTAGATTCATTCCCTTCTCAAACTTCTGATACAAGCCTAGACCTAAGAACTGTAGACTTTGACTGAGTATTGAATCCTCAGCACAATTTCTTCCTAGTGTATACAGAGTTTTACCCATTAGAAACCTTTCGTCTTTTATATCAAAGTGATCATCGTACACGATATATCGGATAATACCAACTGGTATCCAGTCTTCTTCCTGGAATATAATTATTTAGTGTCTAAATCACTTAAAAAAGTAAAATATTAATCATATATAAAAACAAATAACTGTGATTGTCACAAAGCACTCATATGTGGCAAGTCTTGAGTTGAAAGGCCGAATAAAAAATTAAGGCTTATTCTCTCCATATATTATACAATATAAAACAATAGCCCTTCCCCTTTATTAAACTATTAATAAAATTTACCTCATCTGGGTTGACCTCTGGTTCTGGGGGCGGGTCTAAGCTAATGTCATTATAATGATTGACACAGCTATGTAATGATAATAAATAGGTGATAGGGTGGCTGAAATCATCTTGTAACATCATTTCATAGGCTATCTGGGAGGATGCTGGAATAATAAATATAGTGAAAGGGTGTGGTTCAGTACAACCAAATTAACCTGGTCAGTCTTGTGGACTTGCTTAGTTAACAAAATACCAAAGTCTCTTCCACAAAGATTCAGAATTGACCAAATGTAAACTTTCTTAAAGATATACTGAGATGACAAATAATCAATACTCTCCAAAAGAGATACTGAGTCGATAAACCTCAAAACCTAATTAAAAAAAAAGATTTATAAGCTTACCATTGTAATCTTTGTTTTTAATGAAATGATCCATGATTAAATTAACTGCATGGGGATTGGGAAATATACCATACATACTCTAAAATATAAACCATTAGAAAATAAATACTATAGAGGTAACATTTCCTATATTGTCACTATAAGGCTTCTTGGTTTTTTTTGATGAACCTCATAGTGAATTGTTACATTGTTAACTGAAAAATATCATGGAAAATTTTGGAGAAAATGACCACAGACCTTGTTTTTCATCAGATCTATAAGTCTATCAGCTATTCCTAGATCTAGATAGGCACGAACTATAGCATAGACAATACAATCATTAACAGGTACACTGACAGATGACTGTCGATACCTAGAAATAGTAAAATAAGTATCAGATTTTAACAACACGTAGAAGTAAGAAGCACATATAACAAAAGTAAATACACACACATATAAAGGTATAATTCCTTCTGCAATAATGAAAAATGTGTAAATTGTGATGAAACGTTATATACTTCGTTATTAAAAAAGAGAGTTGAGACCATAATAAATCCCTTTGTTTCCTTTTTCTTATGGTGCATAATGTAAGCTTACTATTTCCAATTAGTTTGTGGCTTTCAGATGTGTTGAGGCTGTTTGAGTCAAACCAAAGAGTTGAGATAAATTCAAACAAATCCATAAAAACAAATCCCTGAAAATAATACCAAATCTTACTTTCTGATTAAATCCTCCATATACAGTGCATCACCTTTCTCCATTTCATGTAATTTGTTTGCCAGCTGAAATTACAATCATATTTTTCATTTTTGAATATCTAAAAGAATAACAGAGTAAGAAAGTCAAGAATAGGAGAGTACCCTTAAACAAAGACAGATTAACAATGGTCCTATGATTTTCTGCAGATAAAGCACAAAAAAAGTTATGCTTAGTTTAACCAAGAAACATATTCTCCGGACATGTCTGTTTATTCGTCTAAAATGTCCGGTTGCAAATAGTTTCTGTTGGATTTCAAGTATAAGTCACAGAAAAAATACGAAAAGTTAAATATTTCATGATGCTTACCACATTCATATCCACTAACATTGCCTTAGATTTATCAAATTTACTTCTTAAATCTACAGCAAAGTCATCTGCAAAATCAAATTCTTTTTGTTAGCGTGATACATCAGATTGACTTTATCAACTTAGACAACTCTCTAAAAGGAGTAGCATGTATGCAAGCTTAAATGTAGAGTATTAAATCGGTCAAAGATCTATCTCCATTGACACAAAAAGTTCTTGAAGGATTTTAATGAAGACTTTCAGAATAAAATTTCGAATATGTTCTTTATTAAATGAATAATTAAATGAGTGAATGAAATACTAGGTCTACAGTACTATGAAAATAGATCTTACTTAAATCTACTTTTTGTAAATAGTCTGAATTCAGTCGTTGAGTCCAGGCATCTTGACACTTGTAGGCTTCTGATAACATACATCTTCTGGCTGGAAAGTATAATCATTTGCTGTATTGATATAAATAATACAGATTGAGGTAAAAATGATATCCTCAGTATAAAACACAAAGATATTTGTGGCTGGGTAGGAGACAAGAACTGAGGTCATTTAAATTATCGTACTGCCAACCATTCTTAATCTTTGAATCTCTCTCACCTTTGTTTATTTTTGCAGCAATGTTTCTAAACCCAAAGTACAGTTCCATATAAGCCTGTGGGGAGGTAAGAGTTCCTAGGACAGTGATGATAGTGTGACACTACTACTGACACTGTGGTGTTCAGTACTAACTCACTATTCAAAGCGTTGTGCTATTGTGTTTAAAAAGCAGACGATATAAAGATTTAAGAGTGCATTGACTACAAAGAAGATAAAGGCATGCATTCTTTAGCTCATACCTGAAAATGACAGGGATCTCGTTGATATTTTAATCAGTTTTAACCTTGTGGCTAATGTTTTAGTAAAATGTGCTGCCATTTTGTCATAACGGTAGTCCTTTTCTTCCTCCTTTTGGTTAATTCGTTTAAGGGAGGTAATTCAGCTTCATTCGGATTACATCGTACTTCTCAAAATCATTTTTGAAAGTAAGTACAAGAGAAATGAAATGAAAAGGTCTGTGCCAAAATCGTTTTAATTCACAACAGTCTGCGTCCAAGGACTCAAAGTGACACCGAAACAAGACAAGATAGTTGGATAGCTCGGCAAAAATACTGATGAACTCGCCTTCTCACCATAATGTCACACTCACTCTCGCCTCGGCTCAGTTCTCTTCTATACCTCTTTACTCTTACTTGGTTAGGCAAGTTTTTGTCTTCTGAAACTGTAAGACGATTAGGCTTATATCCTGTACGAGGAATCTATACCCACTTGGGCTTAAACATAAGTTTTTTATGCAAACAGCTTTTGGGTCAATATGACCCGAGTCACGTTAGCGCGGGTGTTACCTTGACCCAGCCTTGACCTAAATATACGTGTTTCCAGGAAATGACGTCAAAACGTAAATAAACTTTTATTTTCCGTGAAAATGTAATCAGCTATCTATGAAATTCGCGAGTCTGAAGACTTCGCTATTGTTTTTATATGGCTTTAGTGTCGGTGTTGTTTTGTTTTACCTCCAATTCAGACGCGGAATCGTCGAATTTATTGAACAGAGAGTAAGTTTTGTTCCCACGAATCAAAGCAAGTAATTAAACTTTAAATAAATGTCAGAGCCATATCCATAATTTTAATTTTTACCCGTCCAAACTTACTTCAGAGAGAGAAAAACTCAAGCCATATAAGGATTGAGATATAAGCAGATCTTTTGGATCTCATAAAAACTATAGGCCAGTCCTGCAAAGTGAAAACAGAGCCCATAGCACTAGTAGGCCTAATCCTTCTACATGAACTAGGCTAATGTCTAGCTTTGGATTGGGCAAGGTTATTATAGCTTGATAGGGTATTATTGGTATCATTGCTTGAA
Source organism: Lottia gigantea (assembly GCF_000327385.1). Classification (NCBI taxonomy): domain Eukaryota; kingdom Metazoa; phylum Mollusca; class Gastropoda; family Lottiidae; genus Lottia; species Lottia gigantea. The sequence goes on along the minus strand of NW_008707797.1, from coordinate 2,023,509 downwards.
ATGACAACCAAATAGTCCAAGTTTTATGTTAGCAAGCAATTTATTCTTTAGAACTAAGCTAAGAGCATGCCTTTATGGTTAGGCTAACTTAAAAATATCCAGGTCTAAAAAATGGAAAGCCTCCCAAAGTTAATGCCTTTAATCTTTATCAAGTCTTTGTCTAATCTAATAACTTTCATAAGATCAATTTGTGCTTTCAGGAACAAGACAAAAAACGAGTTGCAAAACCAAAACATGAGGAATCTCCTTCATTAGATGACCTTGAATTAGAAAATAAGTCTCTGACGGTTGAGAGATATTTCTATCATTTAAGAAATAATTATAAAAACTCAAAACATCAGACACCTATTGTTGAGGTAAAGAAAGTCAAGAAGGAAGCTGGACCTGAGTTAACTTCCACTGGGGAAACAATACGTCAAAGCCTCGATACTGAATATGGAGACCAAATATCATTACACTACTTTGAATCATTCCAGACTCTGCAAAATGAAAGTTGCGAGGATTTTGGTTCGGAATTTGTTTCTTGTTATCCAAGTGAGATTTCAGTCTTCAAAAATAGATCGAGCTTTAGTTCAATGAGTAACATCAGAAACCAAACAAAAAGTTTGCCAATATTTTCTACGAAGGATAAGAAATTAAAGATAAATAAATCAGAACCAAGCAGACGTCCTAGAGCTATGGATGAAAAAGATTTTGAAACATTTGCTAAAGAACGTTTGAGAATGCCGAGTACAGTGTTCGTCACCCCGTATCCTCTTCATATCATGTATCGAAAGTTACGGAAATCAGCCACCCATTCCAGTCACGTAGACTTTGGATTCTACCATCCATTGATTCTTCCTGAAAATGGAACGGCTGTCAACTCAAGAGTTAATTCTTATCATATCTTTCAAAATACTTTATACAGTGAAAAATACGGACCAGACTTAGACTTGAGGTCTGTTCATCCTAACGACTATCAGCTAGATTCCACACTCAGTCACCAGTTCCAAGAATTATTATGCATGTTAATTAATGAATATGTTTCTAGAGAAAGTTGGGTAGAGTGTTATTACTGCCCATCTAAAACAATTCCACAGGTTACTAGGTATATAGTAGACTTACCACAATACAGACTCTTTATAGAACCGTTATTTTTCAATGCAAATTCCAAAATTTCTCATTTTTTATCAGAATATTACAAAATTGTACAAAATCCTTTTTGATTTAGTGGTAATAAAGTAACTAATAGTGCTTACTGGTAAATGGTAAACTTATCAAATAAACATTATTAGCAATGTGAATTCACCAAAGAGAAAATATAGTTGAAAGAATTGGCTGCAGAGTTATATCAGGTGTTCTGAAGTGGCAAGGAAGGCCACATCCTCCTACATCCTCCCTCCATCTTTTTCATCTTTTTGAGTTTGAAATTATTGTAATTTCTCGTCATAAGTTTTTAAGTGTAACTTCATTTATAATCTCATTTTATTTGAAAAGGTTTATCCTGTGTGAAAAATTTCAGATACAAAAAATGTAACAAAATAGTTTGGTATAAAAAGTAATTTCATAATTACTTCATAACATTCTGATGTTAACAATAACGTTGTTGACTAAATTGTGGAAAATATAATCTCAAGGGAGAAAACTTGACAAATATCATAGTTTAGTTGACAATTCTTCAAGGAACCTATACAATTTATAAGCTTATCACTCCAGGGGTTTCTATCACCATGTGATGTCATGGGTTTCAATAAGCATGTCAACATCTCATAGTTTAGCACTTCAAATGCAGTAAGCATTGCATGAATCGTATTCCAAGTTAAGTAGAATTAAGTTCATGTACTATCATCCATTTTCACAGTTGACAATTTAGAATTAAATACCGTGTACCATCAAATTCACTGGGCATGTTAATAAATAATGTGGTATAACATTAATTCAGACTACCAAATCTAGAGAAATTATAATCTCTATTAGATCCTGTATTACTATAGGTTTGAGTTGTAGTGTGACCATTTTGACCTCTTGTCGTGTACATACAGGCCGTAGATCTATAGTCTGCCTCACTGCTGTTCATAGTGGTATTGGGGGACCCGATATTATGACTTGGGGTAGGAGGACCAATATTTTGAACAGGGGAAGAGGGTACAATGTTTGATTTTTGAGGGGATGGGGATATATTGAAATTAGTGTAAGCAGAATAATTAGGATATTGGTTTGAACTCTGTACAGTCATCTCACTAGAGTAGGAAGGATTCGTTATTGCAGACTGACGATATTGTTTATATGGTGAATGTTCGGACACTGGTGCTGGCACAAACTGTGAAGGACTTTCACGACTGAGTGAATATCCACTCTCAAGATATTGTCCTGGATGAGACGGGAAGGGGTTTGTTTTCAATGGACTATAATTTCGAAGAGTTTCAATAGGTGGGACTCTTTCATTAGAAGAATAAGGACCCATCAATGCACTTCCTGTCACAGAACTCTGGGAAAAATTTGAGAAATGATGATTTGACAGCTCTGGTATAATCTCCCCCATAGGTTTTAGGTTTAAATTGTCACACACTGCCAGTTTCTCAGTTGAGCTTTTTTCTAATTTCACTGGTTTTTGAACTACAGATTCAGCACTTCTGGCTGCTTCACTTGCACTGATAGACACTTCTTCATAAAACTTCCTATATACTGGTTGAACTGTGTTGAATTTAGGGGTGTCTGCGGTTGATTTATTTGGGGTATGTTTCTCTGGTGACGATGTCGTCACCTCACTTTTTATATCCTTTTTGTCTAGGGGTAACTTTTCACTTACAGATGTCTGTGTTGTAATTTTTATCTTTTTTGTACCACCTTTTTTAGGTTTTTTTTGTGTTATGTTTTCAACACTAGATTCCGATTTATTTTGAGTATTAATTTTCAGTTTTATTTTCAAATCACCCTTTTTCTCTTCAGTGCCTGCTAAAGACGGATCCTTTTTAGGTTTAGGAGTTCTCTTTCTAGGAGTTTTAGGAGAACTTTCCCCAGATTCTTCTGTTCCTGCTGTTTTCTTCTTTTTATTATGTTTAGCTTTATGATTAGCTAAATGATATTCAGAAACAAACACTTTATAACAAACATTACATCCAAACCCGTCAGAATCAGCAATCGCTTGCTGTTTTTTATGTGATTCAATATGCCGCTTCACTTGAGAACTACTTTTAAAACGTTTTTCACATAAATGACAGGGATAGGGCTTCTCTCCTGCAATGATATAAAATGTTAATTAAAATAAGTTTGAAATGTGCATAAATAAGGCATCTCAATATGTCAGGGCACTGCTAATATCCACAATCAAAGAAGCTATATAAACATGTTGTTCAGCCATGAAGTCAACTGATTTAGATTTCACTGTTGAATGAAAACATCAATAGACATTATCAATTCATAATAATTTTTTCCACACCCCATGGCATAACAATAAATAAAAAGGTGGCACTTAAGAAATTTGAAGATAAGACTGACAAAATACCTGGTATACATATATCTCATAGTTAGAGCTGTGCTTTACAAACAAAATAATAAATTGAAAGTTCATAATTGGAACTTGGTGCCATAGCCTTGTCTTTGACAATTACTCTGCTTTGAAAATATGACTCAAATTCAAATCTGACCATCGCCGCCATCTTGCATCAATAATTGCAGGTACAGACTGATAAATCAAGTTGTAAGTACATACCTGAATGAATCCGTTCATGAAGTTTTCGTTTCTCTGAACTACTGAAACCTTTAGAACAAACTGAACATAGATATGGTTTCTCTCCAGTATGTGAACGGATGTGAACAGTTAATTTATGTTTACGTATGAACGTCTTTCCACATGTACCACACATAAAAGGACGTTCGCCAGTATGCGAATATTCGTGACGAGTTAAATGATGAGATCGTGTGAAACTTTTAAAACATGTCGTACAAACGTAAGGTCTATCACTCGAGTTACTCTTTGTTACTTTTGGTTTTTTGATTTCTGTTGTCACAACACCGGTGGTCTGTTTGATTGGTTGCTGGGCTTTCCGTTTATTCCGTCGCGATGATGAACTAGAGCTACTCTTCTGTGATGAAGTCCCGTCTGAATCTTTTTCTTCTCCATTTTTCTGACTGTCTGAAGATGTTGTGGTAGTTCTAAATTCTTCTTCTGTTGTGTCATCTCCTGATTTCGATGGACTGCCATTATCTGCCATTTTCTGAAACTAAATGCCTGAACTAATTACTAACTAATCAATTAATAATTAAACATAGTTGATCACCATGTAAAAGGCATGACTTGGATCTGAACATCCCCTTTGGCGAAGCCATGTATAAATATTTTGTGAAGACTTTAGGCAATTAGGGCCTACTGCATATCATAATTTGAACCTGTCCTTGATAATCTTTGCTATGACTTGATGTGTGTAATAATATTAGACCTATCTGTGTATCAATTCATAATTATATTAAGCAAATTAATTATTCACAGAAAGAATATTTATCCTACTATAATTATTGACTCTCGTTAGAGAATCTGAAAAATAAATGTGATCAAAAATGGTAGTCCTATTCATGGAAACTGGTGAAGGGAGGAATTAAAAAGAGGGCAAACAACTTCATGTCGAATAAAGAAAGAGCGACTCGAATTCAACTTGGAAAATGGTGGTGGTGGGACCAGCAGGGATCCAAGTTATTCGTCCTTGACAGCCATCTTCTTGTAATTTGAAGCCTAAACATCAATTTTCTCAAATAGATAAAATGTCTCAAACAATTTGATGACAAAATTCAATGAAATAAAGGACAAAATAAAAGAACAAAGTTGAAAACTAAAGTTTTGTTTCACTCACGCCCTAAATCTCTTAAATTCACCGGAAGTTAATATACTACGGATTGACTACTGAATTCTAGGCCCTATGAAAAATGGAGTTGTCTCCCTTAGACCATTAGTCCATAGAGATACGTTGTTAATCAATATACAGAGCAATATTCAAGTCAATTTACAGAATTTACCCTTTCACTGAACAAGTTCACAACAATTTCTGAAATTTGTTCATATACTAAAAGGTGTTACTAATCAAACGCCTAAATTTCAAGATAAAGAATCGGATTCTATGCATGCATTGCAGTCGGCGACAAATAACTCCGGTATACTTATTTTCTCCAAATATTTTGCTCTGACCACTCTGGCACAATAATTACTCAAATTGATGTAACCGGTCAACAGTAATCGACATGCCATAATAGACGAGGCCTAAGCGAGTCATGTGAGAAACCAAATTTATTTAATTGAATGTTGGAGTTCTGAGTAGCAAGGGTTCGAATTTCTGAATTTTGTAAGATCTTGTAGCATCTTGTGGCATTTTGACCTTGTGTTTTATAACTTTTATTGATTGAAAGATAATCATGTAGAATGTAATTGAGAATAAAGAAGATTAAATATAGATAGGAGTATTGAATGTGCTTACAGCTTACAACTCACGGAATACCATCAGACAAACAAACATTCAGTTGGTCCCTCATATTGGACAGAACGGACACCATTTTGGTAATTCCTTTCACGGTTCTAGACACAGACAGGTCCGTAGGGGAGCAACAACTGGATTAACCCATGAACAACTATGACTACTGACCAACTTCATTATTTAAAATAAACCATACCCCATTACGATCCGGGTATATTACTTGCATCCCCGAACAATCAAGTCTGGCTACGAGCCTGGGCACAGAATTGTCGAATTGTCAAGAAAAAAGCATTCCCAATGTAAAATGGTTATTGGAGTTATGACGAGGGGTTGGGGGCGAGGGCATCCGCCGTAGAAACAGAGTAGTCTATCGTTGTATTATTTCCCTCCATGAATATCAAGTTTATAAACATATCTGATTGTTCCTTCTAGTGACTGACTATTGTTTGCATGTCACGGAACCACCCAACTGGTGCCGACAGTTTTATGAAATAAAAAATCCGATTAAGGGAGTTTCTTGTCCAAATATTGTCTGTGAATCATAGAAATATAAAAACATTGCCGCCATCTCTTTTACTAGTTCATATATTATCAAAATACACAGCGATCAACAGTCATAGTACAGCTTGTTTCACTTCAGGACTGAAACAAATTTCAAAATATCCTCAGGCAAATAGGCTACCAAATAGATCAACCAACTGTATACAATTTTGGTGATTGAAATTTTGGAATATTCGTAAAATATAAAGGTAAGAGATTGATATAATTACTTTTTTTTATTCTTTTTTCTAATGAGTTGTACGTCTGGCTTTCGTGGCTGTTTTTACTTTGGACAATGGCGCAATAAGCCAAATTTTGTCCAGACATAGCTCCACTTTTCTCAATAACATACCTTCCAGACTAAGACAAGATTTCTTCACCATGATTGACTTTCTGACCTGGTTTGTATTAAATATACCAAGCCAGTCGAAACTGCTTAGATTGGGCAGGGCAACTGTGACGGTGCTAGCCTCCCAAGCAGTGGCGGAGCGAAAGGGGGGGGGCAGAGGGGGCAGCCACTGCTCCCAAGAGTGGGGGTACAAGCAGAGGACAGACTGTCTCCTCTGTACCCCCAATGGAGCTACCACTGCAGCACAACAACACATCACGGATTTGATATCGCCCTACCCGAGAGGATATCAAGTCTGGGGAACTGGAAGAGCCACATCCAGCCATACCTAGTTCTTTATACATTATATACGGGTAAAAATAATGAAAAAGAAAAAAAAAATATCCTCTTTCTCTACTCGTGTGAGGAAACTTGCTAGACCTAGATTGTTGGGTAAGTGTCAGTAGCATCACAGAGACAGCATAGCATCACAGAGACAGCATAGCATCACAGAGACAGCATAGCATCACAGAGACAGCATAGCATCACAGAGACAGTATAGCATCACAGAGACAGTATAGCATCACAGAGACAGCATAGCATCACAGAGACAGTATAGCATCACAGAGACAGCATAGCATCACAAAGACAGTATAGCATCACAAAGACAGTATAGCAGCACGGGATTTAGTTTGATCCTGTCTTGAGGCTTGGGGAATAATCCGGTTTTAATTTACTCAATATTATAATTACCAAGATAAAAGTGAGAAGTTCCATCGTGGAATCAATCAGAGCTGGTTCCATCATATTGATAGATTGTGTCTGACACGCACTATGGAACCATCATTCCTGTAACAGTCTGAGAATAGCTCACTAGCTCCTGGTGCAATTTGCTAGAATGTGGAAAATTTTGAAGTTTGAAAAATAGATGCAACCGCAAATTTTGTGGTCCTTTTTGCTCTATGAATTACAAACACTAAAGTTTGAATGTGGAATTTGAAAAAAACCAATCTGATGCAAAGTGACATGTTGGAATAGAGCCAAGCAAAGTGGAAATGATGTAATGAAGGTTTTGAATATTTCGACTGATATTAGGAGTAAATAGTAAAATATCAATTAGCAGGAATATGGAAGCACTGATAGAAAGAGAGTTTGATATGGTATGTTTATTTTGATATTTTGTTTTTCAGATTTTCTCCAATTTCCTTCTCAGCTCAATTTGGAACAGTAGCACTATGGTAAGCTCTCCACCTTACCGAGGAAATTAAAGTCGAGTATTTGACTCAGGGATATGGATATAAGCGGATACATATTCTTTGTCAGTTGAGATAATGGAATCAGCTACCCGAATCATTTTTTGGAATGACATCACTCTCGACTAACGACTATAAACTAAGTACCTATAAGAGGTCAAGTTTCTTGGCAGTGTTATCAACGGCAAATCAGCAAGTAGATATAAATATCAGTAAATATATATCAATTTTAAAGTCTGTCTGTGATTTGATGGTTGACCAACGTAGACATGTACAAGTTCGATTTTAGCTTAATACGACAAACGAATTAATTAAATGATTTTTCTGGGGGTTTTTTTCAGCATTTCTCAGAATGGCTCAATCATTCCAACGTGGCTAACTATATGTTTCTCATGCAATCTTCAAATTACACAGTAAGTAACCTGTATACTGTACATATAATATAAATGATTGCATATATATAAATACACCCAGTAGCCTACTAACGATCAGCAAAACAAAACCCGAAATCAAAACAACATTGGTATACTTATAACCTATAATATAATGCTATAATAACCTTTGACCAATTTAGTTAAATCTATATCTACATGACATGCATTCTACATTGTATTCGCAAACTATGCCTTTAATCATTCAAGAGTGTTGCTAACCTCTGTATTTGTATCGGAAACACTTTCCTGTGGTTCCTCTGGATCCCGAATAACCAGATACGCTCGTATTAACTGGTTGTCCCATTCCATTCCAGGTTTCGTCAACCGATGAACATTATCTAGTAAGAATCACTCTAACCGGTTGTGGTTTGTCTCTAGTAGGATGTATAATGACATTGTTTATTATCTGTTTTCTACCGTGAGTACTTTCTTTTGGCAATTTCAAACATAAAAGACATATGGTCCTATTAACCATTGGCTCAATATGAAGTTTAGAGCTCAGCAATCCATATCACTTTTTATAATTAGGATTTGTTTAATTACTTTATATGTTTCACGATACTATTTAGCTGGTGAGTGTTTGGCCCCGAGTCTTTAGATTCGTTTATGTCTATAGGATGTAAGTCACCAAATTAGAGGGCCAAGGTATTAATCAAACATAAAAACCTTCTTATATCCGTATCAGACACCATTCTACTCTCAATTTAACACGTGTGACATTCAGTCTGGGGCTGATAAACTTTTATATATTTCAGTCGCCAGAAAGGAGATGGTCCGTTTATAGTGGGTAACTTGGCTACAGCTATATTACTATCGCAGCTCTCGTTTATAGGCGCTGAGAATGCTTACCCTACAAAGGTAATACTTTAACTCAACTTGTTGATGGTTGTCCTAAACAGTGTAATCTCCTCAAGCAGTGGCTTTTCTATGAATCATTATGCGGGGACACAAAATTGTCAAAAGAAATCTGTCCCATTTAAACCATATCCCCCATAAACCAACATCCTCTCTGAACCGGTATATTTCAGAATCTCGGCCAAATCACTTTAAAATCTGAAGAAGAATAACCATGATAAACCGGCCCACCCAGTGGCGATTCTACGTCCATGCCATACTCCCCAATCCCCTGCTCGCCCCTCACCTGATACTTCCTTGAAACGCACCTGGGTACACCTTAACACCCGAATTCAGTGTTGAGATCAGATTCGAAACAGGCTAATCTATAGTATTATATTTCAGACTTGGTGTAAAGTAGCTACAGCTATTCTCCACTATCTCTTTCTCTCTATACATTTCTGGTCTCTGTGTTTCGCTCTACATCTTATGATGAAGGTAAGCAAATTGCCGACCTGTCAAACGTTTTTATATAAAAACAAAACTACCGTTGTTCAAGCCATACCTTATCACCATGATCTACTTCAGATGCTCTCATCGCAAGCCATACGTGTTTACCCCCTGTAGTTCCAAAAATAAATACCAATTCAATTTGTCATCAAGTTTCCAGATGTATTCTTGCAAGACTCAAAAGACATGTTAATTCTTTTAAAATGATAAATTGTGGGATTGATTCAAACTACAAAAGCTTTGAATTCAGTTTCTGTTATTTGTTTTCAGTTGATTGGAGTTCTGCAGACTGAGAAATCTAAAAGAAGACTGTTACATGTTACTACTGGATGGTTATTGCCCACCTTCATTGTTGGACTCACAGCTATAATTAGAGGCGACACGTACGGCACTGAAGTCATGTAAGTTATGTTCAGAATCTAACATGGTTTGTAAGTTTCTTAAGATATCGATCCAAAATAATAATAAAATGCATAATTGGTTAACCGTTAGTCTCGAGTCGGTGTCAGAATTACACCCCAAATAAGATATACAGGTAGCATTATTACAATCACGTGACAAACCAGACTTAAAAAAATGACCAGGTAGCAAGACTTACCCAGGATAATTCCGAGGCGGATTCGGATTTACGGAAATTGCAAAGAGCTTTAATTTATATCTGATGTCATTGAGTGTTTGGGTTGGTCAACTACATTCCCTACAGCGAGAGGGAGCACAAGCACGTTAAATTTTATTTGGTATTCTATTCTATATTTCAGTTGTTGGTTGACAGCAGTACACAAAACAAGATGGGCGTTTCTGGGTCCGATCTATGCAATCATGATGGTAGGTTCAAACGTTATGATTGGCCATTAAATTGTTTTCTTTTGTACAGGAGTTGGCTGTGATATATTTACAACAAGCACTGGTTTTGTGGCTTCATTTCACTCCTTGTGTGTCTTTTTCGTGCAACAAGGATTTGTAGATACACATTTTCCTTAATTTATTGTTCTTTTATTTGATATTGATTGTAGGAAATTAAAATTGTAGATTACTAATGTAGATTGTCTTCATTATTTTATCTTTATTATTCAGATAAATTTCTCAGTGACAATCATTATGTTGATAGCTCGAGCTCTTCACGACAACAGAAAACTAGTTCCATGCATGAAAAGAATAAAGTGAGTTTTTGTCATTACTTCCTTAAAATGGAACCTTTTATGAAGTAATTTTGTTTCATAGATTTTGTGTTGTTCAAGTCATTAATAGTTTTTTGGTAATAACGATAACATAGTCTTGGGCAAATTATTCTGATACTATTCTTCGAGTTTGCTTCTGTATAACAAACAGTACAAGCCAGACAATTCCGCCAATCAAAAATCTAGTCCAAAGAATGGCAAAATCAAAGGTAAAGGTAGAATAGTAGTGGAAACCTATAAAGAGAAGTACCTTCAGGTGTTTCGAAAAGATTAAGCATGGTCTGCTTTGCACTCTTACCTGTAAAATCATTCAACCAGATCCTACTCTGTATGTTAAATCCATACTCCTAACATGATCTGTACAGCACATTGTATTCCCATTGTTATTTTTAGGCATCTATTACTGACGTTTACGACTCTGGTACCAGTACTGAGTTTAACCTGGGTTTTTGGACTGGCATCTTCTAACAACATGTTTTCTCAATATCTCTTCGTTATGATCAACTCCTCACAGGTAGTTATCCCCATTGTTTCTTGGAGCAGCGTTGAAATTTTAACACGTCTACATAAGATTAATATAGTGATATAAGTATACAATGGTGAAAGCCTTTTGATATTGAAATGCATATAGCAAAGTATCCCGATTCAGAACAAATATATTCATAATTTTTTGTTTAAACCCAGTTCAGAATGGGTGAAATAGTTTAAGGACGCAATAGGGAAGAGCAGAATTGAGAGGGCGCGAACTGGTATGAGCTATAGGGAGGACATTATGTTTATAATCATTATTTTGTTGTTTGTTGATCATCTCGATGTTTATTTTGATAATTTAGGGTTTATGGATACTGGTGGGTCACATGATGTTCAGTTCTCCAGTCAAAGCTCTTCTTCTAACCAAAGCAATCGGTGTGGACAAGAAAGACAAGAAATCGAAAAAGAGGAATCCAGATGACAGTGCTTCCAGTGAAGAGGTCAGCGAGGATTTGACCAAATCTTCAGACTTAGCAGGACAAACTGGCGAAAAGGAAATTAAAAAACATTAAAATTTATGTCCATGATTTCGTGAAGAGGTAACTCTTGGGACCAAATGTGAACGTAGTTCAAACTAGAGAGAATTTTTATGTCCTGCACTTTGGGTTGTAGAGCTTTTGTGTATTTTTTGGTTGCTTTACATCCTTACACATGTCACTATTCGGCGACATTCGTACTTTATCAACTCACTCTTTTGCTTCACTTTTCATACACTATTCCAGTCATAATTATGTTTAAAAATGATAATTGAATGAGATTCTGCATCGACAACAATCTCCGTAGTTCTTTCAATAGAGATCGAGGAAAATAGCTGGCAAATAAGTTTCTATGTTTCACACATTTCAACTTTGCCAATTCTGTTCCTGCAGTTGATCTTAAAAGCGGATATTGGCAGTTAGACAATTGAAAAAGTTATCTTGGCTAAAATCAGGTTTCTTGTAAACGATTCCGGTATGAGCATGTGAAACGTTGAGTTAATAAATGTCAGAAATAGTATATCTGTATGTCTTGTGCTTCTTAACCTATGTCTATTTCTCTATGTATTAGAAACAGTAAATAATATATATCTGGTTGTAATTTCAGACAGAAGAACTACAATATAACTGTCCAGCAGAAGCATCACCCCTCAGACAAACCCCAAAACCACCACGCCCACCTGCACCACCCAGGATACAAGTTGATACAGTCTTTCATATGACAGGAGATGGTGGACCTTCAGAAATACCTCATGGAGGTCTGGAAACTAAACTTACATAAATTGGTGTTACATTATCATGAGCAGCGCATTTTACAAATTCCTGTATGAAAATCAGAAGATGCATGATCCAAACATCTTTATCTAATATAACAAAAAAGATCAACAAGATGTTACCAAGATGCCAGAAAATTCTTCTCTTTCCTTTGAATATGACCATTATACAAGCCCTTCCATAGAATAATGGTGTCAGCTTACACCAGACTAATTGCAACTGAGCTCATTTCAGAATTCAATTAGAGCAGTTATTCAAACAAATAAAAATAAATAAATACAATCCCTTTGGCCTGAAAAATGTGTATTATATCAAATATTTGTATTATATCTTCTATTGTTTGTAATTAGTATCATGAATATTCAATAAAAAATTATTTAAAGCCTTTATTCTCAATGAAGACAAAATACTTAACAACTAAGAGGGTTGGTAACCTTGGTAATACCTATAGATAGTTCCAGTCTGTCAATCAAAGTTACTATGGGAGAATGGATTATTATCCTCAGAACTATCTATTGTATAGATAAATATGGTATATTAATTATTTATTTCACAAATTACACACGTACATACAAAACAAACACTAAACACAGATATATTAATGTTATGAAGACACTGTATAGATTTATTATTCATAAACTACAGTTTATTATTTCTACAAACAAGGTTGATAATAAATAAACATACAAATATATCACAGTTAATAAATGCTGGAGAGGTCAAGGAAACAGTCACTGTTATAACTATTATTCAATAAGAAAGCTGAACAGACTCAGATTTCAGAAATCATATTTAGCAGCTTGAGCTCGTCAATTCAAAATACCTTTTAGAATGTCCAAATGACTCTTAATATTAATTGGATATTTCAGAGTTTCTACATAATTTGCAATTATTGGGTTCAATTTTACATCCTAGGCTTCTACATTATATTCTTGTAATTTAATGTATGAGTATATATAAGTTCTGTAGATTAAAAAAATAAACGAAATTCTAGTAAAAAATAACTAGAAGAAAACTAACATAGAGTATACCTTAAATTTCTTAAACATGTGGGCCTACAAATGAATCTAAAAGATAACTGTCCAGCAAAAATGAACCATCATCTAGTTTGGACTCGGGGTTTAGTTTAGACACCAATGGACGGAGTAAGAACATTCAAGATTTGGAACAGTAGATATTTGCAAAAAATAGTAGAAAAATTGGTTGTTTAATTAGCAGTTTTTACAGTAGAGTGAATGTAAGGCTTCAAACACTAGAATATAACATGGACTTCAAAACAATCAGGTTCATTCTGGATCTCATGTTCTGAGAGGAATTAATATATCCCATAATAATACTTAGTAATATGCACTATAGGTGATAAATGCTGCCTGATTTCAGATGAAATATCAATGCTACGTTTCCATAGAAACAGTTTGACGGATTAATTCACTGCGTTCCTCTATTTTATCTACCATCATTTCCACCAATGGCTGTACGAAATTCTGACAATGTAACGTCTTTTCACATTTTTTAATCCATTTCTTGTCTTCTTTCTTCTGTCTTAGAATGTCTTCCTATCAATGAAATGAAAAATATCTTAAAATAACATTTTAATGTCTGACACTACCTGAAACTGATCACCACTTTCAAAATCTTTATAAACCTGGTTTAAATAAAAATTAACAAAGTTCTTTACAGACATTTTCCAGAATCACCAAAAGAAAAATTTGAAAAAGATTCCAAATAATTTTAGCATGTTACAATCATGATAGATTTTGGTAAAACTTTTACAAAATAATATTCCACAAATTATGCCCTCTTTAAAGACTCAATACCTTTTTCTGATCATATCATCTCTAAAACAATGTGCAAGAAATACTCCCAATTCCTTACCTCTGACTGTGAATTATGGCTCTCACTCATAATATCTTCAATATCTGATTGGCTGAGATTAAATAAATCACGTGCTATAACTTTAGCTTGTTCTAGAGTTGGGTCGTGAGGTTCCTTGGCTCGTTCACTTGCTGATAATTTACTTCTCATTTCTCTTCTAGTTTCATCGACACGAGATAGCAATTCACAGCTTAACATCTAGAAATATATCAATCAATTCATACTCTTATTTCAAGCTTGAACAAATTAAAAAGAGGTTGTGGAAAATTTGAATATGTACAGATATTGAGAAACATTAAGCTTCTACAATCTACTTTGTTAAATTTAATAAAACACGTAGATAAACTGAAGTTATGAAGAACTGTATTAACTATATACTTTATTAGGTTGTCCAATCTGTAGCAACTCTGTATTTTGATTTTTTTTTTATAAGTATCATTCGCAACATTCCCATTTCCTCTACAATTTAATTAGATCCTATACGTCCAGAGATTTTGTAAAGTTTCTCAAGAAATAAAGGACTTTGGATGAGAACCTACATGGTAAAAAATATAAGCTATAATGTTGAATCATTTTATTAAAATTCACTCTATTAAATTGGTTTCTACTCCTGAATTGTAAAGTTAGAATTAACCTAAAGATTTTACCTTAACGAACTGTTCAAATTTCACGACTTTTTCCTTAGCATTAATAAGTTGTAGTTGAAATGAGTCAATAGTTTGATCACTCTGAGAGGCCACACTGCGTAGCTGATCTTTAGCTGTCTGTTCCAATTCTACCATAGCTGATTCTAGGTTGGAATATCTCTTTGAACCTTCAAACAATTGTTTATTCTGAAACAGAGATATACCAATAAACATCATTAGACCTGTGAGCTGGGTACAGGGTGGTATAAAGTGTTCCTGAGGGTTGGTCATTATTTTCTAATGTTCAAGGATCCAGGATTTCTAAATATGAAAAAGAAATGGTGATCACATTTGTAAAGTGGTTCCAGTTAAAGGTTATTGGAAGCAAACAACACAATGTGTTTAAGAGGGGCAAATTACTTAAACAAGATTCAAGACCAGTTTTAGTTGTTTTCATCTCAGTTTTGGAGAAATTGGGTCTTCCTATACATGTTTTAAGTTTTAAATAATGAATACTTACTAATTTGTCTATATCTGATAAGAGGTTCATATTGGTTTCATCTACATCTTTCTTATCTTCAGATACAGCTATTATTCTCTTCTTTAATGAGTCAATCTAAAATACAAACATCATGTTCAAAATCATAAATATAATATTTTCATCATTCTTAAATTTAAAATTAGCAAACAAAGACAAACAAAGAATATAGGTGGGCTCCGACAAACATGACCTAATATGTCAAATGACTTTATTTATTAGGATTTTGCATTGTGCTCTACATATAAATACTAATTTATTTACCTGAGTTTTGGTTTTATCACTACTTTCACTTAATAATTTAACCTTGGTTTCTAATTCAATCTGAATAATAAAACACGTAGTTTCATAAAATATTTCAGCATGAGACTGGTAATCAGCATGTTATTTTATTTCACTAGGTAAACATACTCTTCTTAATTGACTAGAGCTCATCTCATGCTGCCAACATATGTTTCAGATAAATAATCCTCATCAGGACAGCTTAATTTGAAATGAGGACTAATGGGTGCGCATTATATAAGCAATTATACAGTATATGTATATATACAGAATATAGAGGAAATGATCAGTAGAATCAAGTTGTTAAAACTTACAATCATCTCACAATCTAGTTTAGCCTTTTCTGTCATAGTTTTTATTTTATTTCTCTGACTTTCAACCAGTGTTCTCTTCTGATTGTTATCTCTTTCAGTATGGTTTAATCTTTAAAATAAACAAATCAAGTGTAAACAGTAAGTCTTAATTGCTAAGCAAAGAAGATTTTTACAGTTAAAGTCACGGTATTCAAACAATATCCTTAACTTGCTTCTGTGATAGATTTGGAAATTTTTTTTTTGTATAAGAGACAGTTGCGGCTTCACACTAATTCAATTTCCTGATTTCTATAAGTGAAATAACAATAAACCAGAGAGACTTGAAAACCTTTTTCCTATTGCTATTATTTCTTAATCTCCAGTTGTTTGATAAAATTTTTCCTATTGCTATTATTTCTTAATCTCCAGTTGTTAGATAAAATTTGGAATAGATAAATACTCACTTTTCTGTGACTTTCTTGATTTGATCCTTTAACTGTTCATTTTCTAGTTTTAAACTTTTAATTGTTGTAGCTTGTCGAAGTATTTCAGCAGAAGATGTCTACAAAATGCCAGGAATATAAAATTCATGCAGTTTATATACAGAAAGTTGATTCCATAAATTCACAAATTAAAAAAAATATTAATGTTTTCCCAGAAATTGGCACATCTTTATACTCGTTCCTATGGCTAAGAAATCAATATCTACTAGATGCTGAATGACAGAACACAATATCTGTTCTTGTACAGCCTATTTTAGCGTAAAAACAAATCCAGAAGTAGTATATATCAAAATATTGTGTTCTGTAATTTAATGTATTCTCTTCAAATGACGCAAAAAGATTATCGATAAGATGATATTTAATAAGAAATCTGGTCACCTTTATTTTATGTTCGAGAGTTTTCCATTCCTGTTCTGTATGATGTTTATCAGTTAGAGATGAAATAAGACCGGAACCAGTGGACGAGGAATCATCTCGTAGACCTACTGTCAGCTGATTCTCTAGCTCTATTCGTTCTTTCTGTACCTTCTCTAGTTCACTTGTTAATTTCTAAAAATATAATGACAATACAGAATTTGATTACTTTCTCCAAATTTCAAACTTTCTTAGAAAATTTCTGGTGCGATTTGATTAAAATGATTATGAAAGTTCTTTCATTCCTGATGATATAGTGAGAGCTACATAGATTAATACAATTATGATATCACCATGGGAACGTCCTGTTATCAAATATCAATGTATATGAGACTTGACAACATAACATCAATCCATGGCCAATTTCTATCTAAGTCCTTGGATCAAAATGTCAAACCATCCCGGAATACACTTACCTGAACATTAGTTTTGGTCATTTTAAGTCTTTGATTTGATTGGTTGAGCTCTGACTGTAACTGTAAAATTTGATCTTTCTGTTCGTTCACTGTTTTTAATGCATTCGCTCTAGATTCTCTCAAAGTATTCACCTGGAAAAAAGGAAAACAAGATTGTAAACATCTTGAAATTAACAGATACACAAATATATACACTGTGTCATTTTAAAAGTCAAAAGGATGATTTTTTATGTGGTGTTTTAATATTTATTAAAATCTGGCTAGTTTTCAAGAATAAGTTCCCTAGAATGACCAGACAGAAATAAAATGAAATGAATGGAGTTTTATGTCCCACTTAGACCAGACAGAAATGGACAGCGTACCTGTTGTTGTAAATAGTTGACTCTTTGTTTTAAAGGACCAATCTGTCTGGATAATGGAGTACTAAGTCTAGAATTACCAGACCGTTGTTTACTATTGGTGTCAGATGAACTCGGAGTCTGCACGTTGATAGGTGAGGTCGCCATTTCCCGTAAATATATAACTGTAATAAGAAAATGATTTCAAACGAAATAAACAATACTTTTATAAGTTAAATAGATCAAGGGCAATAACTCAAAATAATTTATCAGCATATTCTCCCACATGAACTCATCCAAATTAAGTCTCCTATACAAATACATCTAGAGAAACTCAAGCAATGTAAGATATGTCCATATCAGATCACTTTATCTAAGTCAAATACATCAAGGGCAATAACTCTAAATAATTCAACAGTATATCTACTAAATTTTAATATGGATGGAAAGAGATTTCTGAGTCTTACTTCTATGTACATTCTCTAAACTACTCGACCCTATGATAGACTCGGGACTGGTGGAACCTGGTTCTTGTCTCTGATTGGGTAGACTGCCTGCTATTCTCCTATTGCTTGGACTTGGATTATATTTAGTTGATTCTGTAATAGACTCAGGGCTGGATGAACTTCGACCTTCTCTCAGATTGGGTAAACTGCCTGCAATCCTTCTATTGGTTGGACTTGGACTGTAGACTGGTCTAGTACGGGCTGACATCTGAAAGAAACAGTTCAGAAAATTGTAGCTTGTAGTGTGAACATACAATAAAGGTTTCAAATTTTTCTTTCAAGTCTTGCAGTATTTTTATTAATGTTACTTCTGTTGAACTTTCTAAATTTTTTTTTTACAGCAGGCCATTACCCTGCAGCCTTGAATCTAGAGATTTAATTTTGCGAGTCAACCAATCTGGTAGAAATTTTGCCTCCATTTGACAACCTTTTGAATCAATATTACTCACAGCTTTTCTCGAGTTTTGAGATCGACTGCCAGATGGATTAGATGATCTGTTGGTATTTAATCGACAAGCCTGTACTATTGCTTCACCTAGCGTGTCACTTCCTGTTAGATCTGTTTCATCCTCCCTAAAATAGAACAAGTTAAAAATGTGGAATATATCTTATTTCTATGTTCCATATAAAGGATGGAAATAATGCAACCTAAAAACAAATTTCAAATCGATGTAAAAAGTCGAAAGTCTTCATGAGACCTTAGTCATCATACTTGGCTGGAGGCTAGACCAATGATCTACTGGATGTGATAATCCTTGAAACCTCCAATGCCATGAGATTTGGCTTGAGATCAGCTGGTGGAAAACCCTAGCTTATCAAGTAAAATTTCATTCTTCTCTACTTACATTGCTGGACTTTCAGAGACTTCCTCCCAACCCTCTTCATTAAAATTATTAAATACTGTCTTCATCTTAGCTATACTTTTATTCAGGGCTCTTTGGTACTGAAGACAAAACGTCAATATGGTCATTGGTCAAACAGGATTATCAAATTAAGCTCAACCCACACTGGGCTTTTTTTCTGCCTATAATATCTTTGTTTACTGCAGCACACAACAGATCTAGGACAAACTTGGGGATTGATCGGATATGAAAATACAGACAATAATTCTGACAGAGCTATTTAACATAGAAAGCAGTATAAAAAACAGAAACAAGTATGACCCTACCTGTTTTGAAGGACACGTTCTACGTCTACGAGGATGTATTCTATAAACAGGAAGTTTAGGAGCTGTTTTTGGTTTTGAATCCTGGAAACTATCATAAGGGGAAGAACTCTTCCCCTCATCATTCTCTTTTGATGGTAGATTATGTTCATCTATTTCTCTTTTTAATCTACAGAAACACAAGAAAGGCACAATGTAAGAACTTAGCTTTAGAAATTTTTCATGATTAATATTAATACAACTAGACTGCAGCAGACGCTTGCTAACTAACAATAAAGATCTAGGTTCATTTCATTTATAATAATGACATATCGAAAAGTTTCTGTGGTCTGAGTTTACGAATCTAACTGTATGCAAGAATACCCAAGGAAAGATAAAGAGTTTGTATATATCAAAATGGGCGTTTTTGTTGTCAGTCTGAGATCGAAGGCAATAAAGTAATATATTACCTGCTGGTGTCACGTTTTAAAGTTGCTATATGTATTCTATAATTAGCTGTTTCTCTTTTTAACGTTAATAACTCATGTTTTAAATTTCTATAAATATAATTAGTTGTCTTATTAACAAGTTCTTTGTCACTCTTGTGTTCAATTGTTATACATTTTGTCTCACAGTAATTTACTATTGATATGACATACTACTTTCATAACTTTACAAAAGAATGACACAAACACATTGCAGCATCTAAACACAAATACCAATAGTTCAAACTGTAAAGCAAAACCAAAAATGACAGGTTGGTAATACATTGATAATGGCTCCTTTGGTTCTTCATTTGCACTTTTGAATCAATGGTCAAAGTAACTGTTTTTTGATAACAGCTCTACGTTGTCTGAAAGCGTGTATAATCCCCTTATATGTATTAAATAAGAAGCAATATATTCTTACCTTTTCTCTTCAATTAGAATATTTTTAACTTTGTTGACATCTTTATTATCTTTGTCTAATTTCTGTATCTGTATTTCCTTAGTTTTTAACTACAAATTAAATCAAAGTTATAATAAGTCATGTATTTCAAAATAGATGAAACTATTGGCTTTATATAAAAAATAGTTTTCAAGAAAGCTTATTAGTACCAATGCCTTAAATAATAAGTGATGTTAATTAATTGTTGAGAGGTTTTGAAAAGACCTAGTTGGAAGACAGAATCCCTGAAAGCCAAAGGTGTTATCCTTGTAAAATCATTGCCAAAAGGTTTCTAAAGACCTGCAGGTAAACAGAATCTTCAAGAATCTAGGTTGTAATCATTGAAAGACTAGTGACCTACCTCAGATTTCAGAGTTTTTAACTGTGTTTCTAATTCTGTTCTATCTTTATTATCAAACTGATATTTCTTCATTTCATAGACATGTTCTAAAAATAACACAAATAATTCAATATCAAGTCAAATACAAGTCACTGGTTCAAAGATTTCATGTGAATGATTGATTTAATTCTATATCTAAATCCTGTCAAAACATTTTCAATAACGTTTAAAAAACCTTAACAAGTATCTGTCATATGAGTCAATACTAAAACACATATCAATGACTTTGACTATCAGAAATGCGACTATCTTTTCAACTCTATTGCAACAATCTTATTTAGCAAACTATGGCATCTTCAAAACAATAATTTGTATATATTACCAACTACCATTGGCTGATATATATAGGACAATTTCAACACATCCCAAATTCTGTTTAAGAAATGTGTTATTCTTTGCCTATATACGAATCACTAGCTAATAGATCAATCAATCATTTATGTGTGTTTAAAGTTGACATACCTTCTCGCTCCTGTTCTATAGCTATCTGTAATTCATGTATAGCTGCTACATCATGACTAGCCTGAACTCGTAGTATATCTAACTCTTCTTGTATCGTTATTCTACAATAATATATCATATACTTCACCACAATGCTCATTTAATATTGTAAAAGATCAAGTTCTGATTGACAATAATTATACTAAGTCTAATGATAAATAGGTATATGTAGCAGTTGAAAGTGATAAGTGATATTTTTATGTTGTCTACTAATAAGGTAGGCTTTATGACAAAACAGATTTTTAGATTTTCCCATTAACATGTAGAAAAAAAGGCAAATATGTCAAAACACCTGCTTGTGTGCTTTCTATCTGTGTGATATTACAACTGACCTGTCCACTACAAGGTTTCTATTTTCACGTTTAAAATATGCCAATTCATTCCACACTCCA
The DNA here is from genome assembly GCF_000327385.1 of Lottia gigantea. Lineage (NCBI taxonomy): Eukaryota > Metazoa > Mollusca > Gastropoda > Lottiidae > Lottia > Lottia gigantea. The sequence goes on along the minus strand of NW_008707797.1, from coordinate 2,002,055 downwards.
TCACTGTCTTCTTTAGTCAGAGATTTCGGATCAGATCGTCGTAATTTCTTCTTTTTACTACAAAATATATCAATTAGATTAAAATACAGTTCACAAGCTTCTATTTTGAAAAGAGAGGCTTGAGATGATCCTCATCAAATCTTAGCAGAAACGAAAGTTAGTTGCCCTCATTGTAAGCACTCTGGGCACTAATTCCATTCCAAACTACAAAATTAAATGTGGTCTTGTTCACAACCATGATTACCTCCCTTCCATTATGTTACGTTCCCATATCATAATCATAGACATCATTATTATTTTTTTTAGTAACATGTAGAAAGATCCCTAACATGGTGTCTAATTATTACTATTATAATAAAATTCATCACCAACCTATTAAGATATTGTCTATCATCTACTGTTTTCACTCCATCTTTAATAATCTTATAGTTTGATTGTAATGTTTTATATCTCTCTAATCGTTTATTATGAACTTCTCTTACTTCATTTAACTCTTTATTCTGTAATGAAATACACAAAAATACTTTATGACAAAACAACAAACAACCACCACAATCACAAGACAAGAGAAATAAAAAAGACAAACCATTTTTTTTTAAAAGATAACAACTTAGGTTCACAAGAGTTCTAGTTGATCCTAGGCCATACCTCTTGTCATTGATCTTTCCTGGAATACAATATTTCAAAATATTCAAATATTCAAGGTTACCTACCTTTAAATGTAGAAGATGTTCCAAATCATCCAGTTTTTTCTGTAAATCAACATGTTGATTGGATGAGCTGCGAACTGGAGAACACGATCTCGTTCTTGGTTTTGATCTAGGTCTGGTGTCCCCATCACGTAACAGGCGTATAGGACTAGTGGCGACATTACGATAATCACGAGATGGTGTAGAATGAGTTCTCTCCCCTCTATTCAGTTTCTCCACGTCCCATTCTATAGACTGATCTAAACTGTTGTTTCTGAAACAAGAATGGTAAAAAACTCAAGGTGATTTTAAGACCTTGAAAATAACAAATTTTCCTTAATGATAATGGAAAAGCTCAGTCTGTAGTAAGTTGGATTGTTGTCTGCTAGGTGATTAGGTGCTCTGGGTTTGAATTAGAATTTTGGTTGTAGATTCCAATAAATTATCCCTTAGATGTGAAAGAAACCACAGGGAGGCTTGAATTTTGCTTTGAATCTCTTTTTAAGTTAAATTTTGACTATTATACTATACCTGTCTTGATTTTGCAGTTTCTGTCGCAAACCATCTATTTCAATTTTCATACATTCTATTTTATATTCATAGTCCAATACTGGCTCCCCATCCTGAAAATAAAATAGTGTTTTACTTCTACTACTGATTTGTTTATGAATAAAGGCAAGGGCACGGTTGTGAAAAAAGGAAACTTGACTAATACAGGGACATAAGCCTTCTCTTCAATTTTTTGAGGAAAGTAGGGCTGTAACTGCAGATATATATTTAATTGTCAAATCCACAAAAACTTGATGAAATCTGAAAAAAACGCGACCTTCACCACATTCACAAGCCAATTGTGTCTGGCTGGATGGATGGATGGAAGGATGGAAGGATGGAAGGATGGATGGATGGATGGATGGAGGGGCAAACGGACGAATGAATACCTTTAATTTAAAAGCCTATCAACAAGATTAACACAGATAATTATACAGTTAAATAATTCATCTTCTCTCAATTGGATGTGTTCTCAAACCACCGTGTCCCAAGAAAAAATCACAAAGAAAGTCATGAAAGATGAATAAACTGGTATCACATTTCATTAACACTGATTAAAATTTCACGAGTCATAACACCTTTTTATAGCAGGTGTCACGTTCTGATAGGAAAAAAATCTTTAGAAAATTATCATTACATATTTAACAATGATACCTGTAAATGGGTATGGATAATACGGAAATGATCAAAGTTTGGTTTAGGACAAGCTGGTAGAGTGTAGATCCTCATGAACCTAAGGTGTTAATCTTTGAAATAATAGTTGTTTATTGTTGTCATTTGAAATCTAAGTTTCCAACTTCAGTAAAGAGGTTATATTGTAGGCTATAAACATCTAGATATATTTATGTAATAGCACTGGCAGTATAATTTTAATCAAGTTTTTCTGTCTGCAGCCCTACCCACAAATTTCTAGGAGTTCGCTTCATGAAAAATACAGACCTCCTGGCAAATACATCATAGTAGTGAAAACCTCATTGGATTCAATTAGAACATACCAGTATATCAGTTTCTTTACTGCCTGCAGCCCACAAATTTCTAGGAGTGATATGTCGCTTTCATGAAAAAATAAAGACCTCCTGGTAAAATCCCATGGGAACCCTTTCCAATAAGAAATGTATAGGTCAAGTCTTTAACTTGGTTTAACTCATTAAAAATTGACAAGAGGTTAGGACTTCTATCAGTACCTCCCTACAGTTCTTTCTACACCCTTTTATTTACATTAATGTTTTATCAAATTATGACTTGTGGTCCCGTCATCTTTAGACTCGTGTTTTTTCTTAAATAAACAGGTCACACGTCTGATGATCGTTTCATGAGTACAGTAAGGTAATTAAAAAAAACATCTATATTTTACGTGATGTGAACAACTTTCTGGACAAATCGAGATTGTATTCTGGTGAAATATATAGAAAGAATGACAAATTCTCAAAGATTACTGATCAAAAGATATTTCAAGAAGCGACAGAAAAATAGTTAACTTTACAGTCTGCTAGATTGACCAAGATTAAATCAAACTTTAGTTAGAAATGCAAAGTTTTAGAGAAATAATGAATATATCAAAACTGTTTTAACAACTTAAATTAACACATAATTCCATGTTCAATTTATTATGATATAAGATTCAAATCAACTCATCAAACCATGTTCAATTTATTATGATATGAAATTCAAATCAACCATCAAACCATGTTCAATTTATTATGATATGAAATTCAAATCAACCATCAAACCATGTTCAATTTATTATAATATGAAATTCAAATCAACCATCAAACCATGTTCAATTCATTATAATATGAGATTCAAATCAACCATCAAACCATGTCCAATGCTGAATTTTCTAAAGCACATTTGACTTGCTATCATCTTCCAAAGTGGATAAAAATTGTTGCCTTTTAAGTCCAGTTGAAATGTGATATTACTGTGCTTATGTATAACTCACCTTAAATCCATCATTAAAAACTTGACCAAATTCTTGATGCTTGATATTCCTGTCTACTTTCGCCTGCAATTCATTGATGATAGTCTCTTTATCCAGTCTCTCCTGCAAAGACAAAGTTTTCAAATTAATCATGTCATTTAGGAATAATTCTACAGCAATCACACTACTGACTTTCAAAAGTATTTTCTGTGATTTTCAAAAGTTTTCTCATCTGAATTTTTTTAAAATTCAACAAGACTGTAAGTTGTTAAAACCACTTGGGTTAAATGGTATCTGCACTGATGACTTCATAATCTGATAAAGATTTTCAGTTATTTTTAAAAATGTATTTTTCTGCAACCTCAAGTATACAATCCTACAATTTGAGACCATTTCAAAATTGTTCATGTCTTAGGTTAAAGCGAACTTTATTAGTGCCTAAAGGACAAGAATCTTCAGGAAGGATTTGACTTAATCTTTCTTTCATGTATCAAATCTAATTAGTATTCATATAACTATCAACCAATTAAAACTTCATCAAAAATTCAACGATTTGACTCAGAATCAGACCCGATTCCATGACAAAAATTCCGTGATCAAATGTCAAACGTGGAATTATTGTGATAATTTTGGTCTAATTTGATTAAATATGTAAACGTTTGTCTGCAAATGTCCGATTGAAAAAAATTCATTTCGTGTGTCGAGCATCAATTCTGCCGCATTGTATCATGCGTCAATCCCCTGGGACGAAAAATGTCTGGAAGTTTTTTCTAATCAACGATTCAGGTGTATAAATAATGAATTTTGATTGGCTGTTGACTTGGCACCTGATGAATATATGGAACAGTAATATTAACAATACTTAAATACAAATTTTAAACCTTAGTGTGAGACAACTTAAAAGGTGAAATGTACTTAAGCTTTGAGACACTGTCCTGGTAAAATAATTTTGGTCCAGAAAAAAGTTGAAAAAATATTCAATTCTACTTCATATCTGAAGCTGTCATACTCTGGTGCATATTAAAATGTAAAAGTAGGAGTTGGGTGGGGGGTGGATTAAAATACACAAATAAAAAAAGACAATTCTAAAAATTAGTCATTGTTTCCAACTGGAGGTATTTGCCTTGTTTTCCTCCATTATACTCCAGCCTTGATATAAATAAGTAAATACAGTCAGACTTGATAGTGACTAAGTGACTTTAATTAACGCTAGAGGAAACTGAATTAGTCTAGTGACAATCTTCTAGCCATTTTCCAACTTTCTGAACTTCATGACTCCAGGACAAATGAAATGACACCTCTTAATATTAATAACAAGTACGCCTTGACTCCATTTTGTGACAAGAATTGACCAATAATCAATAATATTTTACTATATTCGTCTCTAAAAGCCTGGCGAATAAATGACCAAAGTTCGTCCAAACACTGTTCTTGATTAACTTGTCAGTCTGTCTGTCACCCCCAGGGTCCCAACCCAACGAGGACAGACTAAGTAGGTGTCGAAGGAACATAATCACATAATTCAATTCTCAAATATTGGAATAGCTTCACAACAATATTTTCTATTATCACGAAAAAAATGTGACAAAACTCTTTTAAAAGGAATTATTTCTACGAACATTGATTGAACTTTCACAAAAAATGGCCGTCCCAGATGAACGCAGGTGTCACGGTAATTGACAGACAATCGTCATGACGAACTGTGACTATTAATTATACCAAGTTTCTGTCACACCTTCGTTGCGTTAAAACGTCTCTGGTTGTCAGTAGAGAGTGACAATTGACTTTGTTTCTGAGCCATTCCCTGTAGAATTTAACTCGCTATATGCAATTACTATATCAATGTTTTTACACGGAGGTTAAATGGATGCTGTATTTTTTAGCTAAATATAGTAATAATGAGTTAAAGCCTCAGTTTCAGAATTACAATTGTAATATGGCTTAGAAGGCAATGGGCAAAACTTTAAGACGCATAAACATAGGCAAATAGATAAAGAAAAAAATGGTCTCTATTTTAGAAGGAAGCTGAATTATCCGAGTGTGAGCAATGTTTCGGATAAACAAATGTGGAGAGGCCAATGTTGTTGAAACATTATAATTTTGATAATTGATGGAATGAAAACTGACCTTTTTTAATATTAAAACTTGTTGTTTGAGTTCAATTTCATTTTTTTTTAATTTTTCACATTTTTCTTGAATATCATTATACATCTGTAAAAAAAATAAAAATTAATATATCTTTAAGCATAAAATATATTCAAAGATACACACGGTAGATCTTACCGAACATCAGGCATGTCTGATTAATGACAAAATAACAAATGACCTAGTTATTAAAATGCACATGCAAATTAAACTAACCAATCAAATATTATTATAAAATGTCCTTACCTGTTGTGTTTCTATAGAATGAACAGCTTCGTGATTTCTTATTACTGAAATAGCCGAAATAAATAAAACAATCATATTCAATAATAAGACAGACATCTTTTCAATTCATAATACAAAGAACATATTTAATTAACAACAGTAAAAAATATGAAATAATAGATTTTTGTAGATGCCAAAATTTTAAGGGTGTTGTTCAAAATCATCATATAAATGTATATTTGTTGGTTCGTATTTTTTCAAATAATTTTATACATTTTATGTTAAAACCAACTAGTGGTTGTGCTGACATAAATAATTTGTGAAAATGGGCTCCCATGAAACATCATCTGTAAAAAAGGGTATAAAATGAACAGAAGATTGTTTACTTACAGTTTTTAGTATCATATTGAAGATGTTCCAGTTTTTTATTATGTTGTGTTTGTTGACGTGAATATTCTGTTAATTCTTCATTGTTTATTTTTAATTCATTTACTTCCTTCCTAAAATATAAGATAAAGATACATTTCATCAAAATTATCAAATCTTTAGTTTAAACCTTTCAACCTGGTAAACTGGCCATTACACAAGCGGTCTTGGTCACCAAATAGAGTCTTGAGTAAAATCTCACATGCGCCCGTGCTTCCAGACATGATTATCCTGTCCCTGACAGGATTTATAATATCAAACAAGTTTTCGATATTTTATCATCTGCAAGGAAGACCGTCATCATCCAAACAGATTCATTTTCCTTTCAATTGCATGCTCTGTATGTGATTATTGACAAGTCATGCCAGTCGGTGAAACTCTCGACCAAAAACTCTAGTCTGGCGACAAAAAACTCTAGTCTGGCGACAAAAAACTCTAGTCTGGCAACAAAAAACTCTACTCTGGCAACCAAAAACTCTAGTCTGGCAACCAAAAACTCTAGTCTGGCGACAAAAAACTCTAGTCCGGCGAAAAAAAACTCTAGTTTAACGACAAACTCCAACTGTTCAGAACGTTAAGGTCATACACTTTTACTTATATTCAGGGTATATGACGTTATATTCCATTTACACTCAAGGTTCAATAGGTTAAAGATAACAATTTGGGTTTTGTGGATCCTGTCTACCAACTGGTCCTTATCCAATGCACTTGGCATGAATTAGCATTTATCATTATCAGGTTGAATTTATATTTGCAGGTTATTTTAAGATGAATTTGAAAGAAACCATATAGTGATTAACTTACTTTAATAACTGAAGATCAATGTTTTTATAATGAAGTTCATCTTTAACTGTTTTTAAATCCACTTCATATTGCTGTATTATTCTACCACACTCTTCTAGCTGAAAACACAAACAAGGGAACTTTGTCGATTTTCATGAGAGTTGCTGCGATCCATTTTCGGATTGCTTGCTTTTGATAACATACAAAATCACGGCAAAAAAAAAAAGAATCAATGAATTTTCGATACCAACAAACATTCTTTTAAGGACAAATTCACACATCACATGTTGGCATGTAGACTGAATATAAAGATATAGTCCTACTTACATCTTGTAGAAGTTTTTCAATTTTTTCATTTTTCTCCACAACCTCTCTTTCATATGACTACAATAAATATCGGTATATTTTATTTTCTATATGAGCAGCGTACACACAATTATGATGGGTTGTATTTGTGCCAGGTGTCCAAACGGGAAGGGACGTAACTATAAATGTATTGGCGGATCAAATACTTTCATAGTGAGAAAGCCCTGCCTCACGAGTGGCACTATCCAAAATAATTAACGCAGTGGAGCTCCTTTGATAAAAATCAGTTTTCAGTATCTACTTACCCTAGCATTAGTATCAGTCTGAATCCTGAGACATACTTAAAGAATTATAAAGTAAGAATGCCCTGGTTTGGTAGTGACACAATCAAAATGCTGAACATACTTGAGCTCAAAAGCTCAATAAAAAATAAAGCAGTATTGTAAAGAGGTTTTCTAAACTTTTTATCTATATCAGGGACAGTGTTTTAAGTATCTTTCTACTCACCCTAGCGTTGGCCTCAACTTGAATCCTGGTAGAAAGATGATCTGATTTCTCATCTCGTACTTTATCTAGTTCATTACTCAGCTCTTCATTTCTTCTCTTCAGTTCTACAATCACGGGAAAATACAAAATACATCAAACGTCTGACTATCATCATGAAATTACATCAAGATTTATTCTGGTTGTAAATGGGTACCAAATATCTAATGAACATCAATGCCAATGTTTGGACAAGGATTGGCTGAGGAGAGCCTTGTTAAATATAGGTTCTGATTCCTACAAATGTACATATTATTCTATAATAGACAAACAGGCAAAATAAATAACTATAAAGTACTTGGACCACAATAATTTAGACTTGCTTGCCATGTAAGAGTTTGGTTTGTAACCCATTTCAATGCCCTAGTAAAATAGGTAAGGATTCCAACTGACAATTTCAGTCTGAGTTTGATGGACCAGAAATCCCTCTTGTATTTTTATATTTTAGGAAAGAACCATATTTTAACATCTGACCTGAGTGTTTTAATGAAAGATTAATATTCAACTGTCATACCTTGTTTCTCTCTTTCTATAGCTTCTAAAGTTTTCTTGTGGATTTCATCAAAACTCTTCTCTCTTGATTCAGACGCTCGTAACTGTAATGGATAAAATGTTTTTTAAATAATTACGTAAGGATTTTGGTTAGCAAGCACTAAGAAATTAGAACTGTCAGACACAATAAGACAATAGCCAGGTAGACAACAATCAACCACCCTAACTTTGAGAAAAGAATCCAACCTCCTCCCATTGCCAAATAACATGCTGCTTTTTAGAATAAAAATAATTAGTGGATATATAATATATGGATAGACTTTTATCAAGGTGATTTGAACTTATAACACCTAATCACCTAACAGATGGAAATTCTACAAACTGTCTCTTAATTCATTAAGTTATGAGTAATTTACAAGGCAATGATCTTTAACATGTATCAGGCACAGTCAAATTCACAGATGACAGAGAGTGGAGACAGTCATGCTTTGTGTTAAACCTCATAAAATGTTCATCTTTTGTGAAAATGACAAGTCATAATATTAAAATCATGTGTATAGAAACAACATTCAAAAGACAGAAAATAAAGAAAACACAAGACATTAGAAATCAGTGAATTGTCAGTGTTTATTCGATATTAATGTTAGAATTGACATAATGAATATTTTGTAAGCTGTCAAACTGTCATGTCAACGAAACATTAGGCTTTAATCTACCACAATTACTTCAAATTTTCGCATCGACAAATCTTCAAATACCCTAATTATAGACAATCAAAGCATAAAAAAGTCAAGTTAGATTTTCTTTAAAAACACAAAATTCTATAGACGTCAAAACCATCAAAGATTGAATATTGAATACGACATTTTATTCGTTTATACCCCGCGCGAGTCAAGACAGGACCGCAGTAAGTCAAGTTTTAACGGAGAATCGTAAACATTTAAAACGACAGCTCCATAATCGCATCATTAACTATCCAACTCATGTCACAAAGAAATGAAAAACTTCGCGAAAAATTCAATAATTGTCATTACTCTACCACTCTAAACTAAACTAACTCTCGTCTCATTTCAAAGAATCAATTGAAATCTAACCACACAAAAAAAAGGACGACAACATTAGAAATCGGCAAATCGTTGGCCTGAAAAGTTGACGAGGCATAAAAAAAGTTTGTACATTTTCTTTTAACTGCACCATTTAACTTGTTTAAAGTGACTGGATATGTTATTTTGATTTAATAAAAAAACCAAATAAATGTTATTAGCTGTATGGACTCTGCAAACAGAATGAATGAGAAGAATTTTTGACCTGTGAGATATGGAATTTACAGACATTGAACAGAAGGCCCAGTGAAACAGGTTGTGTATATGGAATATTTCTCAAAAATTGGAAATCGCTAAAAAGAAGGTTAAGCTAAAGTCCGGACAAAATTTCCCTCATTTCAAACTAGATCATTGGTGCAAAAAATAAGACTTAAAAAATATTAAATTTCAAATCAAATACAAAACCCAAACTACAATTATCTGAGGTTATATTCTAAATCCCAAGAAAGTTTATCCAAAATTACAAATTCCCAACTCATCATCATAATCAGGCTAAAAAAAAATTCAAAATCTATCATTTCTATCAAATGAATCAGCAGACTGGGTCTCTTTAAATGAAAAGAAAATATTCAAATATTTGAGAGCAGCAAGTCAAAGATAAAGTTAAAATGAATCTCATTGAAGATAGGACGGGAGAACGACTTGAATAGCGATAGAAATGGAAGTTGAAAAAAACAGAATTACAAGTGACAAATCACAGCTCGCCCCCAGAGAAATATCTCCTGACCCTTATTACACAATCACTCTTTCATCTGTAATAAACTTCAAAAATTATCTGGGGAAATTGACGAGCAATTTCCGATTGACGCGACTGTAAAGAATACTTAGAAATCACGAGCTGCGTCTTGGTGATTAAATTGGGATGACAAACTGCGACATTTGATCCCTGTATCTACACTTGGCTAAGCAAACCAATGTATTACACAACCAATTGATGGAAAGGAAGTAGAAAACAAGATTTGCAATGATTTTCCGCGTTGCAGACGTCATCGTAATCAATAAAATTTGTTCGGATGGCCGATCAGTAACGACGAATGTAATTGTCCTCGAGGGCCATGTGTTCGTACCAATTAGTCAAGACTATCTCTGGGACGGTTTAATCTAATAAAAACACGAAACACAACGAAGCTATGTCGATTACAATTACAATACTCTCTTCTCATTATTCCAAAAAATATCTTTGATCGAAAGACAAAACGACAATTTTTCAAATTGAGCTAATTAATTACACTTCAAACATGTCATCATTTACCCGACCAATCATCATCTGTTCGCTATTTTCTGACCATTTTGATGTGGATAATATCGTTTGTTAATTTCCGTACGGAGGAAATGTAGTTATGGTAAATTGGAATGATATTAACAACCTCTTTACGTAACGACCATTAATCTCTCCACGATGACAACCTAGCAACCAGATTATCTTCCATGTTTTCTGTCTCGATACCGTTTCTGATCACTTTTATTGATCAACAGTATCTACTGATTGGTGGTGGTCTGGGTCCACGGCTGGGTTGTTGGGTTGAAGATGAACATTTAACATCACTTAAAAATGGTAAAAATGGTGTCTGTGAGTTTCTTTCATGCCAAACACAAGCCTTGAGATCTTTTCAAGTCAATCATTGCTGATTATCTCTTCAGTAAATGTGTGGTCTGATTCTTTATTTGCTACTGTTCTATTTTAGGTACATAGATACAAAGGAACAGGAGTATTGATTTGAATGCATTTGCCAGACAAGTTCAATTAAAGCACTACATTTCTGACTTTCAATTCGGTTTTTAGGACAAATTCAAGTTTTTGAGAATTCAAGACATATTTACAAGAAACAATTTTTCAAGGATCATTATCTACTCCATCTCCTTCAACCTTTCTTCCATATTTATTCATGATAAGGTCGAAATCAGCATAAATTATCCAATAAAATGCTCTGTTCACACCGTCTATCTCTCAAGGGACCTGCCCTGACAAAGTCCCTACTTGTCAGTCATGTTCTATGACATCATCCCATCATGTGATGTATTAAGCCAATCATATTAACCGATTACATCGATAACAAAATTAACGACACAAGTCAAACGACTTGACATTGATAATCAGTTTCATTATCTTACAGTTCAACTAGAATCAATAACAGTTTAACAAACTAGAATTCTGATTGGATAATAGCATTACTCTGACCAATCAAATTAATAATCATGCATTCTTATTTAGGCATTTTTTAAGCTGATTACAGAAAAGGCTATAAAGATCAATAGGAAATTTTGAAAACCAGAACCACAAACTCATGTACTGATTGGGCAATTTCAACAGAAAGGCCAATCAAATCATTAGTTTTACATTCTGATACTTCAGATTTCTGTTATCTGAAAATATTATTTGGATGAGCCACATTTCTTTAAAACAGAATGACAAAACTGAAATATGATTGGTCCCTTTACAAACTATCAGCCAATCAGTTTACCAGCAATATATTCAAGAGTAATTTGATTGGTTATGTGATAAACAGTCTGATACAACTAGTCATTTAATCAAACGCGACACGAATCTCTCTCAAGGGACTTGACGACCACAAATTGACAAAGACAGTTGATCCAGTTATGTCCCTTTGAAACACATCTCTATATTCGTAAGATGTCAATGTTGATAAGAATTATGGAGTAAATGTAAGGTCCCCGCACGGTATATAAGTAACGGTGTAATTCACGAGGGAGTAGAGTTATAGACAGTGAATAAGACTCAATATAAATGTCTACTTCTAATGCCTTCGTGTTAACTCTAGGACAGAACAATTTCTCCTTTCTCTAATCATACTTCCTCTACTACATGATTTTAAAGATTGACATTTTCAGGGTCAGATTTGCTGCTGGTGCTGTCTTTTGAAAGTCAGCCAAACCACTGACTGAACAAGGTACCAATCACCAAGATGTTGACTGACTAAGCTTCTGAGCAAATCACTAGCTGACTGAGTCAGACTGAAAGAACTGTCAGGGCTAGTTTAGCCAAGATATTTACAGAGACATGTGATAACTGAGGCAAGATACTGACTGAGCCAATCTCAGCCATACCACTGGCTTAGGCAAGCTTCTGACTGGGCCGAGCCACTAGCAAGGGCAAGCCACTGGTTTAACAGACCTACAGACTGGGGCAAGCCACTCATTAAGCCAAACTACCGATTAAGTCAAGCCCCTGACTGAGCCTAGGGTACTGACTTGGATACGTTACTAGCAAGGGCAATCGACTGACTGAGCATACCTACAGACTGGGGCAAAATACTAACTGAGCCAAGCTACTGATTAAGCCAAGCCCCCTGAATGAGCAAGATATAAAATGTGTCAAGGCCCTGACTGAGCTGGATCACTAACTAATCTATGCTACTGATTGGGATAATTCATGTGACAGAACTAGGCCACTAACTGAGCCAAAACAAAGACTGAGCCAAACCACTTTGATTTAGAACGGGCTCTGACTAAGACAAGCCTTTAACTCAGACAAGGTTCTGACTTCTGAGAAGACAATAACTGAGGCAAGCCCCTGACTTATCAAAGCCTTTGATTTGAGGTAATTCCCTGACTTCATGTTCTGACACAATGGCACCATGTTCTGATACAAAATGAATCATTAGAGACAAGAAAACAACAAGAACTGACAGTCAACTCCTATAATTTAATAACAGATTCAAACTTGTTAAAAGCCTTCTCTTTCTTACATTAATAACTTACATAAACCTCACATTTTTACTCAAAATTCTGCCATCTTCTCCTCTTTTATTGTGAAATTATTAATGATTTTGTGACACTTTGTGGAACATTCTAAGAAAAGATGAGAATGTCACTTGGTTTTTTTTTCGTCTTTTGTGAATCTTGTCATGATTGCAATAATATTTTACTAAATTATTTATTTTCTATGACACTCAAATGGTGGATTTTCACTTTAATTCACAATTGTCATTTGTTCCTTCCTCTTGTTGGATTCTTTGTTTATTCATCTAGCTTTTCATTCATTCATTTGGTAATTCATTCAATTTCTCATTTATTTATTCATTCAGTAAAACATTCATTCACTTATTCATTCACTTATTCATTTCGTAATTCATTCAATCATTAATTTACTAACTAATTAATTTGTTCATTCAATTTCATTCACTTATTCATTCATTCAGTTATTCATTCACTCATTCATTCACTTATTCACTCATTCAGTTATTACCTCATTCATTTATTCATTCAGTAAAACATTCATTCACTTATTCATTCACTCATTAATTTACTAATTCATTTGTTCATTAATTCAATTTCTCATTCATTCACTCATTCAGTGAAACATTCTTCACTTATTCCTTCATTCATTCATTCATTCATTCAGTTATTCCCTCCTTCATTCATTTGTCATTTCATTCACTCATTACTAATTAATTCATTTGTTCATTCATTAAATTTCTCATTCGGTGAAACATTCATTCCTTCATTCATTGATTTATTCACTCTTTCTCTCATTCATTTATTCATTCAGTTACACACTCACTCATTCATTCACTTACTCATTCAGTCTTTGAACAATTCATTCATTCATTCTGATTGAGAATAATAAAAGTAAACAGTGTCGTCTGTCAACAAACTTCAAGTTAATATTATTGACTGTCCTATTGGAATATTGATTTGGTACAAGATTGTCTCCAGATGCCAAATTCATCAAATCACGTTCAATCCAGTTCATTCTCCAATCTAAAAGCTAAATTCTGTAAACTTTATGAAAGTCACACACTACTAGTGGGACACTGACTGACTTATCACAAACTTAGTGCTTATATATATATAACATTCATCTAGAATCTTGGTTTCCAACCTTTTGAACGCCTGATACCACTGTACTCGTATACAGTACCCTTCATATACCAGAAGAACCAAATGACCCACTGCAATCTTTATTTAGTTATAAAGCTTAAGGCACCAATTACATCTTTAGCACCCTGGACACACAAATTCTAATTTCCCATTGATCAAAAACCTAAATTATCAAAGATCTCAGACATACATAAGCATACCAATACAGACAGATGTGAAAAAGGCAACTGGACACGGGTGACAACAATATACTTCCACATAAAAGTAGGCTTATAAAGAAAAAAAAAGCTAACAGACTTTAGTGAAATAACACCCAGTTTGACTATATTGTACAAAGTGCACAAACTAATAAGGTTTCAAGAAAGAGGCTCAGTTCCTTTAAATCCAAGGTTGTACCATTTAAATAGCTACTTGTTGAATGTTGTTATGACATCACTGATTGTCAACCCAATAATAAACAACCAATAAGATCCTCTCCTTTGATTTTTATTGATTTAATAAGCAGATAACAAAATTCTCTTTTTTCCAGTGTCTTATTGTCAGATCGTCAGGTCTGTTGACGAGAATCTTTAATACCAATTTGTGATCAAAGCTGGTGGTAGAGTGAAAGCATTGGACACAATAGGCTTTATACAATAAATACCATGTTGATAGGTGTCCCTTACTCATTACTCAACATCTGCGATATTTATTTTCACTCCGAAGCAGACACCACTCCCCTCCCCCAACAAGAAGAAGGAGTGGCCCTAATTAGGTATGGGAATGTTAGACCTTCAACTAGTAGCAATAAGCTGGTCTCTGCATTGATATTTGAGAATAACTTCCACGCAGAAAGTGATAATGATTAAAAATATTGAAATATAGACAGCATAATGACTGAGCATATACTGAAAATACATTAAATGATAAAAACTTCTTTCATTGCATACTAATTGGGGTCACTCATCTTCAAGCCCTTAATTATCAGAGAAAAGTAGGAGGTAGAATCCCACATTTCATCTTTCAGATTCAGTCATACGAAGTACTTGTGTTTCACATGAACTAAAACTGTGTGAACAACAGACTTCCATCAATAAGCAATTCCTAATATTGTCACATGATAGGACTGTACTTGGCACAAACGAGATATCCACGCTTCTTGAATTCAACAAACATCGGCACCAAAAGTCTTTGACAATTATTGATTTCCAGGATAAAAACTGGCGGTTTAATGGCAACTCAAGAGGTATCATTTGTCACAAGTACAGACACAGAATGAATGAAACATTTTCAGATGAATGAAAGAGTAAATTAGGAAGGAATAAAAAATGAATTGTAGAGAATCAAGTATATTGAATTAGAATAAATGAAGAAAGAAAGAAAGAAAGTAAGAATGAATGAATGAAAGAATTGTATGAAAAATGAAGAATTATCAAATGAATGAATTAAAAAAAGAGTCTTCAAATCAAATAAATAAATGAATGAATGTATGAAAGAATGAAGGAATGAATGAATAAATGTATGAATGAATGAATGAAAGAATGAAAGAATGAAAGAATGAAGGAATAACATAAAAGTTTATCAAAAGCTGAATGAATGAATGAAAAGATTAAATGGATAAATGAAAGGTAGTCCTATAAAAGTGCCAACAATCTACAATTTGGTAAAATGAGTAATCAAACACGTTGCCTAATTTCTACAAAATTCCGCAATTCTTGTAAAGAAAAATAGAAGTGGAAACTGCAGGACAAACATTAAAAAGAGGCGAATGTTGACAAAGAAAACAGGAATTGGAAAATTGAAGAAAATATGAATATTCTTTTCATTTTAAAAGTCATTTCCATTTCAGTGTCTACTCTTTAGTCTTCCACCAGTGTCAAATGACAAATCATTCTGTCCATTTAAAATATTCCACTCGCCACGGAATGTCCTGAAATTTAACTCAAGACTATTGATATTGCTTCATTACCTAATTCATTACAGAATATCAATACTGTATTTCTATTGGTTAACTGAAATCTTATCAACCAATGATGTATTGAGTTAATGAATCTATGCACTATTCTCTACCAAGTTTTTCAGAATTTTCAGGAAACTGTCAAGATGAGGTTAAAATATTCTGTTTAGCGACAAATCTAATGGTCGTCATACATTATAACAATCATATCTCCTCAAGTGGAGAACACAATCGGCAAATTAAAGGCGAATCAGAAGACGGTAATTTTCGCGTCAAGAACTATCAGAGATTCAATCAATGATTCATATTCAGGGATAAAAATGTGTATTTATGGGACTGTAAATGACAGAAATTTGTGAAAATGACGTTAAATTATGAGAGAGGTGGTTTTATGGTTTGTCAGTGTGATATTGTACAGTTATTGTCTGACTGCTTTAATTTGTCATCTTAAAACATACATAAGTTACGAGTAGACCACAGAGAAATTTGAAAAGTTTTGCATTCAAAATATATCTAAAACTAGACTCAAAATTATGGGCTGAATATTAGACAGGGCTGAATGTTAGACAGGGCTGAATGTGAATGTTAGACAGGGCTGAATGTTAGACAGGGCTGAATGTTAGACAGGGCTGAATGTGAATGTTAGACAGGGCTGAATATTAGACAGGGCTGAATGTGAATGTTAGACAGGGCTGAATGTTAGACAGGGCTGAATATTAGACGGGGCTGAATATTAGACAGGGCTGAATGTTAGACAGGGCTGAATATTAGACAGGGCTGAATATAAGACAGGGCTGAATGTTAGACAGGGCTGAATGTTAGACAGGGCTGAATGTTAGACAGGGCCATGTCCTTGTGTATTGGGCCTAATTCTGACCCATGTAAAATAGAGAGTATTATTATTATTATCCTAAGATTCTTATCTAAGCTATGCAAATCACTTTTCAACACAAAACTTTCAGTTTGTCTCCAATCAAATAAAACAGAAGTTGATGTTATAATATGTATGCAGCAAATTGAATGAAAGCTCATTTATTTTGATATTACTCAGTTCTTTAATAAATAAGTAATTATCATGCTTGAAATTAAGAGTTATTCCAGAATATCATGTACGCCTCACATTTTCTTTATATGTAACTCTCACTTCTAAATGTTGTATAACTTCTATGCAATATATTATTGAAATTTAGATAGATATAAATTATTAAAGAGTTCAGTGAAACGGTCAACCTGCAGAAACCTGCCTACTTTTTGTTAAAATCGAACGACAGTTGGCCTACTAAAATATACCAAGTCTATAAATCGCGGAGACAAAACTAGAAATAGGACTGGTAATCCAAGGCTGAAGGTGTCAAAAGATCAATGATACTATTTTAAATCTTGCGACTCAGACTCTTTACCATTGATCAGCTAGATACAAGGACAGATAACTCCCGCCTGAAAATGACAGTCGCTTAACGTAGAGTAAAATCAATACAAGAAGTTGATAACTAGTTGTATGAATAGAAATTTAGGATGTCTAGTAGCGTTGTGGGACCTCAATAAAACTAAATGGCCACGTTTACTTGAATTGGTATAGTTATATTGAATTCAACGTGACGCTCGGCTAGAAATCAATATATTTGATCAGAATGATAATATTATACTATTTACTTCAACGACACTAAATGACATCATATATTATACCAATCCTTTATTACCACTTTCATCCTGGTTTTCAATGATACAGAAAACCTATAAAAAACATCCTGAACACTTCTGCATCTAAATTGTTGACTGAATTATTACAAATTGACTAATCTATAAAACTGAATATCTCATTTATTTATTGTGATAATAAATATCTTTAAATATGACAATGAAACCAAATTGAATGATACAACAGTTTTTATTAGGGTTTTTGTTTTGACTGTATTTGCCAGTCATGACTACATCCTAAAAATACAAAGTTGTGACTTGATGTATGCAAAATTTAGTTTTTTCTTAATGGAGTTGATAACAATTTTGAAATTGCACTGAAAAATTCAAAATAACAGCTTTGAGTTCTAATGAATCAGAAAATATCTGTTGGAATTATTGAAGTAATAAAACTACAGTTTAAATCTTAATATGGACAATTAAACAATTATTGAGATTTTTAGAGATAGAAATAGAACCATTTAGATCTCTAGTCTTATCTTAGATATCACAGAGACTGATAGTAAATATCTACTAGTAATATCTCATCATAGACAAATACAACATAGATAACAGAGATGACTTCCTTTTTTTCTGTATAAAGCTACAAATGCACAGGTTGAAATGAAATGAATGGAGTTTTATATCCTACTTTTCTGTACCATGTGGGCTAATGAAGACAGGCAACGCCATGCAGGGTAAAATGAGGGAAATTTTGCCAGGACTGTGGCATTAGCCTGTTCTTTTTCGATTCTAACTATCGAGGGATCTTTAATGTGTACAGCCTGTCATCTTCTAACCAACCATCAGAGATACAAAATTCTAAATCTACAAAATAAACACAAATTCTAGAAAAAAACTATGTCATATATTTAGGTCTTTTATTCAGACACAAATCATAACAGACACTTGGTAAATCTTGGAATTCCCTCGGCTCATCTAACTACCCTACTTTATCAAAATAACGTTTGGTCGTTTACGTGCTCCGTGACAAGATAAATAACTCATATTTTACCCTATTTCAACTCTTGTTTTATCATAAATTCTCGGATATATTTGTCAAACGACAATAGAGTTCATCTTTAATGCTGTAAATCATGACTTCTGTGTCGTGGTGGGAGAAGATGTGTCTAAACCTCAAAAAAACTATTATATTCCAGTGTTTCAAAACATTAAAAATACCCAAAGATATTGTATTGAAATATTATCTTAATCTAGGAACACACGTCAAAATAAATGAAGGTATGCCGTGAATAGTTTCAGTTTACCCTACAAATTACGAACCGTTCCCAGAACACTTGAATTAACTGTAATGTAAAAGGGACATTTATTGCGCGCTCGTCTGGACCTTGAATCACAGTAGCCTGGTGTAAAATGGACATGTGGTGTCTATAGCCCCTTTTAAACCAGGCCATTATAAAGCGTTCTGATCTCGGTCCAGACCATAATGCTCTGAGAATGATTGCTGTTTACACTACACAATTTTATCAAGTTTGTTCTGAGAACCTTTCCAGAATTAGAATGTTTCTCAAAACAAACTCGATAAAATTGTGTAGTATCAGTGTAAAGTTTACACTGTAAACAGCAACCATTCTCAGGACTTTAGCGGTCTGGTGATAAGGGGCTACAGACAAAGGTGGTTCACCCTCTTACTTTACACAGCATTCATCTGTTCTGAACTGACTGACTATTCCTAGAACAGATAATTTCTGTAATATAGAAGGAGTTAATATAACAGCTGTAAATATCTGGTTGTAAATACCTAGTAGTAAATATCTGGTTGTTAATATCTGGTAGTAAATATCTGGTTGTAAATATCTGGATGTAAATATCTGGTTGTAAATATCTGGTTGTTAATATCTGGTTGTAAATATCTGGTTGCTAATATCTGGTTGTTAATATCTATTTGTAAATATCTGGTTGTAAATATCTGGATGTAAATATCTGGTTGTAAATATCTGTTTGTTAATATCTGGTTGTAAATATCTGTTTGTTAATATCTGGTTGTAAATATCTGTTTGTTAATATCTGGTTGTAAATATCTGGTTGTAAATATCTGGTTGTAAATATCTGGTTGTAAATATCTGGTTGTAAATATCTGGTTGTTAATATCTGGTTGTAAATACCTAGTTGTAAAGTGCAGTATGAATGAACTAAGAAGAATGACAGTTGATGAGAATAACAGACAGTCAATGACACATGACCAAACTTTACAGTTTCCTGCTGTTTATATTTGGTATACAGGAGGGTACAGATACTTTCTTCACCCTTTTAACACCGAGTACTGAGAGTGAATAATATCGAAAGTGCCGATATACGTCATATAAACTGAACACTGAATGAAGTTAATATTATTTTGTGACATCACTTAGTATTGGGCGTTCGTGTACACTCTATATCATATGGCAGATAAAGCTCGTTTTGAAAGGGTATGACAAGTCTTTATGCTGAGTCTCTCACACTTACTAACAAAAGAGATTATAAAATATTTTTAGAAAAGGGACTTGAGTTTCTTTTCTTTATTCTCATGTCCATTTTTCTCTGTTTTATTGGACTTTATAGTGATGTGCTGGCTTGTGACACAAGTTTACAAATTAAGGAGAATCAATCATAATAGGGTTGTTACAACCAAAGTGCTCTTAAAGTACCAAATATCCTGTACCAACTTGAACCAAACACCACCAAATTAAAGGACCCAGTTGGCGCCATGTGTTTCTAGTTATTATAAGTGATTAGAAGACGGAAATGGTGAATTTCCTCCTTTACCTTTTAAATTCTGAGTGACAGCTACAGTTTTACATAAATTTTACTTATTCCCCTTCTTTAACCCAATTCCCTTGGGCTGATACAGAAAGTTTCTAGTAATATGCCTGAGACAGAATACTCAAGGGAGGCCTCACAGAATGAAATATGCCCTATGTAACATGATGAGAGTTGGGAGTGAATTTGTGGATTTTGATACGTTGTGAATACTGAATTCGTGTTCAAAACAGGCAGTGTATATCAGATCAAGGTGGTTTGTCCAAAATATTTAATCAGAGAAAAATTTGTCCTTTTTAAAATGACCAAACGTGCACGATATAGTAATAAATTAATTTTATGAACTTATTGAAATCTTCAAAAGACCATCAGAAATAACCAGCATAGTACCACAAATATTTTAACTGAAATATCACCACTCCTACTCAATCAATATTTTAATAATTTCAGTGATTTTTTTTCCGACTGTCTGACACAAAGTACCAGTAATAACTATAATCACTGCCAGACTCTAAACTGGTAAATTAAATTACGAGTAAAATCACCAAACAAGTCAATAATTTGTCAAATATGTTGTTGAAATTGGAAGAAATGTGATTGAATGCCAATATATAATCAGGGGATAATTAACCAATCAAAACTAATGATTATATTTATTTCGACATGTACAATTTCAACTTCCTGTTTGATTAGTTCCATATTTCTAACTTCTTCTGTCAGGTGCGAAGAGTTTTAAAGTAACTTTTTACTTTGACACAATATGATTGAGTTTATTGGAAATAATGTTAGTTACCAGTTACTGCCATCATGAGCATTATATAATAGGTCTATACTTCGATCTGAAGTTAAATCATGTTTGTTGGGCAATGAAGTGCTAAAGTGTGAATAAAGATATTTTTTGCTGCCATGGCTTAGGCTTTTGTGAGTTCATGAAATTGGTGTTCTAAACCTAATAAAATTTCAGTTCAATTTCTACAAATTTTTTTTTACATGTATGCCCATAAGATTCTTCTGGTTTTTTGGCTACTTGTCACAAAGCGATAAAATCTTGCATCATTTGTATCAACTTTCAGCGCCAATTATCAATCGTTATTTGTACTATTTGTAACATCTGCATCACTTATCATTTCATTTCTCTTGTAGGTCTTATAAGTCAGAGTTTATGAGTTCCTTAAATTTATCTATAGGTACCCACAATTCATAACTCCAGTGGATACTATGAAGGTAATATGGAAATGCACGAAGGACAATTATAACCTTCAAATCTGGCTTGCATTTATCATAACTCGATGAATTTTAATTTTTCGCTAATCCTTGGTTCCTGTTTCAGAGATACCACGGTATAATTTGATCACCGAACTTGGCGCTGGTGCCAAAAGACAGGTTCTAACTCTAGTATCAGGTACGAAATCTTAACGAGCTTTAATTTAGAAACATGGTAATTAACTACATATTATTGTACTTGCAGAATTTACAGATTTAAATATTAAAATTGTTTTGTAGGCAGAAATTAGTAAATCCAGGTTTTAAACAGTAGTAACTTTCTATAATTCTATAGTTCTATAACAAAACAAATTTCTTCTATTATCTGTTATATTGAAACAAAGCATTTTATAATTAGAGGCAAATATTGTCAATTGAAACAGTTTCAAGAATTGTTTGAAGATTGAAAAACAAGAGGAATTTTCATAAAAATAAAATTGTTACATCATCTAGGGTTCCCTAGTTTAGCCTAAGTGTTTCATGGCCAAGCAGAAATAAAATACCTGGATCCTTCCAGGAATTATAATATTCTACATCTCTTTATATAATATAATAATAATATAATAATTACAAATATTACACCGTATATGGCCAAAGCGATGATGAACAACACAATACAAATAATAATCGAACAAAAACTTAACAAAATTTAATCAACGATATTCTGTTGTGACCAAAGTATGAAATGTTTTAATTATTTTCATTGGTTACTGGTTTGAGTTTTGAACAAAAAAAAGGAAAAAAACAAAAGGTGAATATTTGCTTTGATCAAATCCAGAATCTTCACCATAACCAGGGAAGATTTGGGAAGTAATAAATCAGAGAGATAGGTCCAAGGACCATAATTATGTCATCTGTTTTTTACGTCCTCTTCTAATCAGATCGAGACAATTTCTACAGTATCGCACAAAATCTTAAATCTAGCTGTTGATTGGCTGATATGCATCTTAACGACGTTTAAAAAGCGATTAATTTTCGAGTTGAACATTTCAGAACATATTCATATCTACATCAATGCTTATGTCATTCTTCCAACCAGACAAATAATGAATTTAAAATTTAATGAAGCGCAGGATATCAGAGTATTTTTAGCCGTTAACGACAATTTGTAAATATTGTGATCGTTGAAGTGAGTTATAATTTTGATAACGACCACAGATTGGTATATTTACCAGATTAAAAGATTAGGATTATAATCTTAATTAGCTAATTAGTCGTTAAATTTTAAACAGATTTCAGTGAACGGATGATTCATTTGAAAAGAAGAAGACAGAATTGGTTAAGTTTTGTCGTCAGATCATGAATGGTTAGTGAACTAACTAACTATCCCACAGAATAAACATGAAACAAAACATTAAAATCCGCTTTGTATTTTATAGATAAGATCTTTTACAACAGTTTATTTCTGCAGTCAGACATGACTGGCAAAAAATAACTCTCTAGTAAATTTCAAACATTAAAAACAAATGTCAAAAACAAAGATTGACAGAAAATAAAAGGTGGAAGGAAATAGATTGAAGAGTAGGAGGGAGGAACATTGTCAACGTTGTACAAATATGTTAAAATGATCACAATCAGCCGACACGGAGAAGACCAAGATGAAATTAAAGATGCTGTTTTCAACAGGAAATTGGCGGTAAGATACCCGGCATGTGTTCAAATCTGTCAAATGTCAAGATAATAGTTTAAGAGTTTGTCAAGGGACTGGAATGACTGTCCTCAACTTTAACACAAAACACATTGTGAGAACACTTGCAATATTTCTTACAAATTTTAAAAATAAACAGAATTTCAACACAAGGACATAACTGGCTTGGTAATTTGTTTTCACACATTCACAATTTTTGAAGATGACAATGAAATTTTATAAGATTGGTCAATCTATGTTATTTGGAAGAGATTTTTCCTAATAACTTGAATTATCAGATCTGGATTCAATTGTACATGGCATATATTTGTTCTAAAAGCCAATTTCAAAACTATATTTCAAAACTATGATCAGACAATTAAATGTTGAGAACTTGAAACTAAAAGTTCAAAGAAAAGAAGAACACAAATAAAAACGAAATATTTACTACCTAAAAGTGAGGTATAGAAACACATTATGAAACCTCTTGATCTGTATTTGAATTAGATTGCTTCCCACGACAGCCTTCTCTTTTTTTTATCAAATATTCTAATGTCACAATTAATTAAAATTCAAAATTTCTCAAAAGACCATCATCAACCTTACTTCAATTCACTCAAACCAAAATATTGTGAAGCCATAAATTTCTCTCTGTCAACCAATAAAGTCTCTGTTACAAGCAAAACAAATATTTGGACAGAATAAAAGAAATGCTAATTTAATAAGGAACTGACCCTTTACCCTGAAATTCCTTCACAGAAGAAAGATCACAGAATCATCACCCTGGTGAAACTTGACACCCCTGACAAGCTGTGGAATCTGTCCCCCCAGAAATTTGACCCTGGGACATTAAAAAGGAGACAGGAAATTTGATATGCTGTGAAACGACAACATGTGGGTGATGTCTGGAAGGTCTGTGACTTGATTCTGGTGTAAAAATACCACATTTCTCAATAAATACAGTCTTTGTCTTTGTCACTGCAGGTTGGTGATGATTGAGAAAGGACAGTTTTTAACTTGACTTCGTAATATATTGAAGTTAGTTAAAATGGCAGTACAAAAATCACACAAAATTCATGATACAAGAGAACAATGTATATATTTAACACCAAATTGTTAAGTTTTTTGCTGAATAAATTTCAACTTGTATGGCACCATGAATGAATGAAACCAAAATAACACAGATGAATGAATGAATCAATCAACAAACAATTAATCTTACAAATAAATAAAACACTTTCATAAGGAGCATCATCTCATTAGCATATTTTGGCTGGTGCTCAAACCATCACTCATAAAACTTGGTTCCATGTGAAATAACTTCCACAGCCTTGAATCTATCCAAAACCAGCTGTTCTCAGATTGATCACTGTCACAGCAGGGGTTAAAGTAGGGGTCACAGTTGACCAAATATGACCAGAAGTGGTAGGAAGGGGTCAAATTACAATGTTAAGAACGAGGAGTCTGTCTGACTAATCTGTGCCATGTGTGGAATTGGTAACTACTTCAGAGACAGTTCCTGGGAATTACAGGCAGGGAGTAAAATAGGGCTCAGGGATGTTTAACCCTACTCAGTATTGTTGGTTTGCAAGGTGGAAAATTGGGTATTCAAAAGGCATACAATGTATTTCAAAATACTTCATTGCAGAAATATCTGACTTTTGTGACCTTTGCAAAATTTTGTGATATTGCCTCTTTTTCAGTTCAATATTGGAAATTGAAGATCTACTTTCTTAACTTATCGTAAATGAAGATAATATATCAAACTATATCAACAACGTCAAAATCGGATCAGAAGAAAATCACAAGCAACATTTTTTTTTACTTGAGAATTGTTTACAAGCTATCATTTTAAAATCAGTCATAAAAATGGTCCATAATACACGAACATTAGAAGACAAAACTTGTAGTTGCTTTCAGTTAAACAGAGTAGCATCTGGGGGATCACAAAAATAAAAAGTGCATTATGGGAAGACAATTAATTAGCGATGTTGGATGAATGGTTGTGAGTGCAATGTTTATGGTGTTGACATCAATATAACGCAAGTCGTTCGGCTGTATTAACTACCTGTTACATGCAACATGACAATAATCTGCCGAGTTAAAGACTGGTACACATCAATAATTCATCACAAGTCACAACACTCCACCATATCAACCACCTAAATAACCAAATTATCAACAAAATTTGTCCTTTGTCACGCCATTTCAGTAAAGAGGAAAGGTATTTGTATGTATGGAGTAACAAGATTGCTTCATATATTAATGATAGAACAGCAGAGTGTTGTATCCAACTCTTTTATATTCCTGTCTCGCGGGAGACATTCTCGGCAAGTCATCAGCCACCTCTACCAGCTAATTTAGTTGACCTTCTGTACGGTGATTATTATTTCTATCACATTGTACAACATTGTTCTTCAATATTCACTCCAGTATAATATCACTCCACGAATTAGCCAGGCTTTTTACGACAGTTTTTATGAAGGATTTATGACCGAGGTTATAAATTTGAGACCATGTTTAAAATATGTGATCTAATCGGTGCTAGTAAATTACCCTATAATAGCACTCAGGGGATCAACACAGATTTTATGCATGTCAAATGCAATAATGATGATAAATAAAAAGACACTTCCTTACTAAAAGTTTGAAAATAGTCATTAGAATTATAGCCCCTTCGAGAACAACTTACATTTTCTAACAAGACATTTTTTAAAAATTTACTGAAACATATTTTGGATATTGTGAGGAAATTTTTTAGTCATAAATTCAAAGACCTCTGCTCAATGTCAGAATGGTGTGCTCTATCTGAAAAAATATAAGGGTCTATTTCATGAAATTATTTCAATGATGATGGTTTTACAGATAATTTCCCCAGCAAAATTATAATGAAATTAAACTGTAGAAAAATTAAATCGTCCTAGATTCAAAATTTCTTGAAACATGACCAAATCAGGACTTTAGCTATAGAGGGAAGGGGAGGGGCATGGGGGATTGACCCCCCGAAAAAATTCTGACAAACGACTCATTCCATTACTGCAACTAACACCATACACCATTGACCTTCTGGATATATTACTAGCCCCTATGAACAATCAAGTCTGGTAACAAGCCAGGACCAAGTGAGTATCTAATTCTGAAGACAAGGCTAACACCAGTGTGACCAAAATAAAAATGTAATTACAAAAGTGCAGAAAAAGAAAATAAAATTATCCAACATCCAAACGAGGGCTGTAAATTCTATTTTGACTGTAACTGGTATTATGCGGCCATCACACTGTAGAGTTGAATGTGTAAAAACTAATATTGTTAATGTTGTATTTATGATAATATTACACATCATGAAACATGTCCCCTCATAACACACATGCAATACAGCAGTTTCATCATCTTTTTATAAACATTTTTTACATTTAAATTATCAGCATTAGATAGATGTCATATTCAGAAAAATTGTTTTATGGCCAAGTGAATGACTTTCAATCAACTTTAATGTGCTTAAAAAAAGCATTGTTGTAGGTATATAATGCCAGACTCTAGGTTTTTGAGGCAATTAACTAGAATTTTGAATATTTTTTGAATGATAGATAAGATAAAAATTCTAACACCAGAGGTTGGGGAGTTAACTTGCCTTGAAACATCATGTTTTTATAGAATTATTTTATCAACGAAGTGTGTATTGCCTTAGATGTCTTGTATGTATTTTTTATTGTTGTCTCACTGGTATAAAGAGACCAAGTATGGTGTTTGGTGCAAGATTATCGATACAGAAGATAACAGAAGAGGCAAAGCATGCTCTAACTGTACCATGAGTATGGAAATGTTTTATTTTCGTCTCTGAAGCTAATCTTAGACCATATACCCAATAACAACAAGTTTTGAGATATCTCACCTGAATTTCAAGGGTAGAAACTTTATCTTGTAGACAGTTACGTTCTGCTTCAAGTCGGCCATTGTCTTCTTGTAAGTCAACTCGTCTGGAAAAGATGAATTTGAAATTGATAAAATTACGAAATGGCATAGGAATTACAGGAACTTGCATGACACAACTGATCAACAGACAAATATAATGGAGAATCACGTCATTAAAAAAGCAGGACAAAGGAATTTTGGCACGGTTATCAAACAATACGTTGAAAATAAAAGATAGCATGAAAAATTACAGGAAATTATTATAGGACATTGGAAATATAAATTGTTCCATTACATTGCTTCAATTGTCATCACCTACAACTAATATTTACCCAATTCAATACTTTTATATCAGACCAGTGTTCCTACACAAGATTGAATACAGATTCAGATGTTTGTTTTGTGATTTTTTCAGCAGGTTACTACACATGCCATCCATGATCTGACAAGATTCTTATGTAAGTCGAGTTCTGTCGATTTCTGACCAAAAAGCAACATGATTACAAGAGTTTCAGTGCTTCACTGGCGTCAAAAACTTACAACTCAGCTAAAAAAAATTTTTTTTATCAATACAGTAATCTGATTGGTTAATGATATGAATTCGATTAATATTCATTGTCCAATCAAATGACTGGAAAACTGAAATAATTTAAACTTGTATCTCAGTCCTCTTAACTGAAGCTTGTACTGGTCTCAGACTTTACCACTGTTGATAACTTTACCACTGTTGATAACTTTACCACTGTTGATAACATTACCACTGTTGATAACATTACCACTGTTGATAACATTACCACTGTTGAAAAATCAAACATCAACTTACTTGGCTAAATTATCTTTAAGTTCCTGAGATTGTTTTCCTAATTTCTCCAATATTTCTTCGATTCTGTCATCTTTATTTTGTAATATTTCCAACACTTTATGATCCTTTAATTCACCCTTCTCTTTTTCTCTGTTGGTAAAAAAATATGACATTATTATTTCACTTTTACGACAATTTTCCATAATGACGAGATTTGTTGGCCGTAAATTGCATATAAAATTAATTTTGGCATGTTGAGGACACGCATTATGATAATTCTGAAACATAAAGGGACTACAACAAGTTGTAAAACTGCAAAAAATTGGAATTAGAACTTGACGTGTCTGGTCAAACATTTAAATATCTTTAGAATTTTTGATGAAATTAGACTATGTAAAAGATAATTTCTGAAAGACTACAAGCTGTGCCTTTATTACCAAAATTGGGAACCTTCATTTTTGTAAAATAAGTTATGTATAAAGATATCAGCTTTGGTTCTCACAGATCCTTTAAACAGGCTTCCACAGCTCGAAGAAGAAGTTATTATTTTAGACTAAAGCCCATTTCCCTGTTATTAATATTGTATATATGGTGTCACATGACAAATATCCATGAATATATTGCTTGCACAATATTTGAAACTAATTTTATAAATTTAAACCTACAGAAAATGATTTGATGTTAAAATAGATATGAATATAAAGTTGATGACAGAAGAAAACTGTAATACCAATTCCACATTAAAGTGTCAAATTTAAAATTCTAATATGTTGTCACAAATAGTAATCAAAACTAGTTACAGCACAGTATTTCTATAAGAAGGCAATAGCACAACTTTTGTCATACAGACTCCTAAAACAAGGGGTGTATAAATGTTGTTTTAAGACATTCTCTCCAATGTTGTTATTTCTGCATGCCTATTTTTGTCTAGATTTTGATTTTGATGTCTATCATAATGGAAAGTTTTCAACACGATTTCTGGAATAGATAAAATGAGGTTGAATTTTGTGATAGAAGAAAGGTGGCTTTTGCAGTCAAGGTATAAGAAGAAGTTCGTAATAGATTGACATTGTGAAGATGACAAGTAACAGGACTGATGAACTAAGGATTTGTTGTTTCAATGAAAGCACCTGATGAACTAAAACAATGTATCTCATAGATTGATATAGAAATTCAATGTTACAATAATAAAATAAAAACAGCATTAATAGATTTCAATAACACAACATAGAAACATCATTTTTCATGGGTCTGTTCTGCGGGACTGTTTCCAGACGAGACCCAGACCACAACTTGACAAAAGACACGATACAAGCCAATCTGACAATTTGTAACATATTCTAATTACCAACTCAACTCTGCTCAATGTATTATTTTCCCATCTTCTCGTTTAAACCATTCCCTCATTTTCTACGACCATTCTGCCATCCCTAATCACGTTACATTGTCGTTTTCTTGATTAGTTTTTACCCAATTTCAACTTTTTTGAGGCAATAATTCATTTTTGTGTGTCAAATCTTTTGTGAATCAATCAAAAAGTGAAATATGTTGAATGTGCAGTGTGAAACAACTGGAATGCAGGAAAAATAGATTTGTCGTTAAGCTTAAAGCTACCATATGTAAGATATAGAGTTGACAGTTCTGTAACGATTCTGAATAGAATAATGCCTAATAAAAGCTATAAGTAGCCAAACGCTAAGTCAGTGATTCCCACAGTAATTTATACAGTTTTAATTTATAAAGTTGTAGCTTTAAGCTCTTGAGCTCTTGAATCACTACAAGGGTGTGACAGGCAGGGCATGCTAACCCTTCCAGAAAGCCTATATAATATTTTGTTTGTCAACTCAGCGTCCCTTTTTTCAGCTAGTATTGTTCACATATTACCACTGAGATTCCTCGGTTTTTTTTTTTTTCAATTTACATCTGATTTTGATTTTAAATTAAAGGTTAAGACTAATATACTAGTTTTTATTTAGTTTTACCTTCCTTTGAAACATCTTCAATTTACCAGTTGTATTGACTTTGAATAACTGTAAGAACTCCCTTTTCATAATGTCAAGCATGTCACGAACTTTGTCTTCTACCTTGACAGCAATAGCCACCTTTTTTGTATAAAAGAAGTTTGTAAATGCAGCGATTTGATTGGATTGTATGCTAACGAATACAGCAAATCCTCAAGACAGAAAGACTGAAATCATTGCTTATTATTTACAGAATTTCTCTTGAGGACTGTGATTGGCTGTATTTGCTAACGTACAAGCCAATCAAGTCACTGTATTGGTTTTGATATATACTATGACATACAGTGAGTTGAAGACAGTATGATGTAATTGAATATGACTGAGATGAAAAATCAACCATTATAAAATAATTTCACATCAATTGTTGTTTAACACAATCATCTCAAATCCTGTAGCTTTTTATATTTCAAACCTACAACAACAGAGCTGTTAAACACACAATTACATTTTCCTAGAAAATCCAAAATTTCCAAGACTGAGGGACCCTATAGCAATAACTCAGCTGAAAACCCATCTTCATTTTCCAAGATAATCCAAGCCGCGTATTCTCGAATCTTAAGGATAGGATGTCCTAGGGTCTTATCTTATAAACTGTTTCTAGGATATCCTAGGGTCTTATCTTATAACACTGTTTCTAGGATATTTTAACGCTTAGATAATTTAAAGAATACATAGCCTGGAATTCCAAAGACTAAGGGAACCATGTGCTACGGCAACAGAGCAACTTAAAAACCCTTTTTCATTTTCCAGGATTAACCATGAATTTTAAGGAGTGAGAGATTTATGCTACAAAAACAGAGACTTTGATTTGACAGTGCAAATTCCAGAATTTTGAATTCAAATCGTAGAGAAATCTTTCATCTATGTAGCCTTGATCTACCAGGCTATTGGACCAGAGAGAAACAATTCCTGTTACATAGCACCTTTCGCAGTGAGTGCATCCAAGAGTCTACCTACTACCTGGTATTGGCTTCTAGACCCTAAAATAACTGAAGAAAGATCAACCAAAAACTCATAAGATATGAATGCATTTGCAGCAGTTATGGTTTATCTTTTGAAAGTTTCCTGGTTTATGAAACATAATGCAGAAATATAAAATAATATAAAATTATCATTGAAAGAGCAAACTAGTCTAAACAACTGAATACTATCAAATATCAATATATCACATCATTGCTATTATTTCATAGATTGATATGTATATTTAAAATCAAAATTGTAAAAACAAAGATAAGTCTAGATAAGTAATATAATATTTAAGAAGTAACAACAAAATTTCTTCCAATTTTCATATCAATTCAACAGTTGTCAAAGTAACATTTATAACGACAAGAAAATTAGAAATATTTCTATGGCCGTAATTTCAATAGATTCGTTTCCAGAGAGTCGTAAATGTATTTTTAGTGATGGCTGCTGAGTCGTGTGGAATATTTGTCAGTCAATGGTGGGGATTAAATATGACGTTTGTAATCTAATAAAATGTAAAATATAGTCGCGGGAATTGAGACTAGTTGACACACGGAGTGATGTCAATACATTAATCACGTCCAAGTTAAAGGCCCTGTCACACAATCTGGGGCCATTTTCTTTCTATCTTCAGAAACTTCTACATTTTCCATTTGAATGATTTCTATCAATCAGGAAAATGCCTGAAGGGGCAGTTAAAAATGCGGTGCTGAAGTCCAAAGGGCCTAACCCCTTGAGGGTGGGGACAGCCCCCCTGGCAGCTAGTTGCTGCTAGTGGCTGTTAGAGGCCCCCAGAAGCCAACAGATTTCAGATGATATTTGAGTATTTAAAAGGGCCTTAATTTCACTTCATAATAAGGCCTTTCACAGGCCTGAGGGAAGGAGGGTGCATGCCCACTGGCCCATCCCCTAAATACACCACTGTCAGTCACATATTCTGTTTGCTGTTGATGTTTATGCTATCTTATCAAGATAAGTAGGCAAAAGATTATCAATATCCACATGCAAGATATTCTCCAAAACTTTAGCAAAATATAAAATTTCCCTTTTCAGAAATACAGTAATCTGATTGGATAACAAAAGTAAACTTATATTTGTTTTAGTTATTGACATCAGAAGACTGGAGTTGTATGTGTGTACACATTGACTTGTTTAGCCAAGTATTGTCAAGATTGTCAAGATTGTGCAGACCCTACCGAGATCTTTCTATGTATAGGCAGGCCTTTAAAACCCTCCTTGTTACCAACAAGTTCTGTACATGACAGAATATTCGCAGTAATCTCAATGTATTGTACCATTTATATTGATGTCACATTTTGATGGTAATTTCCATTCCTGTAGCAGACTATCAAAAAGATGGAATTTCTGATTAAAAAAGCAAAATTATGTTTTTATGGTCATGTTTTGATTGTCTGATTTCTGCATATCCAATGACAACATTTTTGTGTCCTATCAATGATGAAATAAAGTGGTGTTTGATTGGTGAGTTCTGAACACCCTCTGTCTATACTGGCCTCAATTAACAGTATGGAACTATTCCAAATTTCCCCTTCTGTTCTCCTTTTTCTGCCATTTAAATTCTGTCTACAACTACTGTTTTTGGTGCACTTGTGGAACACATTTTAAACACTGTTCCAACTTATTTTAATGATTCTATAAACTCTCTGATCAAATGCCCTTTAAGATTTGGAACAAGCGTCAACATTGGGACATTTCACTTTATAAAAAACTATCGATAAAAATTAAAAAAATACAGAACGTAGAGTGACAGTCAAGTATGATGTCATGATGTCATTTGGGAGAAATTCATCAAAACTAAACGAGCATTACCATTTATCATATTTTATGCTTGAATTGATATAAAAATCAAATTCTGTTTAAACACTCATTAACATTTGTGATAGTCAAAGAGTCATTTTATTGGCGCAGTCAGGCGCATGAAAAATGCATTAATTTGAACATGAATGTGAAATGAAATTGTTCGTTTTATCAGATTAAATTCATTGATGACACACAAATATTTAGATTTTGTTAATTTGGTAGAGAAAGACTGCATGCTGAACAGTTTGTTAAGGAAAGACTGTAAATGAGTTATTTTATTATGTTATTTTATATTTTCATGCATGTTGCTTTTCATAACATTAGAAATTTGTTTTTTAGAGAGTTGGTTTTAGTTTCATTGGAAAATTAAAGATCTGAATTTGTTATAATAATTAAAGTTTTTAAACATTATATTTTAACTACAGCTAATAACAGGAACTATTTGATGCACCAACGATTTTACTGCTTAATTCTGTGCCTTTTGCATTGCCCACGGCACTTAGGATCTGTCAGTAGCCTATCAGGTTTCCCCACTCACATACATATGAAAAAATGTTTTTTCTGTCTGCCTCCAACAACCTCTATCAGTGATGGAAAATTGATTAATAAGTTATAAGTATTATCTTGAGACTCCAGGCCAGAATGATGACTTTCTGCCCCTTAAAAAATGGTTTGCATCCCCAATTGTATCTCTACTTTATTTTTAAATTTGACCCAAAATATGCATTAAGTCAATTCAATTTTTCGAAAAATAATCTTGGAAGATCCCTTTTAAACGCTCCATGGGAGGTCTGCTACAATGATGTCGCTTGAATGTGACTGCATTTTTAATTCAGCTTAAACAATTGTCCCTCCATTGTCTGCCCTTCATTTGTATCCCTAGTCGTCTCGGTTGGATGATGCCACCACTGTCTGAGAAAGTCCAGTTGTATTTGTAACAAATAATGATGTCATAATGTACCCAAATGGTAAAACTTTCCAAATTCAGAAACTGGATAAAACAAATCTACCTCAGGACAATATCTAATAAAATAATTTGTTGTCCCTGGGGTCGAATTAACCTAAATGTTTTACAATAGTTTTCTAGTCACACATTTTAGGAAGAAAACTCATGATTTTGGAGTTCAATTCAGGATTAGAAAAGAAGAACATGGATTTCTGTTTAATGCCAAAATAATTTGTTTCCAGGCCTTTCTTGGCGGGGAGCGAGGGAGGGGCGGATTCACGACACATCAACTTCAGGATTCTGGACGCCTTTTTGGAAAAGAAAAAGAAACATTGCTGATAATGATGTCCTAGAAGACAGAAACCAATTACACAAATGTTTTTCTGAACACATTTTGATACAGAATTGTGGTGTGGCCATTGACATTGATTATTATTTTTCTGAACAACAACCAACTGAATATCTCAGAGGCAGAACGGTCAAATTAACCCAAATATTCCAGGAAATCGTAATAATTTCAGTCCAGTTTGTGGTGGCAGCAGTAATAATGACAAGTTGTTTTAGCAATTGAACCAAACATGATTAACGACAAACATAATCACTCTCGTCTACCGACCTTATAAGGGCGATTGATATAAATTGTGTCCTTTGACCTCCAGACGGTGTCCGGATAAATTGTATATGATAGATATTACTGGGTGTCTTTATGTTGGTGAAATATCCGAAATAAACGGTAACTATTTAGAATTATTAGTCTACCGAATTGGAAAGGACATTTGTAACAATCAAGTCTCTTGTTATTTTTATGATAAGGTTGTTTTGTCGTGAAATACATGTTTTTATCAATTGGGGAGTTTTACATCTTAGTTTCAAATCAGCTAATCAAGACTACAACACTTTACCAAGTGGAAGGCAGGAAAATTTTGGAAAAAACAGAACCAGTACTGATATCATCAGTCAGGGAAATTTTGGATATCTCATAAGGACCTTAAGAGGCACCCTTGTAGAGTGAATACAAAGGATTAGAAAGGTTGGTTCAAGATGGATAGAATCAAAAATGAAATGAATGCAGTAATACGTCCTACTTTTCTGCACCATGTGGGCTAATGAAGAGGGGCAACGCCATGCAGGGTGACATGAGGGAAATTTTGCCAGGACAGCGGCATAAGCCTGCTCTTTTTCGATTTCCAACTGTCGAGGGATCTTTAACGTGCACAGCCTGTAGCACACGTAGCCTCGGTTTATTGTCCCATCCGAACGACTAGACACTTTTTACATGTCAGCCCCTCTTACCTGCATCACTGACAGGGGGAAACCGGGCTTAAAAATTCGAAGGTATTATCTCGACCTATGCAGGGATTGAACCCTGGACCTTCAGGTTAGCGAGCAAGGGTCTAACTCACTGAGCCACTGCGGCTCCCATGGATAGAATCAAGGAATTCATTATACTGTGAATACCATATAGTGTGCAATGAGAGAAATATTAATAAAATGGAAAAATCTCCTGTCAAGACAATAGAGTGGACTTAAAAACTAGCCGAAATTATGGTTTGTGGCACAAGGAGTACTTTAAGGGTAATAGCTAAAAAAACTAACCTTTGTATAGCCAGAGAAATAGCTTCAGTTACATCTGGATTCGAGATCTGTAAACGTTTCCATAACGACCACACAAACTCTTTATCAGCCTGAAGAAAAAAAATAAAATGCAAAAAAAAACATACATAATTCATTGATGATAACGTAGAAATAAGGATTTGAATGTGGGAATCAAAAACATTTCTCATTTACTCCATAGAAGTCTGAAATGAGTAAGCTCAAAATCAGACACTGTGGCACCCTAGCTTATATTCAGACACAACAAAGACTTTTAAGAATTATAGTTTGTGTTGGGGTGATCTTACCTGACATTGTTGTAGTTCAGCTAATAAAGTTTTATTTTGAACGATCATCTGATTGCTATCCAACTCTAAAATAAATGGAACAAATTAGGTGGTTATCAGGCACAAATCTCATAAACAGTTGCAAACAAGCTTTTCTATTTTTGGCTAATCTAATTTCCTAAAAAATGTAATGGGCAATAAATGTATGATAGCAGGTATATATCACCAAGCAATGTCATATATTGATATTATTTTTTGCTTGGCTCATGCTTAAAATATTAATATATATATATGTTTATTTAATCATAGCTTCCTTACATCTAATTGTTACTCATTATATTACTATATATATTGTTATATTTCTATATATATTGTTATATTACTATATATATTGTTATATTACTATATATATTGTTATATTACTATATATATTGTTATATTACTATATATATTGTTATATTTCTATATATATTGTTATATTACTATATATATTGTTATATTACTATATATATTGTTATATTTCTATACATATTGTTTATTGTTATATTACTATATATATTGTTATATTTCTATACATATTGTTATATTTCTATACATATTGTTATATTACTATATATATTGTTATATTTCTATACATATTGTTATATTTCTATACATATTGTTATATTTCTATACATATTGTTATATTTCTATATATATTGTTATATTACTATATATATTGTTATATTACTATACATATTGTTATATTACTATATATATTGTTATATTTCTATACATATTGTTATATTACTATACATATTGTTATATTTCTATACATATTGTTAGTCTTGTTATATTATTCATTTCTCTTAATAACGCTGCCTGTATGAGCATGTGAAGCGTTGAGTTAATAAATACAGAAATAGTATATCTATACATATATGTATATATATATATATATATATCTTGTGCTTCTTTATATATATGACATTATAGATATAGATTATAGATAAACAAAGAGGTTTCTATGTGATTCTTCATTTTAAATTTTCAAATATGCATTAACAATGCAATAAGCATCTCTACTTTCAATTACAAGTCTGACCTGCTGACTCTTACCGATGAGTGAACAATAAAGATAGCTTGTCAGGCAATGTAACTTACAGACTGAGCAAGGACATCATGTGGATATATAAAAATATATAACTAATATCAATCAATATTTCAGATCAGTTGTCTGAACCAGCAGATTAAACAGCGTGAAAATCAGTGAAACAACATGTTTCAGGTTCTGTTTTAATATAACTATTTCACTCCAATCATATATCACAATGCATTGAGCACTTTATTTAACTATAAAATTTGAGACAATTGAATTTGTACGTACAGCATATAACTAGCAAAAACCTAGCAGAGTAAGCATACTTATCTATTTTTGCCAGTCTCTCATGTTTTAGCAACAAGAAGTAAAGCTTGGGACATATGCTGACTGAATGAGACTGTACACTGTTGTTGTCAACCTGATGACAACCCCTGAATTCTACTCACACTCATGCTGGGGTTAAAATATCTTAGTCTCCATACCCACAGTTTTAAACCAAAAGACTGACAGTAGAGTGAACACTTTTCATGCCTTGGTCAGGGTTATAATCTTTTGTAAATGATCAAATTGGTAATCATGGCTTGTTATCATTGTTTAAAATAGTTGAATACCAGTGACTAAACTAAATTGATCATTGCCATTAAGTACTTAACATATGTGTAAATATCATCGATATGTTTAACTGTTTCATTCTTTAAAACAAGGGTAATAACTCTTATTAAATAATTAATAAGTTTATTGGAGTTTCCACAGGGTTAACCCTGCGTTGATACTAGACAAATGTCACCAAGTTTTTTCAAAATCCATCGAATGTTTTGGGCTACTGTGGATGGACGGATGGATGACAAGTTATGCTCTACATTTTTGGAATCATATCAATTAAGCAGTCTTTAACAAAGTAGGCTACATACCTTTTGAAGACATCAAACCAAACGTTGATGTCATGTTGACTACACTTGATATAATGGTGTCATATCATCCCTCAAAAAATCTAGCATTATCTGCTTGAAGTCACATTAAGATTTCAGTTCTGTAATTAAAATTACAAGTATAAGATTAACTTATTTATTGAAGAGATATAATGATACAAATATTTGCATCAACAAGCTAAGCACATTCCTGTATCGAAATTTGGTGTCTTATGTTTCACAGTGACGAATAAACAGTAATTTCCTACAACTACTGGGGATGTGTATAGGTCTAGGCCGCAAAAATTATTATTGAAATACAATTTTAAGTCTATTATAGTTTTAATTGCCCATAGTTCCTAAGAAGGAAGTATGTTTATTTCACATGTAAAATGATCAATTATTTCATTGTTATTGACCAACAGAATTCTGTGACAGATATAGAATTTGAACAAAAATTCAATCAGGAAAACAGTGCATGGTAAAGCAGTTGTCACTAACAGTGTAGAAATTTTGAATAACAACAATCAACAATTCAGCTTCTGTTTTGATTTTCAAGATTCTGATAAATGTGTTTTGATTTCAATTGGACGTATCAAATATGCAGTGATTCAGATTCAAACACATCTTTGTATGAAGCTACATAACTGTCAAAACAAAAATTAACAGAACAACAAACTTGACTGGACTTGTCAGGAATTTTCTAGCATAAAGACATCGCCTAAAATCATTCAACTTTGGTCTCAAACTCCAAGATCTATGCAGGACCACACGTCAAAATCATGACCACAACAGATTTGTGACAATCGCATTAAAATTATGTCCAGAAACTTAAGAATAAAGTCAAGAAATACTTACATCGATTACAAATCCCGCTGACATTTTGTTCAGACCTATTGACGGTATGTTTACATCACGTGATCAATGTCGTAAAATAGCTTTCAAACGTAACCCCCAAGAAATAACATTCTATGCTTTCACATGATCTGTTAGAAATTTGTGTTTATGCCGAAAATATGCATTTATTTCAAAACATAAACACATAGTAAACTTGTCGCAATTAACACGTGCGTTGACAATTTGGCGGGAAATTTGAATTAAACGAGGCCAAAAGTATACATTATTATGTAGCCTATATATAGAAATAATACCCAATAGGCAATTGCATTATTATGATAGACCTAATAATAAAACAAACTTGTACATATAAAACAATAGGCCTAGACCTTTCTAAGCTCTAAACACAGTGGCGTCTGAAAATCATCAGGTGGAAGGAATAAGTGTGGGCCACATAAATGTCAAAAAGGGTGGGGAACAATAGAGGGGGGGGGGGAGCTGTGCAGTAGGCCTAAACAAATGAATCTCACTAATATGTCTCAGTTAAATTTAAACAACTAACTAACGTAGGCCTAGCCTACTCTCAAAGATGTCATTTTGCCAAACAGGAATTCCAAAAAAGATCTGATGATGCAAAATATATTTTTAGGATACCTCTTATTAGAAATGACTAATCTAAGGTGGTTAAGATGACATTAGGTATGGCCAAATTAGTGAACTCCAAAGAATGGCCCGAAAAAAACTACCCATCCGTATTTTGACAATTGCAGTTGTTTCCAATTTTATTTTGTAAATTCTGAAGAATTCTTAGATATTTCTGTAAATCTTTGCGGACAAGAGATGATGGGGTGGGGGAGGGAAGGGGAGGGGAGGGGACTCAGTATGCCAGCAAAATTGTATGTTGCTGGTACGCTCAGTGTTGACACAACTTATGCGGTCGGTTTCACTACAAATTTCGTCCCTGAAATCCATCCATATTAATGCATATAGTTATCTAAATGTATATCATGTAACAAAATTGGGTATTTTTAGAGGTCTCTCAATTAATCTGGAATAATATTTTAAACTATAACTTATTCATCTGTATTAGAAATAGAATTGATGAAATTATGAAATTTATTGTTTATGGAACACCACGTTTCTGGAAATATGGGTTACACCCCTTCCACATGTCAACCCAATGGCCAATAAATGGATTCCAATGTTCTAATAGTCAATGGAATGTTATAAAAAAGTTCAAAAACATTTTAATGTTAACTGATCATAGGGTGTCTAAAATAATTCTAATTCAAAGTCCCATGAATGATTGTCATAGCAATATCACGTGTCTACCTTCGTCTGTCGTCTGCTATTAATTAGCAGGCGATTCCCTGCAACAATAATTATTAATGAATGCCATCTGTTTTGGTCGTCTGCCAGGAGTCACGAGGAATCAAATGACAGTCGGAATGTTTGATGGAAGATTGTGAATTGGAGGACAGCCTAGGACCGCCTATTGATTAGAGCTAGTCTCTGGCACCATTCCTTCTCATACTAACGGAATGTCATTGGCTGGAAGCTGTGACAAGGGGGTGATACAGCGTGCCGTTTAGAATGTAACAGTCACATCAAGTTGCTGGTTACTGTATATTAAAGTGGTTCCATACCTCACGTCCTACTCAGAAAGTTTTTGGATTTAGTTGCCCGGTGTAATTTTGATGCCACAGGAATTCTGAACAAGTAAGAGACAATTTCTATCGTTGTGTGAGTGTGTTTGATTAACTGGATGGCAGTTTATTGATTCCGAACTTAATTTCATTTACTATCACCCACTTCACAACACTTAAAACATTTCTACTAGTCGTTTATAGGTCTGAATATTGATATCGGCCCGCTACTCATATCGGCCCACTTCGGATTGGCGTATATGAGCTTCGAAACATAAGCGCACATGACGATACTGTAATATTGGGAACGGGGTTTTTGGAATTTTTACTGTATACGAGTTCTATTAATGAATTGTAATCGACTGTTAGTTTAATTTGGGATAGTTGGTCCCCTCATCATCGCCATTTTGTGCCATCATTGGAGATCATCACTCAAATCGTCTCCAAGCATATCATTAGTTTTGATCTGACTCTGTTTCGGGAAAATTGATTGAAATTTAAGATACTTACTTTTTGAAACTTACATGAAAGTATTATGAAATTTTAATTATATTGTGTCTCATTGATAGGATATTCCAAAAATTTATTGATCTTTCATTTTTGAGAGAATATTTTCAAGCCTTTTGCCTCACCATCATGGTACTATCTCCTACATCGGGCATCACCAAAATTTGGGTCAATTCACTGCAGATACACTCTAGTCTTGGCCTTCTGGGTTATGGTTTAATGAAATGTTCCCTCATGGCCCCTATTTGATTCCACCTTTGAATTATCTATGTGAAAATTTTGGGGGGTGGGGGGGGGGGGGGTTTGGGGTGGTGTTGTAATAGCAATTCCAAAATTTCAGGAAACAAGTATCCCAAAGATGGATATATTTTTAAGCAGAGTTCCCCATCACCAAAATTCAGAGTAACCTTTGACTCTGCCGTAAACTGTTTTCAAACATTGAAGCAGGGTGAAAAACTTCGCATACCTTTAATCTATGTGATTGCCACTTGTCGCAGGCCGATTAGACTATTTTCAGAGGCTATAATCCAATAAAGGTCCTTTACTACTTCATTGATTTTTTCTACTTGAGAAGTTTCTTCAATTCTTAATGATTTGGAAAAACTACTCTAATGTCTTGTAGGAAATTGAATTGTAAGCTGATGAAATTTAAAATGGAGTTTTGCATCCTATATTTTACTAGA
This sequence comes from Lottia gigantea, assembly GCF_000327385.1. Classification (NCBI taxonomy): domain Eukaryota; kingdom Metazoa; phylum Mollusca; class Gastropoda; family Lottiidae; genus Lottia; species Lottia gigantea. The sequence continues at coordinate 1,960,758 of NW_008707797.1, read as the reverse complement.
AGGGACTGGCTGTGAGGTTCATTAACAGAATCTTAAAAGCTCTGCGATTGTTATAACCATTTTTGACATTTGAGAATGTGTTTTATTATCAACATGCATTTTATTTTCTACAATTGACTGGAACATAGAATTTGATTAAATTTATCCAAGAAAGGCCACAAAAATACAACAAAAAGTTGTCTTTAATGATAAAAAGCAGAAACATGATATCCAATTAATCCAACACTAAACTCAAAAGCACTGAAAGAGGCATTAAAAAATATTAAAAATTGAAGGAATGAATTATATTTTCTGTTTTGTGTAGCTCTAGGGCTTTATATCAAATCTAGCTACATTATGAAGGTATTTAGGAGGTATATAAGTTGGAAATTGTCTTTGATTCTTGAAAAACAGCTATCAGAATGCCTTACTACAGTAGACTCAAAAGCACTGACTGAGGCATTATAAATATTACAATTCTAGCTAAGTTTAAAATTCAGCAGGAGGTATATAAGTAAGAAGTTGTCTTTGATCCTAGTAAAACAGATGTCAGATTTCTTGACTTCAGTAAACTCAAAAGCACTGACTGAGGCATTATAAATATTACAATTCTAGCTAAGTTTAAAATTCAGCAGGAGGTATATAAGTAAGAAGTTGTCTTTGATCCTAGTAAAACAGATGTCAGATTTCTTGACTTCAGTAAACTCAAAAGCACTGACTGAGGCATTATAAATATTACAATTCTAGCTAAGTTTAAAATACAGTAGGATGTATATAGGTAAGAAGTTGTCTTTGATCCTAATGAAATAGATATCAGATTTCATGACATCTGTGTGACAAATGTCAACCAGGATTCTAATCTGTAATCTTCATTAATCTCATTAATAATTTCCTCTATTGCCTGCTAATTAATCTTTAATTAGGTCAAGATGCTTGTCACTCCCTGCAGTTGAATTAGAAATGAAACAGAGTATTATATTCTACTTTTCGGCTTAAGTTTTGGGCTAATGAAGATGGGCAACATAATGCAGAGTGCAAGATGTAGAGATAGTTGTCACTCCCTGCACTCAAATTGGAAATGAAATGTCCTATCTTTCTGCTCTAGTTTTGGGCTAATGAAGATCATCCCTTAACATGGGCATATCTAGAAAATGCCTGAGGGTAGGGGGCAAAAAAAAGAGGTCTCTTTCCAAGGCGAGGACCAAACAGCTTAAGTTCCTCGAGTCTGGGATCTGGGTTTTGGGCTAATAAAGATCATCCCTTAACATGGGCATATCTAGAAAATGCCTTAGGGTAGGGGGGGGCAAAAATAAGAGGTCTCTTTCCAAGGCGAGGACCAAACAGCTTAAGCTCCTTAAGGCTGGAGTCTGACGGGTGCTCCATGCTTCTTTTCCCTTATACCATATCAAATAAATATTTCAAAACCTAAATTTATTATAAAACTCTCAAAGTTTCCCCTTCAAAGTTCTTAATATTTCAAACTTTTAATAAAATGTCACTGAAAATGTACTGAAACTATTTCAAAAGTGACATAAAAATATCTGAAATTGTCAAGAGGTAGTAAAAGATCCATTTACAAAGTCAAATAAACAAATTAAAAATTTTGATGGCATTACCAAATTTGTCCTCAATGGTACTGAAGGAGTGATAAATTTAAATATAAAATGTGACTGAGTTCATCTGTTGAAGTCATTAAATTTATGACCTTTGTGGACCAGCAGTAGTCAAAGATAAGAAAGAAGATAGAGGTTTAATTAGTGTAATATGGTACCCCAGGTCTGGTAATGATGGTCTAAGAAAGATGGCCGATGCCATACCTATCTACCTTTCACACCACACATTCAGTCCTCCTATATCCTATTAGTGTACCATGTTCTAAATTTGGCTACTGTTTGCTGTGTATTTGTAGAGTGGAGTAGGAGAGGACTCAAGTTGTGCCGTTGCCGTGTGTCTGTGAAGCTGCCATCCTTCTTGTGACTGAGACCAGGATGCCAAAGATCTGACAAAAACCATGAAACCACTCGAGGTAAGAACTCCATTTTGAATTTTTTCATCATTTTATGTGAATTTTATCAAAATTAAGCAGATTTCAACCATTTTTGATCAATTTTTGACAATTTTGTTTCATTTAGTTGACTTCTGTTCAGTGATCTGTTGCTATTTTTAGCTCAGGTAAGGCAGACGGTCGTTCCATCTTCTGCCAAGTAAATTAAGATGGCTACCGTTTCCCATCTTTCTACCTTTACTGCGTCATACACTAGAGGTCAAACTTAAAAATGGAAAGAACCTAATTTTTTGATTTGGTCAATTCTTTTTCTGTACTTTTAGTTTCAAGGAATATTTTAATTAGATTATAATATTTTTTTTGATTTTTCATTTTGTCAATTTTGCCAAAAATTGTTATTTTTCTATGAAACTTTAAAGTTTTGATTTTTTGATTTCTTGGATGATATATTGAGGTTTTGGAGAATTTTGTGAAATACACTTAAAATTTTTAAGAAAGACATACTAAGTAATACTTAGTAAGTATCAGTTTCTAGGTACAGGCTACAGAAGTTGGAATTTCTGGCTACATTATTTGTCATTTACTCAATGTCATTCATGACTCTTTCTGTGGAATATTTGCCAAAAATTTTCAGGCTTGGTTTCTGTGATTATTTTAATTATGTTAATCATTTTATTTGCTGTATAGGATTGTTTTCTAGGCATATTTCGCTGATTTACAAATGAGTCACAGAAGTTTTAGTTGGTTAAGAATAGATTAAAAACAAATTAAGATCATCCATTTTTTAGAATTTTCAAAATGTATCATCTGAAAATTTGATTGATATGTGATATGGTTTGGGGCCTCCAGGGGGGTCTGCCTTCTAAGATAAGCCCCTTTTTTCATCTCAAAGTTCTCTTTATAGTGATTTAGTAAAGTAAGGTTATCCATATTCTTGGAGGTGCCCTTCAGGTTTACATCCCACAGCCCTTAAAAGATTTTCTTTCTAAACTTTCTTAATAATTTCCAAGATTCTTTGTGTATAGTGATGTCAAAAACAGATGTTGCTATGTGTCTGCTCACTCCTTTGGACGTGCCCTTATTGTCCATCCCATGTAACCATGTACTCCCTGTATATCCAACTTTCCCCCCCCCCCCCCCCTCGTTAGGTTCCAAGTTTCTTTGTGTATAGTGATGCCAGAAACAGATGTCGTAGTGCGTCTGCTCGTCAGTGAGGTAAATAAGAAGTTAAGGTGAGATAAGAGGACAGGCGATCTGTTACTATACATAGACTGATTCTCTGCTGCTACCAGTGTTACACAGTACCTGGCCTGTCAGTTAAACTAAACTACAGTATTTACCATTCCATTATACGCCTGGGTTATAGTCAGTGCTCTTGTGGGCAATTGAAGCTACGTATAGTGTGAGGGTAGCCTGTGATCAGGCCCATAGCTAGAGGGGGACCATGCTACCTACAAAAATTTTGGCTCCCCCAGAAAAATTAAGATGACTTAAATAACTTGTTGAGTTGCTATAATAGTTATAAAAAATATGGCCCCCACATCTGAGACCCTGGGCTAACTACCTGAGATGCTTGAAAATTTGAAGGATTTAGGGGGCAGAGGGTCCTGAAATGGGAAGGTGAGAATATGAGAAAAGTTTGGGGGCTGGGGAGCAATGGTTGAGAGCTCATTTCAAAACCTACAAAGATCCTGAAAAAGCCTTCATTAATATCCTTTTCACACTAGTATCTGATATCTGGGCTCTGAACTGTGACCCTCCCAAAATTTGTCTCTCTCCCCCTCAAAAAAACAACTCCCTCACTCCCACACTCCCATCAAAACCTCCTAATCAACAGGATTTAAGAGATTGATAAGTGATTACATTATTCCCAGTAGCATGTGACAAATTCACCATCCCATCTCTTGTCCCTGTTATAATATCACTATGTCAATAGACCAAGTATTGGTAGAAAATGAGTTTTACGAGAATAAAATGATTAAAAAGAGTCGTGGAGTCCGCGAAGAGTATTCAGACCACACGTTGTCTCTATGACATGGTGGGTGAAAACGAGAAAATCCAGTCGAAGCTGTCTAAAGAAATATTTGGGACATTCAATCACTTAAAGCAGGAATTCTATACGGTTAGCGTGTTTGAATTGTTAGAGGGAATGAATCAGAAACGATCGCAGTTTGTCGTATCTCAGTATTATGTGTCGTCGTCAAGTAGACAATTCTGTGTATTGATTGGCTGTATTGATTTTGGGAGACTTCTTACCCCTATTGAGATTTGACGGCTGTGTGTTTACGTTGTGATAGAGGACCACAACGAAACCCAAATATAGAACTTGCGAGATAAACGATGACAATTCGTTGTTGATTTTTCTATGTGGCTTAATTGATTAATCTTCCCAATTCAATTAACAAAATAACTACGTTTATCTCCCTTTTCTTTGACTTTCAAAATTTTCTCGATGGCTGTACTTGATTGGTAATTATGTATAATTGTCAATGGTAGTATTTGATTATGATTACCTGTTTAGGAAATAAACATCCGTCATTATTTTATAAGAGTTGGACGTTACCAGACTTGAGAGCACATTTATGATTTAATTTTTCTGTTATTGCGTTTGACAGAACAAGAGGTCTGCTACTTTTATGAGAAATCAACGGATTTCGTGGAAAAAATTCTCAATCGCCAGTTTTCTTTCTAATTGTCATCCTATTTGTATGATTTTTTGGGGACAAAATTTAACTTTTTTTAAAAAGAAACTGAGACAGTTTCTGTCTAAAATTTCAGAAAAATTCACAATCACCAGTTCTCTTTCTTATTTTCATTCATTATTTAATTGTTATTTTTGGGAAGAATTACAATTTTTTAAAGATAGATCAGTTGTGTGAAGATAGCACAGCGTGAAACTTGATCAACGACATGTACAGTGTTATGATTTACGAACTTTGAGTTACTTAATAACCAGTTTTCTCTATCATCCAATGTGTACAGTCACTTATCATCTGATCCCCTTTGTCACTTTGTGCTAATTTGAGCTGTTAGTGTTACCAATTCAGTTGATTTAATGTATTACTGGTCTGAATCCATGATTACGATATATTTACTTATGTCAAAGATCAAACTCGCAACTTCAGATTGTCTTTTGTTATTGCCTATATCAATGACAATGTGGTCGTCATGGCAAATCTCCAATCAGACGTCAGTTTCAATTAAAGTGATGGAGATGGCCTGGATGATTTCGATCACACAAATGACGTCCAAAACTTGGTATTCATGGCAAGCCAGAAGTTTAGTTTGTGGTCACGTCGAAGAAGAATGTCTCGTGTTCGATTTGTAAATCACCAACGGTTTGTTCAAACACTCGTTGTAAATCGTCTCTGCCTCGGTTTTAGATATTGTATTCCTACACTAGTAATTTGTCAATTTAATAATTGGAAGTAGGAATTTAGTCAGAGCAAGTTAATATCACGTCTGTAAGATTAATGTTTCCCGCCAATTTTACATTGCAGACGTCATTTCTCACTGCTTGACAACTACAAATATGGACATAATCACATGGACAAATTTAGAGAAGATATTTCTACAAAGATCAATTCATGCTCCAAATGAAATATTACATCCTAATGAAAATAACTTTCCAATATTTTTGTGTGATTTTTGAGAGAATGAAATTTGTGGTTGTTGAGTTGATTAAGAGTGTTGGATCGCGAGAACAATTTGGACTGAAAATTTGATGGATTTTTGTAAAGAGCACATTTTGACAATATTTTGAATGACAAACTCTGGCATATAAGACTATCCTTTATCCTTGAGTGATTGCAAAATAGGCACCTTTCTAGCCAGAATTTGAAAGGCTTGGCAACAAAAACGATAATCTTTTAAATAACAAGCTCTTGTACATAAGACCATCCTTTATCCTTGATTAAGATGTCTGTCAAAGAGTTGGTAGGAGTCTTTTCTTTTTGAATATTAAATTCGCAGTACGAAGTGTTACAAAATCTGCTATTTGAATAGGATGTCTGAATGATTTAGTGAGAAAAACTCTGTCACCTAGCTGTTAATGAAGCGACGATATTTTTTGATGAATTCTTGGTGTGGCGATATTAAACAGTCGATTACAAGGGGAGATTATTCTTCTTGATGTTTAATAATGTTCTCATTAACTTATGTCGCCAACAAAACACATGTTTTATACGGATTTGTCATTTATTGAGCTCTAATTTCAGGATTCTTGGAGACAAGGAAGCTTGATGACTTCATCTTGCATGAAACGTGATTGATGCCAAACCTTTTTACAAGTTGTTTTTTTTTTCAATCAAAAAAAGTTTTAGTTTGTCATGATGCAAATTATTTTACTTCATGATCAATAACTAAAATCAATGTTTAATTTTGAGTAAGAATGAATCAATTCACAAGTTTTTCTTTTGGAATAACCGTAATTTTTAAATTTGATGGATGCTGTCTTTTATAAAGTTTCTTCAGTTTTTTAAAAAATCTAAAAATCAAAAAGGGCAAAACCTGTCAATAATAATGATTGATAATTATTTTATCTTTCTTATATTTCCCAAAATATTCCCTTTTAGTGAAAAAAATTCAAAAAAGAAATTTTTTCTGATATTCATTCCATCAATTCTCATTGATTCTGAAATACAATCCAATGATTTATGTCTAAAGATGGACTAGTTGACATCACAGGAAAATGTCTTGTAGTGCGCTGTATTTAGTGAGAATTGCTCTTTTAATGGCCGATTGTCTCCGGTAGTTTACATCGTCATCTAATTAATCAAATTGTCCGTCTCCCGAGACGGGGCGAGTAACCGAGGGAAACGAGGACACTACTTGACAATCGTTCATGTTAATTAATTAGATTAAAAATTCATGAAGCGTTAATTATCTCCCTTGTATGTCTTTTATTTGTCCAATCAATTGTGGTGATAATAGGGTATAATCGTTTTAATCAAACTTTCTGATGAGTTGCTGAGGTTTTTTATTTCACTTTTTTAAGTTGATTCGAAGGCTCGTCATATTTCTTTGCTTTGAAGAAGAATTATGTAACCAAACAGAGTTAATAGGATGGTTGCACCCAATTGATGCTGAGACAGTCCACAGAAGAAATGACCAGGGCATCAAGTTGATTTCAAGTATTGATTCTTTGCTTTGAAGCAGATGTATGTATCTAAACAGAGTTTATTAAAGGATGGTTGCACATAGTTGATACTGAGACAGTCCACAGAAGCACCGGCTATGGAGTCAAGTTCATTGCAAGTAATAATATAGACTGGCCACACCATAATATTTGCAATTAGGGGAGAGTTATGTTAGGACAGCAACATTGGATTTTCTATTTTGATTTCAGACTTAAGGAAAATTTTACATAAACAGGATGTTACTTTGTTTTAGGTAAGCTTACATCAAGAAATCAGATACGACTGGGGCATGCTGAGCTTATTTTACTGTGTAGATTAAGTGTTAAAAATCAAAGTAGCTTGATGGTTTACCCAATATTCACTCAGGCTATAGTCGTTAACCAATACCAATTCTTCTTCACAATTTTGAGTCATTTATTCAGTCCATTCATTTCTTCCCTTAATCATTCATTCATTCATTCATTCATTCATTCATTCATTCATTCATTCATTCATTCATTCATCAGTACAATCATACAAGAAACATCTGTCAATATTCACCAGTCAAATTATTGGAATTGTTTCAAAATCTTTTTGTCAGTTGAGATAATGCTACATGTTAGTCAGTGAAAAAATCAGAGTTCAATGCTTTGAAGAAATTTTGAATAGTGAGCAAGAAACTTAAGCTTATAAAATACACAGTTTTGAGTTTTTGGCTGAAATTAGTCTTTGGATATTAAGCAAGAAATGAGTACATAGATTTTTATCACAGTTTTATCACAGTTTTTATCACGGTCTTTATGCTGCATTTGTGAGTGAAAAAGCTGAACACTTTAAAGTAATTTAGGATAGTGAGTAAGAAACTGATAATTTCGTCAAACACTGAGAGTTTTTGTACAGTATTTTGTAAAAGTATGTAAGTGCAAACTAGCTTTATAGCGACTTTGGAAAGGGGAATCTAAAGTGTTGTTATTTGCGATAATAGTTGATTGGTGACACAGAGACATTGTGATATTTTTAGAAATGATATTGATAGTGATGAGCCCATATTAAGGAAGATATTACCAGAAACATTTTAAAGAATCTTAGCTTAACAAATCTTTTGTGAATCATGCATGTCAGATATCAGATCAAAGACACACTGCAATTATTTTTTACTAAACCTCTTAGTTTATTAGGTGCTAAGTTTAAAATCATTACTGTATAATTTAGTGACTTACAAATAAATAAAAATAATTTTCACAATACACCATTGTATATATGGAATACTAGAAGCTATGAATTTACATTTAAAAATACCAGTGTAATGCTATGATGAAAGCTTTGTTTTAGAGTGATATCCAATATCTCTAACACTGATTTCAAACCTGAATTTCTGGAATTCTTTCAAAACTTCTCTGATTTGATCTAGCAGTTATTCTTACATCAATTTTCATCATAAGATTTGATAACTTCTGTACAGTAAACAGTTTTACTTCATTCCTAACATTGTGTATTGTGTTTGATGGTTTCGTGCAGATGACATGAAAAACTTGTGGTTCGGGCAATACGATTTTTAGTTAGTGATTAGTGATTTTGTGAAGTTTGGATTTTATAATTCTCATGTTGAAAGTGGAAAGTAGATTTGTCTTGAGGTCATTATTTGATATTTAAATATCTATTTTTTGACTGCAGTAGAAGAATTTCCTGTTAAAAAGTTTATAATTTTTATAAAGAATCTCAAATCATTTTGTTTTGGGCATACAACTAATCATCAGGACTTGATAAACTGTGGTTTTAAAAAGAGCTCCTTTTATGCTGCTGACATGTGTCTTGGATATAACAATCCTCATCAGGATGACTGAATTGATAATGGTTTGAATTCAAATATTTGGAATCACATATAGAATAAGACATATTAGCTAAGTGAGCCTGATAGCAGTAAATATTACTGTTTGATTTGATCAATGAAAATGATGATGTAGTTTCAGATATAACAATCCTCATCAGGATAACTGATTCATAAGGATTGGTAAATTCAAAGATTTGGTTTAAGATAGGCCAACAACTCACCGTACAAGGAGCAAGATTGCAGTGAATCTTCCAGTACAAATTGATCAATAGAAATGATTGTCCAGATTTCATGATTTTTTACTGCCGGTCTAAATGTCATAGAATGTTGGTTTCTATAGTAAACAACATACTGAGCTGTAACACTGGTGTATCATAGTTTATAACATTCTTCTACTTACGGAGCTCATCAAAAATAATCAATTGAGAAAGTCGTAACTGTGAGTGAAATGAACATGTAAAAACTAGCATGCGCTCAGACGAGAAGCTAATTAAGAAAAAACACATGTTTATTAATATTGTTGAGTTAATTGGTTGTGACAACTCAAGAAGAAAGTTTATTATGTTTATGCTATAAAGAATCTTAGTGATTTGTGTGAGGAACTGTGATTCGAAATGATTTTGATTTTCGAAATGATTTTTTTTAGTTGACTTTGATTTATGTATTGGAATACTGAAGTTTTTGACATTTTCTTTGAAATTATTTCACAGGAATTTAAAACTGAGGTGAATTATTGGATTTAAGGATTAAATTTGAGGATTCTGTATTTTTGACTTTGGAAAATATTTAAAAAAACTTTGATTTTGGGGTTTATAATTTCTAGTTAGAGCTTTGTCTAGAGGATAAATATGATACAAACAAATTTTACAAAAGAAACACAGTGATATTATTTTGGAACGGGAGTTTAATAAGAGGTGAATACAAGTCAATTTACATATGGAATGAATAATTAACAATATGTAATTCATTAGCTCAGGTTTTGTAACCTGTTGGAAGTTATAGTCTCTTATATTCATATAGAAGATAAAATCCTTGGGTTCATATCCTGTCATTTCTAATTTCTTTTACAAAATTCAAAATGTATACTTAAAAGACTATGTGGAATTAGAAATAAAAAAGGTAAAAACTGATGTGTTTTAGTGATATGTCCTAAAGACAAAAACATCGTTGGACACTTTTGAATTCTATTTGAACATGACTGGCAAATAAATAATAAAATTCAGTGTGATATATAAATAATTGAATAAAAGTGGATTTTTAGAGAAAAAAAAATATGAGGAAAATATGAAATTAAGATTTTAAATACAAAATGTGAAATGAATTTTAGTGCTGCTCTTTCGTATTCGGATGTGCGTATCAGAATGTCTGCGCTGCACATGGATTGTTTACAGGGACTCATGCGACACATGTCTACAACTAAGAATGGTTTTTTCTTGCAGGCTATACGCTGTACCCACCCTAACTGTACGTGTGAATGTTTCACCCCGGAGAAAGCCTGTATCAGAACTTGTGAATCTTGTAAACATGGTTGGGTCACCCATGGTAAGTTACATTTTACTTTCAACTTTCCTTTTGATATTTATGCTTTTAATTTTTTATTTAAGAACTTTAACACAACTTCCCAGCTTATTTCTAACTCACAAATATTTTTGATATGATTCTCTTATAAAGAAAGTGTGAAGGTGAAATGAGAATTTAACTCTCAGAAAGCACGGGCCGAGGTATGAAGCAAGGACTATTGATTTACAAGTGCTGGTTAGCTTAGTAATGTTTTGTTAATTTTAAGATAAATAATTTGTTTTGGTGGTACTGACCTGTCCTGTGCTATAATAAAGAAAAAACTACTTTGTATAAATTTTCGTCCAAATTTTCATTTGAGATGTGCATGCTTTTGTGGCAGTAAATTTGATTTATTTCATTTAATAATATCACTTCCAATTGTTCTACTTTGACATAGACATTGAAATACTGAGCATTAACACAAGCATTAGCCTGCAGGGAATATTTTTAGATGAGATAAGCAAACTTTATGCAAATTATAGTTTCTATATGGCTCTTGCAGTTCCAAATCTAAAATTTTCCAAATTTTCATCTAGAGTGTACACATTTGATTTGTTCTTGTTGTTTCTTGATATTTGGGAGATCAATTTCCCCCAAAAGTTTATACATATGAACCTCAATACAGTGTCATTGGTAGATTAGATAAGGTGGATGAATACATCAGACTTACAGGACATTATTACATCAGAAACAGAAGTGGCAGTGATTAGGTTATATAATAAAAAGTAGTCCCTTGATAGCGACCAATTGAGTTTAATTAACCAATGAAATTAGCTTTAAGTAGTTGTTTAACTGACCAATCAGTGATTAGGTTACATTGATGGTCTTAACTCATCTGTTGTCAGGTTGTTAGCTGGTATTTGATTGGCTATTTAGAGAGAATTGAATTGTTGTCCAAGCCATTGATTAAATGTAAAGGATTTGTTCTGGATTTATTTTATCCTGTACAATGTTAATTCAACCATATTGGTCTTGTCATTGTAACTTAAGCTGATGATGGCAGAGGATTGGGACTTGACAGAGTTGGAACTCTCTAAATATGGAGGCAATAGAGGCATGGTTGATTCATTCACTCATTCCCTTAATATAGAGGAAATAAAGGGGGATGGCTCATCATTCAGTTAATCTCTGTGAAATTCATTCATTTCATCATCTTTTTCTACCATACTGCGAATGCGTCATTCATTCATTCATTCATTCATTCATTCATTCATTCATGTACCTTTCCTGAAATTCATTCACTCGCGTTTATTTTCTCATTCTTTCATTTACTGCTGTCCTCTATCATTAATTCATTCATTCATTCCCTCTGTCTTTCATTAATTCATTCCTCTGCCTGTCATCTATCATGGATATAAGAGTGAAAATGCCTGTGGATATTGTCAATAGATGATCATTGTAATCAAAGAGACATTCAGAATAAAATTGCGGTGATTGAGTTTTGTTGATGTATTTGGTGGTTGATTGATTATATCGTTAAACTATCATCTAATTATCCAGTATTCACAGCGCATAATTAACGTTTAGACGACCATATACAGTAAACCTACTTCACTACGACGCGTAGATTATTCCATTGAATTGGTCGTGTCGTTACGGCTATCAATTTTCAACGACAATCAAGGAAAATCGTTGTCAATATTTTGATTCAACAGGCTTTTTTCAGTCCAATTGAAACCTTGCAGTTCGGTGATTGCCTTCTTTGCTTTCATAATATTCAATTGATTCAAATATTCAGGCGTAAGGGACTGGGGTGCTGTGAGGGTAGGAGCAACGTCATTAGATATGTTTACAGAAAAAAATGTTCTTTGATGTAAAAGACCAAACCAGATATAATCAGCGTCACTTAATCCCATCCAAATTATCTTCAGTGTTTTGGGAAATAAAAGAACGCAGTATTAAGGGATGAATATTATTCACATCAAATTATTCTACAAATTTAAGACCCTATGCCATGTGACCACAATCTTTACATTGACCAATATTATACTGTCATTCTTAGTAGTTTTTATATAGAATACTTCCACGAAACGTTATTTTTTTCAACTGTCTGTGAATGGAGATCATCAACAGAAACTATGTACCAAAACAATATATACAGAGCTATATTGAATCAAATTGACAAAGAAATATCTAGAACTATATCTTGATAAGAACGACAATCTTGTAAAAACTACTCCATTTCTTGAAACCTTTCTACAGAAATCACCATATTTGCCTGGCACCAAAATCAGCCTTGATTTGACGCTGAATTGATGGAGTGAAAATTTGATGAGATTTTTTAGCGAATGACAATATTTATCTTGTTAGATCAAACGTCTTAATCTACTTGATAGAAACTCTTGGCATCCTATCTCAGTCGCAGGAATCGTTGGCACTGCAGGAATTCCAAAATCAATATTAAACTTAAGATGAAGAGGTTTTTTACTTTTCTAGTATTTTTGTTGACATGTAGATATTTTAAAGTTAGGGTCCTTTTTGGAATTTTCATAAAGTTGATTTCGATTTGATAGTTTCGAAGATTATAAAAGAGGGATGTTGTGTGTGTTAGGCAAGACTTAATAAAGCCCGGGGCTATCATATTCTCTGCTTTGGTTTCTATGATTCTTCATTGTTTTTAAGAGACAGATCCTACATGATGTTGATTGGTTAAAGAAATCATTTGGACACATCTGTAGTAGAAACTTGATAGATTACAATGAAGATGAAAATATCAGAAAAAGAGTAAAATTGTAATGTAATTTTTATAAGATTATATGATGATTAGATAAATTAAAACTAAATATTGTAGGAAATTAATTTTTTTATCACAATTAAGAATTTAGTTTAGTTGTCAAGGTCTAGGACCACTGAAAAGAAAATTGAAAAGAAACAGTAACAAGAACAGTTTTTACACAAATTCTTAAGACATAAATCAAATTTTTTTCTAAATTAGTATTGTTTTCCCATCAGAGTGTTTTTCCGTGCTGATGAGATTTTGAGTTTTTTGTAAGAAGATACTAGCTTGAACCAACGTATCAAATTCCCCATTGAATCTCAAGTACTAAAAATCGTTGAGATACCACACAATTTATAGTTATACCTTAATAATAGTTCTTTAGCCTTTCCCTCAAGCTCTGTTCATACTGTCAATATTTTCGGTAAAGTGTTGATTAATGTCTAGGCAACACACCTGGTTAGCAAAAAGCCTTGTGAAATAGATGCACTATGCTAGGGACTTGGCAATCTTTTATAAGATTTTTTGAAGAACTATTAATAGTATGAAGCCGAGAGTTGTCAATCAAATTTCTCAAGTGCTCTACAAATTTTCTCAAAGATTCTCTGATCTTTGACTTGGGTACCGAAATGTGACATAAATGCTTTTAAAAGACTCATAAATTCAGAAATAAAAACAACTGATATCATTTAATGGTGCCATTTTCCAATCCATTACAGAAATTGGCACTTTCATATCTCATTTGGCTTATTGGTACCAAATTTTACTTTTTTCTGCAAAGGAAGATGGAACATCATAAAAGTCATTATTATTAAACTCTGAAATGTAGAATTGAGTTGACAAACATGAATGTAGAGAGGCTTCAAGGTCTCCAGTAGGGTAAGAATCCCATGGAAATCAAAATGCAATTTGGATCATTGTCACAACAATGGGAAAGGAGGCTGTCTAAACAATCTGAATACAGCTTACAGCTATCCCTCCCAAAATATTTGTCATATTTGTTGCCCAATCAGGTGTAGAAACGTAGGACGTAAAAATTCATTCATTCATTCATTCATTCATTCATTCATTCATTCATTCATTCATTCATTCATTCATTCACTGTTTATTCCATATTTTGTTCTATTTCTGCCATTCCGATGGGAACATTAGATATGGAGGAATTAAAACATTCTATAACTGGACTAGAATATGAAAACAGCCGACAGCCATGTGTCGCAGTAACGAGGGAAAAATTACGATAATTTCAATATCCCATGATTCCCTAATTCAATCATAAAATTTTATTACGATCATAGTCAATTTGTCATCGGAGGCTAGTTGTCTTTATTGAATAGGAAATTTTATCAGGAATTGTGGGAAATTCTCGACGGAGACCACAATCGGTCGGAATAAGTGGTTATTCTAATTTATCGCAATGAATAATGTTGCTCATTCATGTCAACTGCCGTTCCAAGGGGAATAATTTAAAAGTATCGTAAAATCACAAGAAAATACACTTTTAGTTTGTGAGGGGATGTGAGAACGCCATGCAAATGATCTATCGAGGGACGGAAACAGCCATTTGAAATCTAAAAGATAAGTTCCAGCATTTCCCTAGACAATTTCTTTACATTCTTTCCTGCGAACTGTTTTCCAATAATGTGACGCTAGTGAGCAAGGACGTATTTTTAAACCTGATCTTGTTTTTTCAGACCAATCAGCGATATTTATGAAAAGGCAATACGAATACTCACTGGGATTATTTTTTCATCTATTTCTAGAAATGAATTAATCTGCATCGTGCAGTAGCTCGGGTTATCCAGGAGAACAATGTCACGTTTGTATGTGACTGGGACAAAATGTCTGATTCGTTCGTTCGACAGATGATCCGTTAGAAAAAAAGTAAAGGAAATTGACAGACTGTTCTATAAACTGGTATTTATGCTCCATCACATGTGTTGGATGAATCCTCTAATTAAATTGTCCGCGAAGGAAACATCACCCGATATAATTGTAATGTCACATGATTGTTGTCGAGGGTAATGTGCGTGTCACATGACTAATGTAATTATCGAAACGGTTAAACATTCCTCCAGTAATTTTCAGGTTTGGGGACAAAAAAAATTACAGTACATTAATTAACTGTTTTTTTAACTTCCCAGATAATCTCTGATAATCTCTGATAATCTCTGATAATCTCTGCTAACTGATTAAAACTTGTTGTCTGCACAGTGGTGTTTCTATCAATCATTAGGTGAGGGGGGTTTAGTACTAGTAATGGCCACAGAATTGTCAATTGGGGCTCACGGACAATGTGATAATTTTTTTCTTATGTAAAATGATAAGAAAGTGAGTGGGGGATGGAGGGGGATTAAATCGAGTATGGACTTGAGTATGTAGTTGATATTTTTTGAGTCTGGAATAAAAGACTCAGAGTTCCCACAAGTTCTGAGAATAAGAATAAGAACAGAACTGCTGTAATAAGAACAGAGAACAGAACTGCTGTAATAAGAACAGAACTGCTGTAATAAGAACAGAACTGCTGTAATAAGAACAGAACTGCTGTAATAAGAACAGAACTGCTGTAATAAGAACAAGGGTTATACTCTATCAGGATAACAGTTACAGATCATGCAAGAACATATTTCCTATTAATCCCCCTCCTTGTTTCTCCAGCTCTGTTGTTTAACTAGGGATATTATAGCGTCCTCCAGGGGGAGTGTCAGTTGATACCAGAATGAGATCATGTCAGTTGTTACTACCTTATACATTCTCTAATTCTCTATCAGGATTAATTGTTCTATTTTAAAAGAGACACGGTAGGGACAAACTGAAAAGGAAATAATAATAATAATAATATATGTTATTATTTTAATTTTCTTGTGACTAAAATGATTCATGTTTTTTTGAAGCTTGTGCAAACCTCCACTTTAATTAAACTTCTGCATACTTCAATTTAAATTGAACTTTTTTCCTTGATATTTGTTTTTTGGTTTTGAAGTGTTATCTTCTTAAACTCCTTCTATTTCTCTTAAAGTACCCCAGTTCTGTATGTTTAAACTGAAACTTGATCTTGTTGGAATCAAAGACTATTGTACACTGCTTAGAAATGTCATATAGATAGGTCTGATAGGTAGTCGACCCTAAGTCGAGTAGACAGGATGATACAGGGCACAAATTATCATTATACTCTACCTTCTTTCTAAAATAACTTTTTGTGACATTTACAGTCAAAAATTAGGATTTTGTGATAATAGGAAAAAACTAAACGCATATTTTTTCACTCTAATTTTTAACTATTGCAAGTTTTTTGATATTTTTAATAAAAAGTCATTAACTCATCTTAAATGAAAGTTTTAAATTCATAAATAGAACTTGTAGAATCCTGAATATAGCGGAGGATGTTTGGTTTACCTACATATAATATATGTGAATGTATCTTGTCAAGGGAACGCTGGCAGACGGACGGCACAAGGCACCAGATGTACAATGAGTTAAAACTTCAGAGTTCTCTAAAACATGTGTCTGCTTATCAGACGCCACTACACTTCCTTCATTCACAGCTGTCTTCCCTTATTAGGGCATGCCATTCAACCATCATTGGAATGTGTGTCTGCTATCTTGTCCAGGAGTCAGCCATCTTGGATGTTGTCTCAGAATCTTAATTGACTAGTTTGACTGACAAGTTTGGTCAGGTGGTGTCCAGCTGTTCTTTATCACAAGGAAAAGATAGACATGTAGACCCTGTACTGGTATATCAAAGCCTAGATTCACAGGCCATATTCATGACAAGATAGTACTGGGATGTCAGAGGCAGACATTAACTTGTCATCTACCAACCAACTAATATAAAAGCCTTCTTCACAGCCTATATTTATGACAAATTCAAGGAAACTTAGCACTTTATTCAAAAAAAGCCCAAAAAATCACAATCGGTTTTGGATTGTTTGTTTGTATACCTATAAACCCTTTAATATTACAAAAAAATATCCATTCTAAGACTGGTTTCCCACCAGAACTTTACCTATTAGGGGTGTGAATTGTGAGTGTATTAACAAATTTTTTGAAGAACTATTTTACTGACTCCAAATCAAAGATTTTGAAAAAATGATATCTTTCTATGTCATTTCCCAACCTTCAAAGATAGCCTTTAAAGTTCATATCATTTGAACTAAAAATTTATTTCACGTCTTTTCACGGAAGCCCTTGACATTATCTCTTTGAAAAAACTAGGATGTTTGAAGTTTTTATGAATGAAATTCTAAACTTAGATATTGACAAGACTGAGTGAAACAGCTGTTAAAGGATGGTCACACGCAAAAGACAAAGAAGTTAATCTTTCCATGAGAATTTTCAGGGCCTACGCTTAAATAAGTAACCTGTCAAGTCATACATTTTTGCTATGAGAACTTTTTAAAATTAGGTCGAGACCCTACTTTTTTTTACTATTCACCATTTGTACTTTTAAGATATGAATATTAATGAGTGACATAAATATTTGTGAGTGACATGAATATTAATGAGTGACATGAATATTAATGAGTGACATGAATATTAATGAGTGACATGAATATTAATCCGACATGCACATTGCAAAGCCTCACTCAATGATTTTGTATATAATACCTGTATATCAACAAAGTAATACATATATAAAGATATGTTTTAAATATAGTTTGGTATCTGTTTTCACTTACACAGTTGACTTGGTTTCAATTTAGAAATTTGTCCCCCAACATCAGGCATTATGGCAGCCATTTGTAATTGGAATCAATTAAGAATTTTGTTGATAGAGAGATAAAATATCAGGACTAAAGTGGCTTGAATCTCAAATATCATCTCTTTAACTGAGGTCAAGATGAGTTGACCTTTTATTCAATAGCCTGTATCATCTTCCATCAAACTTTCCAGCTATTGAATAGTTCAGAATCTTTGACCTGTTTCACAAAATTTTAGGGAGATCCATTAAAAGTTCTAGTGTTCAACAACAATATTCGGCACCCACCTACAGTATGACGAGCCATAATGACCCTTTCAGAATACTTGTGGGTTTGTCAACCTTTTGGAGAGTTCACATGGCTAATATTGTCTATATGGTTTATTTATTATTAATGTTTATTAGGTATATTTATTCTGCCTTATGTCACTTAATTCTTGTATTTTAAGATATTAAACCTGCATCTGAGACATAAATTGCTAAGGGAATTTTTCACAAATCAATTTTTCATCTTGGACCATTATCCCTTCCATTCTGTCATCTGGTTGTTAAATTTTGTTATTTTTGGATGCCTGGTATCTTGATGACTACCATATTTTATGAGCTGTAAATATCTTGTCTTGTGGACAGAGAAATATTATTATTGTATCTTTCTTAACACTTTATAGTCCGGGCTTACCATTCATGCTTTAGAGTTGGGTTGCATGTTCTTTTCTCAGATATTATAAAATGAAAAAAACAGACTATGTATCTGGTACTCACCAACTAGAAAGTATGGAGTGCATTATATGCATTCTGAATTCAGTTTTCATTAGTTTTATTTCCATAATATAAAGTTATTATGAACCCCATCCTGCAAATAGAGTCGTTCGCAAGCAGAGGACCATAGATGTTTCAAGATGTAGTCATGCTTTCATGTTATATTTTGAAGGTTACTTTTCGATATACCCTAGATTGCTAGTTGACAAAAAAGAGTAGTTGGATTAGTATTGATCAATTTATATACTGGTATATCAGTTCTCTCTGTGATATAAACTAGAAAGGTTTTGATTTTGTAAGTTTGTGTAATTTGAGAGTAAAATGATGCCTGAGAGAAGATTACCTGTCAAATATACTGATGAGGAGAAACTCTGCCTTGGTAGATACTGAATACGTCAGATAGGCGGGAAGAAACAGACTTCTAATGAGACCAGGTACTCGCTTCTCTAAAAATCTTTTCATCACCTTTGTCAAAACTTTGCTATTTCTCAATGTAGCATTTTACCTTCTCTTCTCAAAAAATCAGTGTCATTCAAAATTCAAAACATTGAATAGTTATGGTGTTTGGAACATTTTAAAACTCGAATTTTGATAGTTTTGTGACATATAGTCAAAGAGTTAAAAATATAAGATGTAGAATTACTAAATTCTAACTGATTCCAAGTCACCCACATCTGCTATTTGTCCCAAAGTGTTTTGTGAAACTTGGCACGAGACCAGAGGAAGATGGGAAATGGTGTAGTTAAGGCGGCCATGTTGTTAATTTAATGTGGGGTTGTCTGTCAAGATGAAGAATGAGAATTAAAGGTAATTTTAGTCATGTGATGATAAACGGTACGAAACAGCTGTTTTTACCTATATGACATATTGAATTTCGAGTCTAAAAATAACCTTCGTTGTCGGGTGCCATCTTATGATTTGACTGTTTCAAGGTGTTGAGTTAACTTTATATTCTGCCTGTGTTGAAAGTTATATTGCACCTTGCTTCGTTTATTATAGTTCATAATACACAGACGTGTCCAATGAAATTGCAGACTTCTGAAAGATATGATACAGCATATTTTTGATTGAAGAAGTGAGCAGCACTGTCAAATTTTAGGCTAAAATTCAAATATTTTGTTCTAAATTTGTCATGACGATGTAAAAACAAATCTATACTTTCCTTCATCATAATGAACACAAATTTGTAACGCAAAATTGCATACTTAAATTCTGAAAATTTCAAGAAAAATATTATATGCTAATCTGAAGTTTTCAAACTTTTTAAAAAATCATGACGAACATTTTTCATGAATGCCACAAATTGGTAGAATATCAAATAACACGATATAATTTAACTGTCGTAACTATTCATAGAACAGAAATTAAATCGTCATGCTTTGATTGGCTGACACCAGTTCATGACATCACTGTCACTATATGGCGACAAAATTATTATCATTTTAATTATTTTGTATCAAAAAATTCCACCATAAATAACATTGTTGATTTATTAATGTTTTTAATGCTAACATGTATCAAAATGTCCAAGATTGAATTTCATTCTTTTGTTTTTCTGTGATGGAATGATTGGTTGGTTTTTATTTCTATATGATATTTTTCGGGGTGGAATTGATTTCGTGTGATATGTTGAAAAATAAAAACCTGATACACTCTTTGAGATTTTAGTCTTGGTATGCTGAAATTAGTCCCTTGGATGTTTGAAAATTTATTTGTTACTCAAAGATGTTATGAACGTTGCAGACCTATTCTGTATTGTACTATCCTATGTCTTTAATACAAGACTTTTTGTTTATACTGAAAGAGAAGATTTATTCAACTTTTTACATCATAATGAGGTTATTTTCATTTCTTTCATCAGAAATTATTTTATTCTCCAACTCCAACTATACATGTTTAAATGACTTCCATAAAAACGTAAATCTTTTGAACTGACTGTGTTTTGTCTAACCATGTGTTGTTCATTCATTTCGCGTTATTTTCATTTTAAATAAAACATCATTTTATTAACGTTATTATTCTTACAAAAAGATCTAAATTCAACTATTAACAGAATTTGACATTTTCACTTTATGATTTTTTGTATTTTAAAAAAAAAAGTTTTATTCTCTGCTCATTCAATTATTTACAAAGTTCCTTCATCATTTTTCACAGTTTTTCAGCATTTTTCAAATTATCTGTGCCTGGAAATATTGGGCAAAATTCACCTATTGTGGCTTGTCATCATTACTCATTCAGGAGATGTAAAGTTGAAAAGTTGAGAAGATGTAAAAATTAATGGAATAATGCAGGAATCTGCCTGTCATATTTAAAAGAATCGGCCCAAAAATATGTCTTAGTAATTTGTAAAACTGACATGTTTCTGGGACAAGTTCCAAATGTATGGGTGTGTCGTCTAGTTTGAAAGAAACTCAGTTTTATTATTTCATAAAATTTGAAAAATAATCTGGTAGAAATTTTGTCCTGTCATTCAAGATGGTATGATAAATATGGCGAGTGATAGAAACCAACAGAGTTTGGCTCTGACAACAAAAACCATGTTAGTTTGAGTTTTATGGTGCTGGGATGTCAGATTAATAATGATGTCAGATTAGTAATGATGTCAGATTAGTAATGATGTCAGGTTAGTAATGATGTCAGTTGCTGAAAGACTAAAAGAGCACTAAAATAATATTGATGTCTTTTTGGTTCCTCTAATTAAGATATGTTCAGATTGTGCAGTTCTGAGAACGCACAAATTTTGTAATGTAAAAGGGGCTAATGTTACTTGTTACAGACATGACTGTTAAGCAATATCATACAAAGATCCTGTCTATAACCTCATTCTTGCCTTCATTAGCCCACATGGTGCAGAAAAGTAGGACGTAAAACTCCACTTATTTCATTTTTTATAATGTCATTCTGTGAAGTTTATTGATACTACCTGACACTGACATGACTGGTAAGCTATATGATACAGAATCCCTGAGTATAATGTCATTGTGGAAGAGCATATCAACGCTATCTGATATTTCCTCTGTTTATCTGGTAATATCAGGAATCTTGGCACTGACTGTGGAACCAGAGAAGAGTTTGACTGATAAGACCAGGGGGTAAACAGGACAACTTTCTTACAACTTTGGCTTTTTGTAGTTTTTGTTTTTATGGATAATAGTCTAATGATAATAATAATTATGTAGTTAAGTTATATCACAAGTGGTCAAAGCAATAAGAAAACACAATAATGCAATTGATGATAAAAAATACAGACACAAGAATTTGAGAAATTTAGGTCTTTTCTACATTGTTTGTTATTTTTGATTGCAGAATGATATTGATGTAATAAACTCTCAAATAGTGACACCTGATGCCACTCTGCAACTTGGCATTCTTTTTGTTCACATAGCTAATAATGTTAAAGGGATTGTAAAGAGGTTTTCTTAATTTTGTGTGTTTTTTAGTGGAATTGCTGGAACCACAGATGTCTGAGTGAAAATTGGAATGGTGCAAATTGATGCTATCAATGTCCCCGATAAACACAATGAACTATAAACGCTCTTTACAATCCCTTTAATGGTATTGAGGTGTTGAAACCAGACGTCCTTTCAGAGTGTCAACTCAGGAATTATTTTTCTTTTATCTAGAAGAGTTTTTATGCAAATGGATGGCACAAAAAAATACGGCTGAAAAATGACAGTCAACAGACAAACAAGAGTTATTAATAACTTGAATACATGTAAACAAGTAAATTTGTAATGGGATGATTTAGTAACTAATGTAACAGTATATCAGATATTTGAGAGAATATTACATGATAAACATCTCAGTAAATAAACAATAAGAGATAAACAAATAAACAAGGTCTCATTATCATCTTTACTTAATGAGGCTTGATATTAATTATATCTTTCTTACATTTATGATAGTGTAATATCTATTTTATACATCCATATCTTTATTTTTCTTCTCCATTGTAATCTAACAAGCTTTCTACCACGGTCCTGCTCACATTTATGACATTATGGTATGATTTTAAATGCCCACATCCCTTGACGTATTTTATTGATACATACTTTATCATACTTGTCTAATATCATGAAACCTGTTTTATTCGCAGCCCATATATTTCTATGTGGATGTATGTTGTCCAATTGTATGTCCGCTTGTTTGCTATATCATTAGTTGTGAAGAATGATAAGGATAGCTGAAATTGAGCTCTATCAGCTAAGTTGAATATTGAGTTGACTGAAGGGCCAGATGTAAAATATGGTTGAGCTTGAGATCTAGAATAATTACTTTCTTCACTATTGTCTCAAAAAAGAAATTGAGACTTTTGTTTTTTTTTAACCAGAAGTATTTTGTATGCTCGTATGACATTTTGAAAGAATTACATTTGATGTTTGACTTCAGATGGCTTTTACAGATGGAATGATTTCAGGACAGACAAGGGACGTTTACCTCAGATAGCGTGTGTCGAATTACAGGACAGGTGGTGACCCCTAGTGTTGAATTAAATGTCAAAGATGTGATAGGTTGATAAAGATTGTGACATTCCCCAACTTCCTCTCATCTTGCCAACTTCTCTCGGGATTCTAAGAACAAAGGAAGCTGGGATAGATTTATCAAATTATCTTCGAGACCTTGGATTAACCCAGCGTCATTTTATTGACATTTTCTACAATTTAAACAAACATTTTTATTGAAGAGGAGAGATTGTCATTTGGCTAGAAATAGGCCTATATTTTTGTCATTGATAGAAAATGTCTCGTACTTTGAAATTGAATGAATATTTTCTTTGAATTCTTCAAAGAGGTTTTTGTATAGAAAATAAAATGAGTTTTACAGCCTACTTTTCTGGAGAGTTTAGGCAATTAAGAGATTTGAATGTTGGGGTAGGGGTATGGGTAAAGCCAGGTCAACATATTTTCTGGGGGAGGGGTGTAGAAATACCATTGTGCACCGAGCAAAGTGCACTTCTTCTATCTGAGGACAATAAGTTTTAAGTTCAATCTTAAATGATCAATAGCTGTTAGGACTCTCTTCATGTCTACCTCTATGATTTTGCTGAATTGTGTACATTCTACGTATTACACTGATTGGATAGGTACATATCACTTTTATCCTTGTGATAGAAACATTCGTTTGATCAATTTTATCTTAGTCTCAGAAACGGGAATGGCAAACCTGTCCCTTTAACTTGTTTAAAAAGTGTAAAGACATTAGCTTGAAGGCATCCTGTCAGGATGAAACATTATATCATTCTTCTGAAACAATGCCAGAATGCCAGAGTTTTGCTCCTGGTGCCATTTGTCTTTGAAATATGAAAAGAAAGCAATTGCAGGATATAAAATTCTCTGAATTTATTGTTAAAAGGACATTAACCCATTCCTGTTCACACCTGGATTGCATTAACCCTATCTTGTCCATCTGGTGGAATCTGATTGGTTAATACCACACCAGATTACACCCCATACCTTGAAATTAATACCCTACCAAAATTAGATCATCTTTCTAGCCCCAGGATTAAATAAGCAATCTTTAATGGCTTCTGTCATTTCAATTAACAAAGACCACAACCCTTTCACTTTTCTTCTCAAATTTCATTGGTGAATTTAAAAGTATCACATTTCATTTGAAGTGTTGGAAGTCATTTGAAATTCTGAAAATGATATTTGATAATATAATTTGAAATTTTAGGATGAAATTTATGATATTTTCATGTATATGAAATGAAAGTATGCCTTAAGAATTGTTCACATTAAATAACAATAATGATGGATATATATACCGAATAAAAAGTATGAGCTATGTGGACTCTCTGAAAGGGATGCCAAGTTGACAAACAGATCTCTGGAAACGGTGACCATGCCCAACTTCGCTAACAACACCCATCGCAGCATTTATTTTGGTGTAGCTCAATGATACAAAGATTCAGAAAGGCACACCCCTTCCCCCTCACCCCTCAAACTCTACCCTAGTCTGTCATTCTCATACATCCACCCCCTAATTTCCGCCCTCTAATTTCCACCCCAATAAAACTGTCATTATAACAGTAAATTGATGATAAAGCTTGAAATAATGAGTGTTGGTCACCCTGACAACCAATTTAAGATAAATCTGTATTATCTATGTGATCAGCTGTCGTGTGCATGCCAGTAGGTGGGTGCCTGCCAAATCACTCCCAGTATATTTGATGTGAACACATGGACTGTCAAATCTATATATCTATTTACCCTCATCCTCCAGTAGTCAATGTTTCAACGCCACTGGTCAATTTTCAATCTTCAAAGGCCTTGAACTTCAAAGGGTTAACTGACTCTGGCTAAAATTTTGATATTCTGCACTTGGTATCATTGACAAAATCTATTTGATTCAATTAACTGAATTGAGTTCTGTGTTATGTAATATATTTGGAAGTTAAATATTCGTTTGTCATCTGTCCACAGTAAATGTTTCAAATCCATTGGTCTATTTTCAACTTCACCTGTCTTTAGATTCAAAGGGGTAATTAATTCAACTAATTCAAGGCAAACTAAAATTAGAATTTGGTTTATTTTACTCTGTGTTGTCTGCTTTTTTGATGGCAAAAAGTTTCTAGGTGCCATTGCAAAAAGAAAATTGCATCCCTCTTTGAATTCATTCTTCTGCATTGGATTTGAGAACATTAAATGGGGCATTCTTCTGTACAGTTAACTTCTGCAGACATCTTCAAAGGTAGATCCTTTCACCATGAAGGTCACAAGGTCAAAGGTATTAATGTCCGTCTGCTCAGTCAGACCTGAAATCTGTCATCTGGAAGTTGAACTTTTGAAGTGGAATCAAATGAATTCCAGACATCCATTTTGAATTGGGTGGCGCTGAGTGACAGATATGACATCTTGTCTGTGACATAATACCTTAAAAGGTTTGAGTAGTAGGTAAATATTTGTTATGTCATGGCAGCCATCTTTGATTCCAGACTCCTTTCCTTTTAATGTCTTGTGTTTGCCCTTATCCTGTCCAAATTGTTGTCACTTGTGTTGAGTTCCTTTCTTACATTCGTTTCTTCAGACGTGTTTTGGCTATATTTGTGACAGAGTTGCCAGAAGTCTTTGTTTTGAGGTTGTCTGAAATTTTGCATTTGTTACGTCTTGTTTTGTCTGCAGACGTGACAGGTGTTTTGTCTGCAGACGTGACAGATTCGCGAAGGCCTTTTACTTTCTTATCCTTGAGATGTCAGACTCTCATTTTGCATCCAGAATTCCAATTTTTTTGACAGACATCAGACAGTCCTGCGTGTTTCTGGTCTATTTTCTATTTTCCTAGTGGTTTCTCCTCTCTGTATCCATATTTACTAACCTGTTCGCAGGAATAATTATTCTTTTGCTGTGAGAATTTTTTCATTTCATTATATTTCAGACAGCAGAACGTGCCCATAATGGTCCTCAGTTCGTGTAGTGTAACCAGCACGTTGTCTGTGGAACTCGTCTTCAGTCACCACTATGCATGATCAAATAAAAAAAGCCTTTCTATCATGTAATAATTTTGTTTTTTTTCTATTTTCAGCTCTGGATAAACTAGGCTTCAACCACGTTTTTAACCTCGGAATGCAGGTCGAGATTGTCCAGCCCAATATCGTGTTTGATATCGCCAGTTTGATGTTATATGGTTCACACGCCACACCAGTACGCCTTAAAATCTTACTTGATCGCCTTTTCAGTGTCTTACAACATGACGAAGTTTTACAAGTCCTCCACGGGTTTGGGTGGACGTACGAAGATTACGCCAGGGGCTACATTTTACAGGTAAGGAGCTGTTTTTACCTCTGTCTAAAAATACTTCTTTGAATTAAAATGAATTAAGCTCCATTTAAGTTGCAATATTTATGAAAAAATATGTGATAATGAATAAATGAATGAAAAATATGAAAATTTTGATAGACAAAAGTGTATAGAGAGATCTTATAACATCTCAAAAACTTAACGACAAAAAATGAAATGCTTGACATTTAATAATTTCATAATATGTCTAAAAATACAGAATTTGATAAATTACTTGAAATTATTGAGAAAGATGAGAAAGGTAGCAGCAGGCAGATATATACAAGACATGTGTTTATATATATGACATTTGGAACTTGTCTGCATATCTCCAGGCAACACTTTACATTTGACACGGTTCCATCATAGACATCCTTTTAACATATTTCAGTTTCGGTTTTCATTCTTATATAATTTTCTCTGGTTCAAGGATTGAAGAATATTAGAATGTGATATTGTATTTTATGTGTTAGACCATTAAATTGCAAAACTTCTATACAGTTATAATTTAGGTCCAGAAAAGTAGATTATAAAACTCCATTCATTTCATTTCTGTTTCATTTTTTAAATTTCCTTTAAAATAGGTCTATGATATCTTAGGATCTTTCTACAATCACTGTGCATAAGAAAGTCGATAGTAATCTGTTGAATTCTTGATGATGAATGAACCCTGGTCATGTAGGTGCTGGTATAACTGTTTGACGTAAAACTTTTGGACAAAAACAAGAAGTTGAAAAATTAACACCTAGTAAACATCTATAGTTGATGAAAAGTTGGCAAAGAAAATGTTTAGAAAGTGAAATTTGATCGTAATATTTGACGTACAACCAGGAGAATGATCTTTGACAGTTTCAAGTTCACTTCTCTTCACTGTTTTCTTTCTATCTGGTAAACAAAACACAAACTTCACCATTGAATATCTCAACCTTTACAATATTATAATGTAGCAAGGGGCTAATAGAAGTGGGGCAGTTATCGGTCAAAATTTTCCAGGTGTTGAGAGGGTGGGGGGGAGGAGGGGGGACAATAACTGTGTTTCCATTGAGGGAAAAATACAGCTTTAACTAGCTTTGTGTGTTTCCACTGGGCAAATTGTCGAACCGAAAACATCTTTTTGCGTTCTGCAATTTATTGGGAGCCAACTGAAAGCTAGCTTAAAGCCGGCTTTCACTTAATGCAGTGGAAACGCAAAAATTCAGCTTTATCTCTTTCGGCGATAGGGGGCGTACTGGTGTTAACGGTAGTCTGGTACATCACATGCTGTAAATAATGTGCGACTTTGTGATTAAACTCATTGTAAACGCAATGCATTCAACTGGCTCAGTGGAAACGTGGTTATAAACATCCCAATTTGTTCTTTAGATGGGTATATATTTGTACTACTCCTTGTGAAATATGCAGGTATATTTCTATATTTCAACTAGTTTGGTTAGATTATGTTTTTTTTACCATTTGTGCCTATGTAGTATCTCTTGTCAAAGACTATCTCATGAAATGTTGTAATATATTTTAATGAGTTATTTTTGTCAACAATCTTGCTGCTATCGGTTCTGTGATTTTCATGTATAATCTGAGAATGATGTCGGTGCCAGCTTCCAAAATATTGACTGACATAGTTCTGAACATCATTTCTAGTTCATAGTGAGATGTCATGGTAACAGTTAGGTTTGGGTACAGTATGGTTATTTAAAATAAAAATCCGTACAAGCATGAAGATACCGTCAATCAAAATCAAAATGCAAAGAATGGCTGAATCAGAAGTAAAAGTAGTAGCTTTTTGAGGTACAGTGGGGATATTTGTGACTTCCATCTGCTTCATTCTATTTTACCATCAGATTTTTGTGGTTCCTGTAATTATAGAAGTGGTTAAGTGTATATGACTCATGACATTGCAATTGTAAAATCTGCCAATTATATCTAATGGGTATTGTGATAACCATGTCATAAAATACTCAGTTTGGAATTGCAATAACCAAAGATGTCTGACCGAAAATTGGAAAAAAAATTTTGCATAAGATATAAGGCTTTTTTGGGATCTATTCAGAATGGAAAGAGTAATATGAAGACTTCTGATTTTGTTAAAATTGGTCTCTGTTTATAAAAGGTTAAATTATGATCCATTTGTATAACATAATAACACAATATGAAAAAAACATAGTATTTTATTGGTTGTTTTAACTGGTAGTTCAGACATATCATATAACTAGAGTAGAATGAAAATACTTTCATTGAAAACTCAGAAAAAAAGATTTTCACAGCTGCTATGGTATTCCATTGAAGAATTAAACAATGTGCCAGTCATGTTTGATTGGAGCTTTCAAATGTCCCGTTGTTATTTTGGTGATATGGACAATTTTTTTTAACTGTGTAACTGGTGCCATTTTCTGTAAATAATTTAATCATTCTAATCAGGGTTATTCAGTTAGTTGTATTTGCCAGTTATACAAGCTTAGAACAGCATAATGGAAGGTCATTTTGTTGATCTGTGGGGATAAATATAAGCTTCAAAACAGTAAATAACTTCTAAGAGGCACATAGTTTTCTCTGAAATTGATGATAATCACTAAAGAACATTAATAGCTATGTGGACTCTCTGAAATGGATGACAATTATTAAAGAAACATTAATAGCTATGTGGACTCTCTGAAATAGATTGTGATTGATAAATCTGATTGCATTGTAAAAGCATACCATCTGGAAATTCAGAAAATACGTTCCGTTTCATTCCTATCTTACAGCACTAATTTGAAAGTACTATATGATTATTTGTAAAGCTGTATTTAAGGTATAATAACCTGTATTTTTAACCATGATTTTGTATATGACGATGCCAGCTGGTTCACTGTAACAGTTTAAACAGTCAAGTTGTAATGTTATTATAAAGATTACTTGATACTGTATACAAACTTATCATTCACACGCTTTAACATGGCACACGTTCCTCTCTTGTACATGACACACACGCTCCTCTCTTGTACATGACACACACGCTCCTCTCTTGTACATGACACACACGCTCCTCTCTTGTACATGACACACGCTCTTTCCTAGTACATGACACACACGCTCCTCTCTTGTACATGACACACACGCTCCTCTCTTGTACATGACACACGCTCTTTCCTAGTACATGACACACACGCTCCTCTCTTGTACATGACACACGCTCTTTCCTAGTACATGACACACACTTACATTTCCTCACACCCTCGCATTTTTTACATAACACACACACTTTACATGGAAAACACACTTTACATGAAGTTCATATCTAACCCTGACACACACACACAATATTTCCTAACACACACACAGGTTTTATGACGCACACACTTTACATGGAACACAGACATTACATGAGGTTCATATCTAACCCTGACACACACACATAATATTTCCTGACACACACAGGTTTTACATGATGCACGCACTTTACATGGCACCCTAACTGTACATGATGCACATACATCACCAACCAAACACAGAGGCTTTACATGACACATGCTTCACGACTCATTCATTATATGGCATAGGCTCCTTCCTAGTACATGACAAATACACTTTAGATGGCACACACAGACTTTAGGGCAGAGACTTATCTTTTTTGGAAACAGCAAGGTACTTAGTTACCAGTTTATTCACATTTTCATTAAAACTTTATTATCACCTGACAAAGAAAATATATAGACAATTGTATATCTTTATAATGTACTGTGGATCAGAAAAAAAAGAAAAAAAAGAAAAATTGAAAAGGAAAAATTGAAGAAGAAAGGACAATAACCAAGGCCTTCAAAGTTTGAAAACCACCGCACTTAACACCGAACGAAGATGTGCTGAATATTACTGAAAATGTTGGAATACTTAATAATTATCAGAAGTACCAGGATGAAAATATACAAGTTGTATATCAACTTGACAAGATAGCAGACGTGTGTTCGTCTCAAATTTCATGAAAGAAACTGGTCTAAAAATAACCTGTACCTTTGGTCTCGGTAAATTGAAATATTTAAAGACAGATAACGAGAGTTGACTCAGAGTAGATTCAGTGACTGGTGAAAATATTGTCCAGCAAAGATATTTATACACCAGTGGCATTTCTAGGAAACATAAGTTGGGGGGAAAAGCAGGGGCCACAAAATTTTCCAGGGGAGCCACCGGCTATACTTTTACTATGTAAATTGATACAAATTTCGAAACGTCACTGTGATACTCATCTGCAATATACGATATACAATAAACTATGCCTGTAGCCTTTACTGATTTATCAATATGTTGTTGGCACCTCAAAATTGTCAAAAATAAGTTATCTGGGCCTTCAATTCTTCAAATGTTCTGAGTACAAAATCTGAGCAACGGCACGTTTCCTGGCTGCTATGCTGAAGTAGCCTTTACTAATTTATTGAAAAAATGAATACCTATCACCAAACATAGGGCATGGATAAAGACTTTGGAACCATGTCTCTTCCTTATTATCTTCTGAAGAGAGTATTTGAGGGGTAATATAGGGGTATATATAATGTATATCACTAGTATATACCTACCATCAAGACAAAGGATAATACAAATAGAACTATGCCTTTAATTCAAAAGAATATCTACCTATCACAAAGACAAATGACTGTTTAGCTAGTAACAGATGTTAGGACTGTATTTTATAGTCGATGGAGAAAACAGACAAGATGAAATGAGATTTTCAGACAAGAGAGGTACCAAGTTTGATCTATCTTTAATCTCACCTTTCAACTTAGTATTTGTACCTTGTATTTATTATGGTACCTAGATCTTATTTATGGTACCAATTCCTGTTGCCATAAATTATATTCAAGTAGGGCTGATATTTGTCATATATTAACTTTTGTGATAAAGTTTTCCAAAGAGTATTAAAAAAAAAATAATTGATAAAACCTAAAACAATGCCAACAACTTTTTGTGGTCCCCTGGGGTATGATTGATACCCCCAAACTCTACTAATGCTCTCCTTGAGGGTGTGGGAGTCAGTAACATTGACTTAAAATTGAAAACAGCCTTCCCAATGCCCAGTTTCCAACAAGGCAATACTCATCTAATAAATACAGTGTAACATGACTGGCAAATATAACCAAATCAACAAGCCTGATTATAACCAATTCAATATTCAGTGGACTTGTCTTCTTTAAAAATAACTGTATTTTATCTGAACTGACTGAAATTTGAGATGCTTCTCTCCGTTCTGGTGTTGTTTGTGTTTGAAACACAGCCGCTATCTTGTCATTCTGCCAACTTGCTGTCCCGTCTGACAGGGAAATAAAATTAGTTTGAAGAATCTTCCAAACATTCCTCATTATAGCAGTTTCTACTGGATGTCCCTATTGATAGGGGACTGTCTTTATTAGCCCAATCCGGTGCATTAATGGTATAAAACTCCATTTCATTTCTCTTCCACTTCTACTTACTGGCCTACATTAGCCCATAGCTCAGTGCAGTAGGATGTAAAACTCCATTTCATTCTGTTGGAAGTGTGTGTCAACATAAAAATGAAAATGTACAACAATGTATTACAATATATATATATTAAGTGAATAATATTGTGAAGCCCTAATTTGATTTTTTCATTAATCTCATAGAAGGAGTTTGGTCATAACTTTTTCACAAGAGTCTGATCTTCAAAAAATCTTTCAACATCATCTCTTCCTTACCATGACAAAACCATTTCAAAATATAACCAGTAAATTAGCACACATTGCTACTTTAACTTATACAAATCTGAAATCTGAAGACACAAGTTTCACTCCAGTCCTGCTGTTTCTTTGCTATTTTAAAATACAAAACACAAGTTTTTAATGTTAAGTTCTTGTAGTTAATGGCCTCACATTTATCTTAGACTAATATATTATTGTCAAAAACTCATTCTAGAAAATGAGGTCATGTGTTACTGTTTTCCTCCAATTTGTTGTTTTATAATATCCTGTCTGTATTAGGTGTTTAAATGGGAAATTTGGTGCACAAATCTCTTAATATTTAAATCTAATTTCCTAGAGTTGGTATCTCTTAATAGTTTCAAAAGTCTAAGACATGGTATCAGATATATTTCTTAAATACTGAATGAGTAAGGAATTTTTTGTTAAGATATTTAGGAGTTTTGCAGCAGAATTTGTCTAAACTAGGAAATGATTTGATTTACTAAACTTTGAGCATAGTGTGTCCTTTGTCCCATCAACTATGGTGTACTTTTAAGTCATAAAAGACAATCCTTTCTTTCTTGAATAAAACAGCTCATATTTGATATCTAAATCTTTATGGCTTGCAATTCCTTCTAGATTATTTGTAGTTCTGTTTTAAAAATCCATAAACAAACTTCTGTTTGTCTTCTGGTGAAATTGTATCCTGTCTTTCTGTGTCCTTCACTGAATTTTTTCTGGCGTCATTTTCTCAAGACAGAAGCCATCTTGTTATCATTGGATTTATGTAAAGTTGACCTAACTGATAACATTTATACTTCATTTCAAATTATATATACACCCTTATAAATATACTCTTGTCTCCAATAAGAGTTGGTTTTTTCTTACAAACTAAATGTCCTTTGTGTCACAATCTGCCGTTGGTAATTTACTACTTCACAGAACGTTGTTGTTATCAAGAACAAACACTGTCTTTCTGATATCTTGTTATGCGTTTAAAGATTGGTTGTGTATAGCAGGACAAAAACGTCTTTATAAAATGTCTCTGCTCTCTTTTAATCTTCTGCTTTTGAGAAGTCTGAGAGTTTATTTTGTTATTCCTTATTTCAGTTGATATAACCATGACTGTTTTTTTACAATCTATCCAAGACTCAATTGTCCATTGCTACCTGTGAACAGAAGCTACTTTGTAATCTGAAGACCCCTCTGGTAGGATGACCTGCAAAAACTCTTTGAATTTTATGCCCAATTTTAATTTTACCGACCGAAACTGGATGTTTTGTATTGATGCCTCCAACAATTCCTCAACTGTCTAAATTGTATTTTGGAAAAATTGTGATCTATGATGACTTTAATTGCCTCATTATATTTTAATATCAACATTGGCATCTTAGATTTTGACCCCCTACAATTCTTCAGGTGTCTCTGATGTCTTTTGAAAGATGGTCACATTTCTGAGAACAGAAGGTCTTTGTTATCTTCATGCTTCTGGAAGGGTGACCTCTGATAACATTTAACTGCCTCACTGCCTAATCTTACTAGGACTGTCTTTTTATCAATAGTTCCCCATCTTCTCCTTTTTCTGCATGTTCCAAAATGTCTTTTGAAAGATGGTCACATTTCTGAGAACAGAAGGTCTTTGTAATCTTCAAGCTTCTGGAAGGGTGACCTCTGATAACTTTTACTGCCTCATTTCCTAATCTTACTACTAGGACTGTCTTTGTCTTATCTTTCTCTACCACATCTTGTCATATAAACCTGTTTTCTTGTGAACTGTTTCTCAATGAATCTTGTGTCTTGTAATATGAACTAGATTTATCTTCTGATGTAAACATACTACTTGTTATTTACCGTATTTTACTTGATAAACTTCCCTTCGACAAGACCGAACCTCAAAATGTTTATTGCAGTTTGTAGGAGCTGTGGCGGACCCCAATTGCAAGTTTTACGGGCGAGACAAAAAATAAGGCAGAACTCTCATAACTAAGTTAGAAATTCAGGCAACCTCAGATATTTTGACCCTTTCTTGGACATAAACCTGGCTCTGCCACTGTGTAGGAGTTATATATCTTGGTGTATTTGTCATGTGGGTGTTGCTTTTTCATGCTTTGAATAAAAAATGTAGCCTATTTTGTGTTTTTGTAAAATGCCGGATTCTGTGTACATGTGGTAAGTAGGTTAACCAGTCACATGCTGATGTGACACCAATCATTCAAAGAGGTTAGGTCCACGCATGCACCTTCTACATGCGTAAAAGTAATTGGAAAACATATATCTTTAGATCATTTTAACAGAGTAAATACCACATAAAAATTCACAAGATAAAAATAACATTAAATTTTGTCAAGTGATACAGCCAGTGGCTTGAAGTTTTTGCACAGATAAACACAGATTTTTGTCATTAAATTTTGATTGCTGTGGATTTGATAAAACTTGTCTAAGCATCATAATTTAAAAGATTATATTTTGAGATAGGAATACTGAAATCTTGAAACAGAAATTATATTGAAAATCAGCTTAAAGGTGAAATCCCAGATAGAAAACTTAACTCACTACATCCATCTGGCAAAGCTACTTTAAATGCAAAAAAAATTAAAAATGTATTATTGAAAATTGTTGGTGCAGGAAAACCTGTAAGATGTATCAGGCTATAAACTGAGAATTTAAATTAATATATGTGCATCCATCTGTCCACTTTAAAACCAAACGAAAATGGAAAGTTACTTTCTTGCGCTTATTGGTGCAGGAAAATGTGCAAGAAATACAGGGCTATATATATTGTATATTACAAAGAACAAATTACATCGATTTAAAGCTAGACCTGATATATTTGATTTTTTGTTCGAATTGTTTCATGACTTGTGATGCGGATGTTTTTTTGTTTCTTGTCGACAAATTAAGCATCTCTCTAGAGATCACATCTTTCTGTTTGATAGTAATTGAATATCAGTCTTGATACACCCTTACACATGGTTTATATAGATGTGAAGGAATAACTACAATACATATGATTATGATTTGAATAAATGAGTGAATGAATAACTACAATACATATGATTATGAATTGAATAGGTGAAATGAATAGGTGAGATGAATAGGTGAGATGAATGTACAAAACATATGAACATAATGAAATGATTACATGAAACTAATTGATGAATTGAATTGATGAATAGAATAGTTAAATGAATAAATGGATAATCTGGATAATCTAGTTTAAAAACTACATGGTCAATAAATCTTGTATTCTGAATGAAAGAATGGATTATTGACATGGTCTGATTAATGCATAAATTAATGAAGGAATGAATAAATAATATATCTTTCTCATAGTTATGCAACGGAATGAATGAATGAATGAATGAATGATGGCTATGATTAAAAATTATATCTTATGAACTCATAATTGATAAAGGTCTAAGCTCACTTTTTTATTTTCTGTTATTTTTGTCTTTTCAGGACAGCTCTGGTAGAGTTCTAGATAAATGGGTGCTAGCTTCAAAAGAAGAAGAACATATCATAATCCAACAGTTTCTACGCTTCGGTGAAACGAAGGCCATAGCTCAGGAGATTTTACTCCAAGGAACGAAAGAAACACAGGATCTTTATATTAAACAGACAACGAGAGCCGAATCGGAAATTAAAAAGTTCATGGAACGCAGCAACATGACGATGCAGAACTACATGAGGAGTATGGAAAGTCGCAGTCTTTTTCCAGGTCGATTTCCGTTCAATATTCCCCCTGGTGCTCGACTTATGACACCGCCTGGATTACCACCGAGTTTTTCACCAACGGGTGAAATACGACCATTAGGTCTCACAGCAACATCAACTCCCATGACATCAACACCTTTAGGACGACTTCAAACTATGCAACCATTTGAATATCACAGAGATCGCAGTCCAAACCCGAGTCCCAACCCGACAGATAAACCCGTTCTGGTCAACGTATCATCACCTTGCAGCAGCCCCAAAAATCTGAGTACCACATCGACATCTTTGAACTCTTCACCCTCCCCTGTTTCAAATTCTAAATACTCCGAGAGCGAGGGAGAAAACATCATCATCAACAGTTTAACGAAAGACGAACCTGCCAATGCTATTGACTACTCTACGAAAGACGAGTCTTACATGACAGAATTGGAACGTAAAGCGAAACATATGAGAAAATCCACGAATCCAATCAAACGCCAGTGGCAACCTTCTGCTGGTTTTGGAAGTACATACATGGGGCCAAATGGTAAAAAGAGAACAATCTGTTCTGCCTGCAATAAAACATTCTGCGATAAAGGAGCTCTGAAAATTCACTACAGTGCCGTTCATTTGAAAGAGATGCACAAATGTTCAGTGGAAGGCTGCAATATGATGTTCAGTTCAAGAAGAAGTCGAAATCGTCACAGTGCCAACCCAAACCCAAAACTTCACATGCCTCAAAAACGAAAAGACGACCTTCCCAGAATGGATGACTCAAATTCCAGTCTCCTGGATAAACCACCGACCATGGTCCTACCACACATGATCCCTAGAAATCCAATGACTTCTTTGGATTCTCCCAGCATGATCCCACCAGATCCAAGATACTTTCTGGATCTGAACAGCCAGCTACCATATTTTCCCAGTCCTGAAAAATGGCCTAAATTAGATCACTCTGAATCGGAAGACGAGCCTAAAGATTTGAGTAACCATAGTAACCAGGAGGACATCAAAGATCGTGATGATAACATTGAAGTGGAGGGTGATGATTGCCGAACTGAAACTTCGATGCACAAGGGAGGTGGAAGCAGACGTAAGAACAATGCACCAACACGATGTGCGCAAGCAGAAGATATGTATGACATGAGCGATGACAACTCCGATGACAGGGACCCAAACGAGCATCATGATCAGAATTCTAGAAGTAGATCCCGAACAATGGAAGAAGGAAATCTTGACAACTATCAACCAGAAAAACGATTGAAAACTGAACCAAAAAATGGCCTTGACAACTCTGATGAAATGGAAACAGATAATTGTTCAGAAGATGAAAAAACGAATGTCCAACCCAAGAAGAAAAGTGACGCCTGCAATTTTCCCAAAATTGCTTCACTGCTGACCAACAACTTTCCGTCAAAATGTCCCACCATTTCTGGATTGGCTGTCTCTCCTCAAGAAGATGGCCGCAACACGAACACATCACATCCTGATTCTGATCAAGAATCCGTTGGATCTGAATCATCGACTATCAAAGAAAATGGCGAGCTGCATGATGGAGCAGAGGACATCCCTCTTGATAAAGATGATCCCACAAGATGTCTGGCATGCGGGAAAACCTTTGTGGATATTTTTGGAGTCAAAATTCACTACCAGAATGTCCATTTGAGGTTGATGCATCCTTGTTCTATCGACGGCTGCAATGCTAAATTTCCTTCCAAGCGAAGCAGAAATAGGCATGCTGGGAATATGAATTTACACCGAAAACTTTTATCCACGGAAGCACAAGCAGTGGACAAACAGGACACTGAATCTGAAAATGAGTTCCGAGATGATATCATCAAACAATTGTATGGTCCAAAACACTCCAAGCGAAAGGAAGTCAATGGAGAAGTTGACATCAACCAAGATAAAACTTCTGAAGCTGAAAATGGAGACGACAAAATGGAAGAGAATAACCAATCAGAAAGCAGCGCTGAAGTCAATGGCAACGATTCGGTAGATTGCAGCATCTGTGACTTAAAATTTCAGAATGACGTTAAATTAAGGGAACATTTTGAAACAAGCCATCCGAAGGAAAACTTCCATAATGCTAATGGCAGCAGTGAGAAGGTTTTCCCGACACGTAAGGGACGAAGTCGGCACAGTTTGAACGGAAATCATCACCAGGCTGTTGTTAGCGGTATATCCTGATCTTCTCTCAAACTTAATCACACTTCTCTTTATACAATGAATTCACAAAAAGCCTTGTTTTTTTACGATGTAGTGTAGTTCACGAACTAGCCTAGTGTAGATATTCCATGACATTTTAGACAGTCTTTCAGATTTTTAGTTTGTGTTTATGGAAATTTTCACGTAGAATTGTGGAAATGTGGACAATGAAAATAATAGAAAAGTTCATCTTTGAGGGACATGATCTTCCAATTATGAAGATGTTTCATTGGATCTGGGATCCTCCAGTAAATGAGCATAGGAAACGTCCAGATGTGAAAAATAATGAATATGTTATGATGATATTTTGTCTTTTTGGACATCTTCAAGTGCACCAGTGATTGAAATGTGTTCATCACTGTTTCCCAAATCCATCATTTGTCTACAAAATCTTAAAATTTTGTTTGAAACCAGAAATAACAATAAGGATTTAGGATGGTAGATTTCAAAATGAAAATGTGAAGGTGCTAACTAGTGGTGCTGGAATAAGAATAAGTATTACACTAACCCATGTGACGAGTTGATGGGATATGAAATGTTAATTTATTTATTATTGTAAAATAGCAGTAGACTTAGCATGGTTGGTGAAAAAACTCATTTGCCATCTGAATGGCTTCTCTTGACAATGTTTGTTTTGACAAAGAGCGTATTAAAGCCTTTCCATCTGGAAAAAAAAATGACATTTTCTTTTTCGCCAGCCAACGTAGAAATATGTGCCAATGGACCAATTGTGTTATAGATTGATGTGATGTCATCATTTTGTGTGTAGCATGTGATTTAACTTCCCGATCAGTGCTTCTATGGATCTGCCTTTTAAGATAGACAACAGTTACTAGATAGTATTGTTTAGAGGTGTTTACAGGACTTGTATATCATATAAACTCAGAAAGAGTGAACTAACGAACAACATTTGAAGATGGGGACAATAAAAGGATTTTTTGATTATGGAAAAATGTGAACTTGGAAGCTCTTGGTCTTTCGTGTTTACCAACTAAGATGTTTTGAAAGTTGTATATTAATATATCCTTAATTAAATTACCCTTTTCAACCAATAGTAAGGTAATAAGTGGGATATCATCGAAGCAGAGCCTTAGGGTGGGGCATTAGTTATTCCACATTCATTGTTATGGTTACATAAATTAAGAAGATAATCCTCTTCCCCACCAACATCTGTAATTGACTTGTGCCCCTGTTTTGTAAACTAGTCTATCAATTTTTGAATATATAAGCAATTCTAGTCCACTT
Source organism: Lottia gigantea (assembly GCF_000327385.1). Lineage (NCBI taxonomy): Eukaryota > Metazoa > Mollusca > Gastropoda > Lottiidae > Lottia > Lottia gigantea. Next base: position 1,921,511 of record NW_008707797.1, on the reverse strand, counting down.
CAAGCAATAAGCAGCATTTTTTTTACTAATTTATTTATTGTGTACAGTTTGTTAACCTAGCATTATTGCAATATGCATAATGATATGAATAATGATATGATATGAATAATAATTTAGATTATAATGGTAATAGAAGAAGGCTGGGTTTTATTAATATGGTAATTAGTTTAGGTGATGTACAGATTGATTATATCAAATTAACAGCATTAATAGCTCCATATTTTAAATTGAAACTTTCAGACAAACCAGGAGACATATTTCTCTACAAGTTGACATTTATTTTGCTTTTCCAACACCATCCAAAAATATGGCAACTGCAACTGCAAAATATATTTTAAGTGAAAACTTTTAAATATGGTAAGGGATATATTTCTCTTGATTTTGGTCTATAGTTGTCATTATTTTGAGCACCAAATTTTTCTAATCTACTAAAAAACCAAATTTGAGGACCATCAAGTAAATAGACTTTTCACCATAAAATAAAACCCAGTCTTCAACCAAATGTGTAACATAAGCAATAACATGTACAATATCTTTGTTTTTGTAGTCAGTCGAGTTTATATGCAATTATAAAGGCCACAATGTTGTTTTAAAATTTTTGTCAAATTTTGTAAATTCTTTTACAAAATGATCATCAGTATTATGCAATTTTTGTTTAAAAAGTAAATTTTTGATGTGAATGTTGTAGTTTTTTGTCAATTTTTTTGATTAAGATGCTTCAGTAATTAGGGTTTGGGACAAAGTGCAATATCCACCTCATAATAGAAGATTTTTCTTCAAGATGTACAATTCGTTCAGTTTGCTGTGCCAGGGTTTTGTTATATTTTTAAGTTGCCAAAGTTTTGAATCTCAAAGCAATGATTAGAATATATGCAAAGTTTATTATTTATTATTCATATATGCAAATTTATACAAAGTAATATAATTAAGGCATTCAATTATTCTTTTTTTTATAACTCAGGTAGCTTCAAGAATTTTGTGAAGAACGTTTATGAATTTTAGGGTTGATTTCTTTTTTTATGCTTATTATGTCTAATATTAATTATTACTCAATTAAAATTTCTGAATTTAGGAAAAAATGTAGAATTTTAAGTCTTGTGTTTTAGTGAATATTTGAATGCAATATTGTCCAAACATACATGATGTCTGTGTTTTTGAGTAGAAAATTAGGGTCCAGATTTTTGTCTAAATAATTTGTATTTGTTAGTTTTTGTGAAATTAGGAGGAGTTCTGTCTCAGTTTTATTGATATATTGTGTATTGTTAGTGGATGTCTAGAATAGATCTCGTGTTGATGTTTATTTATTATACAATTATTTCACACACAATCTGATCAGGACAAGAAACAAGAAGGGCTAATTGACAGCTTGCTTCTGAAGTCTAGTAAATCTGATACGTATGGTATGGCCGAGAGCATTTTCACAATGTCAAGCTATTACCTTCTGCATCTATTACCATGGATTGTATGCTGATCAAAGCCCTTTACAGAAAAACTGTAGAAAATTAATCTGTCCTGTTATAAGGAGCTATAATTGGCTGTATTTGGCTGCATACAATTCAATTCGATCACTGCTTTTGCAAATATTTGTGATGCAAGAAAAGTGGCTGTTGCAGTCATGATAGGTTGACATTGTGCAAATTGGCCAAGAGAAGCTTTCTGTTTAGGATGTTGGTACTTTTACGACTGTTTCTATCTTAATCAGATTGTTCTGCAACTAAATTTGGCCTTCATTTTATTTATACTCTTGTAAAAATTGTAAAAATATTGAGATTTTTCTCGAAGAATTTGTAAAATAAAATATTAATATGCATGCTAGTGTTTAGCTAGAGAAATTGTCTTCACATATATAGCAATAACATTTTACATAAAAATTGAAAAAATGTGAAAAAAGAAAGTTAGAATCTATGCACTATTACTTATTGTTATATAAACTTGAGTTTTTTGTTATATCTTATACAATGTGTAACATTTTGTGTATAATTTTATTATTAAGAAAAAGGGGCAGTGTCTCATGACCAATATCAATGGGCGTTATAACAGTTATAAGATCTAGGTGTTATGGCAATCTTTATAATGCCCAGAGAGCATATATCATTCTTTTCATGATTAATTTAATGGGTGTAATGGCAATATTACATTTATAAGCTCATGGAAATTAATGATCGAATTTTAAACTCTTAATGTAAGTGACTCAAAATATCAGAAATGGGACGTTGCCTCTTTAAGATAACATTTTATAAAACATTGTATTTAAATGTGCCATTTTATTAATCATTTGTTAGACATTAGTACAGACTTGAGACAGAATAAAATTCTATCAGTAACGGGTATAGTAATTCTCTCGTCCACTGCATTGATTTGACATTAAGCGCTTTTAAGGTCAGGATAAGTTTAAGGATTGACTTTGGCTGATCTTTCTTAACGAATTGTGCGTTCATGAATAGCGGGAAACTACACCCTTAGCTTATACTGCAATTTTTCTTATGATAATCAGCACAAAGTCAATATCGTTCTCATTTTTTACCAACACTCATAACTGAAAAAAAGGCCAGTTACAATGGATTCCGTTTTCCAGCGTTATGAAATGATATAAACCCTTCGAAGTTTTTCCAGAACTTACAGAGAGCCATTGACAATGAAAAGTGCCAGAATATTTGAATTTTATTTTGTCCTGAGTCTGTAGAATTATTTATTATTGTGAGATTGTTAACCATTTTAACCTACTTCCGTTCCAGTATTTTTTACCAATGACCAGGTTCTTTTAGTAAATCATCAAATTCAAATTAATGTGGTTTCTATTTGATACAGATAATCAATATTAGCCCTAAGCAAATCTACAGTGTAGATTATTTGCATATAAAATTTCTGCAAGTTCTTTTTGATAGAGTATATCAATATTGGCCCTGAATACGTCTATAATGTATGTTATTCGGATATGATATATTTGGAAATGGCATGTGTATTATGAAACCTACAGTCATTTTTTGTGATTTTTCTAAACAGATCCTGGTTGGCGTTGTTAGAACAAGTCCCTGTGATAAGACATTTTCAATTTTAGTTTTTCATGGGATTAATAAGTCTGTCATTTTTACGTTTACGTTGTTACGATGATATCTCCATAAAAGCATTATTTATAGTATATTTGTACGTATGATTGAAATCATGCAAACAATGAATTGGAAGTATTAGTCCACTTATGTATTCTGATATTTTCTTTACAGTCGTATTTGCGACATCTATAGATTGTTTATTTTGTCAGTTATGTTTATTTTTTGAATAATTTGTAAATAGTCAGTCACCATATCAGAATTATGTGCCAAATCAAATTAACGTGGAACACAAAGATATGAAATTTGCATTAAAATGACTTTCAATGAACGATATGCTTGGATCTATGTTTTGGTTGTACAAACTTTGTACGTGAACAACATCCCAGGGTGATTTATACTAACATTGTAATGTTATTTTGATTAAATTAAGGGGTTTGAGTACGTGAAATAAACTGAAAACTTTAAAACAGAAAAATGAATCCTGAAGCTGAATTCACGAGGTCATTTTTAGCATATTATATATCTCTGATATTCACGGTTAACTAAATCTCAGTAAAAGCAGTGTTATCAGCTGCCGAGTTACATGATCTCAATCCAAAGCTCATTCAATAGAAATGTAGCTCAGTTATTCTGAATTCCAAACGTTCAAGAGTTGTGAACTTTAAGAATAAGTCTACGAAGCTTTAGATATTTCCTTACACCTAATCTAACATGAACAATTTTCCGACAACTTGTATGAAAATTAAATCCTGTACACCCAAAGCGGATACAATATTCAATTACTAATATACTAACTTTTGGACACAATTTATGCTATTATTTGAAATATTTTGATTGTACTTAAATATCACTAATTTTGCGAATTTTAGTTTTGAAAAATATTTTCAGTATTTAAATATTGGAAGCTTGTTTTCGAGCTGGATTTCATATCACAGAAAAAATAAAAATATCAATATCATATCATTAGTACCTTTATTTTAGGCTGTAGTACATTTACTTGATTAACTTTAGACAAAGTAATGAAAGGGCAGTATTAATTTTGAAAAAATATCTAGGAGAGGATTTATAGAATTTTAAGTGGCCCTCTCATTATAGCGATTGATTGCGAATAAGAACAGCTGTCAAAATTTCGAACGCAATTCTCATGTTACGGAGTTGTGAATTCATGGCCGCATTCATTATTCGCAATGAAACGCAACTGGTAAACGATATGGTGTGAGGGCACCTTTAAAAATATCATTTCATTGTGTTTTCCTTATTTTTGAATTTAGTGTATTTATGCAGTTTTTAGTCACAATCGAAATTCATTTAATTGTCTTATATTTTCATCTGATCATTACTATATTGTGTTTTGTATAATTTATGGTATTTATTTATTTTCAGTATGTATGTCTGTAATTTATTGATGTGAATGCATGGCTCAAATTATTGTAGTTTTAAAGTCAGGCTCAGAATTTTAATAAATCTAGAATTAACTTATGTGTGATTTATATATTTCAGACCTTTAATATCCGCCCTTATAGGACATTTTATGCTCTATGTTTTATATAGGCCTATTTCCCCAATTTTGTCTCTAAGACCAGTGGCGGAGCCAGGTTTACGTCCGGGATGGGGGGTATGATTTAAGATTGCCCGAATTTCTAATTCTGCTCTACCACTGTCTAATATCTGCACTTAATGGACGACTAATATTTTGTGTTCTATATATTATCGAAGCTTGGCCTCTATTTTCTATCCTTTTCAAGATAATTGATGCTCTCTGTCAGATACATTTACCTCCCGACATATATAGTTTCTGTTATTGCCGTTTAGCTGTTTATAACGTGTTGCCATTACTACTTTCAACTTTCTTGGATAAACTTCGCGGCATTAATCTTTCATGGATAATCCGATAATCCTGTAATTCCATCGTTATCTCAATCACCATTTGAAGCAATCTGATTAAAATGAAAATCTAGATGTTTCGATTCGTTTAGCGGTTCGGATCGTTACTACTAGGGGTTTAGTTATATTCATATTCTTTTGACTTCAATTGTCATCCACGATCTGACGAAATTGAAATGCATCTCCTGTTCTAGGGCATTTAAAATTCAAATTATAACATGCCCTGTTCAATTAAAGATCAAGTTTTCCTTGATCAAGTGATATGCATGAATTGTCTATGACCTTGTCAGCATATATATATATATATCACCAGACTATTCACATTCTTTGTCGTCAAGTTCGATGTCTGTACCAGCAATATACGTGATGCTATATGCTTTTATCGATGTAAATCGCCACCATTTTGTTTGAAGCAAGGTCAGGTGAAATCTATATTAGCCATACGTGACTAAAAAGAAAGAAACAAACAACAATTTTTTACAAGGATTACAACCTAGACTCAAGGATCCTTATTACAAGCAGGTCTTTGGTGGAACCTCTCGGCATGGATTTAATCCATCTTGATCGACTGATGAGGAAAGACGACTTCTTCAAGATCACCAGACTTTCACACGCCGACCTAGACTAGAACCCTCCACCATTCTACAAAATGTAGGCTAGGCTACCTCTAATTTTAATTCTTAGCCGTCTACATAAAAACGCCATATATCACAATTTCACAAGTCAAAAACCCTGATTACACATTTGAGAATGAACAACAATCTTTCCTGGTCTGAAAATAACGTTGATGATATCTCGACAGCCGAGAGAGAGTAGAGTAGAGCGAGGTGAAAGGTTTCCAGTCAAGAAGGTGACATAAGATAGTCAACTGTCAATCAATATTAGCACGTGTAAAATAGAAGAAAGAAGAAATTCGTGTATCAATCATGTAAATTCTAATTTGTCCTTATCTCACGAGACCCTTTGCAATTTTAATGTCTGTTAAAAAACGCAATGACAAGAACGTTAAAATAGTCTTTTTAAAAAGGAAAGCAAAACGAACATTCCCTCGAGATTTTCCTGAAACAGTTAACAAGATATTACACACTTCCATAATGAACGAACTGGCACTTGGGAGACTTATTTTTTCCCATTATCATGTCCACGTCACAAAGCTGTTGTCTACAATCCATAACTTGATCCGTAAAGTCGACAGTCATATCTTTACACCCGATCTCTTGGAAATGATTTATTCATAGATGATTATAGATTTCTTTATGTACTTCCCCCTAATTTGTCAAGTACACGACCACTCAATTAGATAAACAAAATCAAAGTCACTTGTCGTCTGCGTCAAGGAAGGAAAAGGCGCGAAAATTTACGAGATGAACACGGTATACTGTAGCGCCTAGTTGACACCTTCACGGAAATAGAATCGAATTGACACGACTAGAAAGTAGTCTGGAACATCAAGCAGTTCAATAAATGTCGTAAGAAAATAGATGACTTGACAATCGAAAATGTTGCAGAAGACATTGATATCGTCTGGTTGTGAAAATGGTAGAAACCGCGGGAGGAAGTTTGTTAATCAAATCTCAATATTGTAAGAAACAGTTGACACGCTAGTTGTTCTAATATACGACATGGGTCCCGTGGGATGATCCGATATATTGCCCACATTAATCATTCAGCGATTTGATTAGATAGCCAACTCGATCCGCCAATGTCGTTGGAAGACCTCGACATGTTTCTTAACCCCAGTTTTTTTCTCAATGTCATCAATATTTAAAATCTCATCGAAATTGTCACAGGATTATTGAGCTCACGTGACAATTAGAATCCAAACGCCCTGTCAATTAACCTGACTTCAAAGTGAAAGTCGCCTGTCACAATTATTCCCCGACCTGACGGTAGATAAAAGTCAAGGAATTGCTACTGAATATTTGATGTTGTTAACCAGATGACAAAAAAAAGACTCACGCAATCCCATGTGCTTCAGAGTTACAGGATAAAGTACATTACTTGTTGATCAGTATTGACTTCGGAATCATAAGGTATAAGTTAAGTCATTTTCTCAATGTAAAGCTTTAACTAACTACGTCTTATACCTTGACTTTTTGTATCACGGAAGTCTGTAAACGAAGCGATTTTGTTTTAGTTTACGTTAACGAATACAGCTCATCTGTCCTCGACCGATAGCCTAGTCTGGTTTTCATGCTCTTGTGGGCAACGTCACGCCAATCTATCCGTACCATTGCGTTTGTCCAGGGTAGGGCCTACCGATCCATCAAACAAGTTCGATATGTTTTGTTGGCGTCAAATATATATCAGAGATTAGGTATGAGTGATTAGGGTTTGGAAGTTACAATTCAATGGTAGGCACTAGTATGGCTATCTTTACAATGCCAAGCTATTACAGTCAAGGTATAAGACGAAGTTCGTAAAAGTTTGACATTGTGAAGATGCAGTTCGTAATAGTTTGATATTGTGAAGACGCAGTTCGTAATAGCTTGACATTGTGAAGACGCGGTTCGTAATAGCTTGACATTGTGAAGACGCAGTTCGTAATAGCTTGACATTTTGAAGACGCGGTTCGTAATAGCTTGACCTTGTGAAGATACAGTTCGTAATAGCTTGACATTTTGAAGATACAGTTCGTAATAGCTTGACATTGTGAAGATACAGTTCGTAATAGCTTGACATTGTGAAGACGCAGTTCGTAATAGCTTGACATTTTGAAGACTCGGTTCGTAATAGCTTGACATTGTGAAGATACAGTTCGTAATAGCTTGACATTTTGAAGATACAGTTCGTAATAGCTTGACACTGTGAAGATACAGTTCGTAATAGCTTGACATTGTGAAGATACAATTCGTAATAGCTTGACATTGTGTGTGAAGATGTGGTACAGAGTTAAACTTATAGTTTAAAACAATAATATTGTGATGCTAATATTCGAAGAACACGGTGTAATTTTTGTCAAGTTCTGGCAGAATTCTGTGTTCTATTTCACCTGAAGGTATCAGGTTACACCAACAGAAGGAATGTTCAAAGATAAAGAAGACCAAAAGACAGGAAGTCGTTTGTACAAGTTTCGTTTGTTTGACCTTTGTGTTTGGTAAAAAGAAGATAGGCACGCGACTAGGACTGTGAATATATCAGATAGTAAATATTTCAAACAGATGGGATTTATACCACGTCACAACAGCGCGTGCTTTGTCCTTCTGTAAGGCACGAGATAAATGGAACCATCATTTCAGATGTGAATTTTTGGCAAAAGTTCAAAAGTCGTGGAAATGAAGAAGACTGGTTGGAATGAAGTTGACGTCTGGTTAAAATAGAAGTTAAGAACGTGGAGTGAGCAGACGATGTTATCACTGCAGGAACTTGATAAATGGTCTCTTCTTCAATTTTAAAGGCCATTTCACCTTTCTTTCAATCTGATTAGAAGATTACTTGACAGTTGGGAATCGAAAAAGAGTAGACTTATACCGATGTCCTGGCACAATTCCCTCAACCCTGCATCTTTCTGATTAAAACTACAGAACTGCGCAAAAAAGCTGGACTTTTTGTTGTGTTTTCGGCTTTGAATTCAGTTTGTCTCTGACAAATACTAGATGAAAATGATTGGCTGTGTATATTTTCTGAAGTTTGATAAAGAGTGATAATCCTCATTATTTTTTGTGGACATATTTTCACAAGATAAATTATTTAAATTTTGGTTACTACCTTTTTTGATTTATTAATTTCTTGAAAAATACCGTGACCAATCATTGTCATGTAAAGTTTGATCGAGTACCCCACGATAATTGCCCGCGTTACTAATTTCACTTGATCAAGAAAGGGAAATTTCAAATTTTGAAAGACCTGTTTTTGATCCTACACGTTGGCAGGTATGGTGTCCGATTCCAACGAATATCATCGCAGGCGAAATCGATCATCTGATTAAATGTTCGGAAACTGTCCCTTTAAATGAAGATGTACCCAATCCCTGCCAAATGGTTCGACTAGGAGATAACACTAGCTAGGATCATTGTGTTGCGTTTTGACATTAAAATATTTATATTTGAGAGGAGTGTATATATTTATGATACTGTAAACTATGTGGTTAGACCCCACAACATTCAGCAACCTAATCAGACGGTATAGGTCAAACTTGTATTAAGCGAGTGGTCAGGGGAATGCTTAGAATTGGTCTTAGTCCACACCCCTCTCCCAAAGACAAAACAAATATAAAGTGTCCATGTGCCTTTCCAGTTGAATAGCATTTTTGTGAAATTACCTTAACCTTTCATGAAATCAGAGAGTATTGGTTAAGCATGAAATTACGTTCTAAGGGAAGTAACTGCGTTTATCAATGACTAATTATAGACCACATCTAAATATTTCTCTATTTATATCAAGGGACGTAATCATTCCGTATCAGACTACACTTACTGAATGACAAAAAACAAAGTAGCTTAAATTTTCATATTTGTCTTGTCTAGAGTTTCAACTGCCACTGGCACACAAGGAGACAAAAATCTCTAGTCGATCGTTTTTGACCTTGTCGATAATCATGTGCGGTGCATGCAATTGAAAGGAAAATGAATCTGATTGGATGATGACGGCCTAAAACTATCAGAGACAAGTATCAAAATTTTTTGATGTATTAAATCCTGTCGGAGACACATTAATCTTGTCGTGGAAGCACAATTTTACTCAAGATTCAAGTCGGCGACAAAAATCTCTGACTTAGACCTGCACCTTAAGTCTATTGTTTTCCAAAATAAATAACACATTTTCTTTAAAAAAAATTGTTATATTTAATCCAAAATATATACATTATCAACAACAATAACAAATTTCATTTACAAATCATGCCACTGTTTCTCAAAAAATTCTGATGATAAACATTGTCTTGAATAGTGTATTTCTCAACTTTAAACATCACATTTACAACAAATATTTACCCTAAGATTTCTTTTAGTAACAGTGACCATGTGCCTGATGTCAGAGCAACTTATAAATCTCCTATCTAATTACTAGGCTGGATAATAATATGCAATAAAACTCACCCTTAAATTATAAATGAGCTGTTCCAATCACTTCATATTAATAGAAAGTATGCTTGATGGAAGAGTCCAATAAAAAGTTAAGGGTGTCCAGTATATGACTAGCACACTATATAAAGACTTGTAATTAACTTAGAATAGAATTGCAATGGTTCTGAATCTGATAAAAAGCTGATTACTATATAAACCTATTTCTGCATAACTAACTTTAATATATTTGAATCTCAACTGTAACTTAAAAGGTTGTTTTTGTGTACAAAAAACAATATCAAAATGTCCACTAACAAAGAAAGAATTGTTAAAGGCTATGTTAAATTGCAATATATCTAATGGTCTATAACGCTCATGGGTGCACAAAATCAATTCAAAATATCTTGTAGAGAGTACACAATCCATAGCTAACAGTCTACACATACAAGGTTTTCGTTTTGGGTTGAAAAATTCAACACAAAACACAAAAATATATCAACTATCAGAAAAATATATGCACATTTTTGTCATTATCATAATTTCAATCCGCTGCAAGAATATTGATGCTGTTGAATTTATTAGTCATATCTGATTAGAGTTTCCAAATGATTTTTCACACATTTACACCAGAATTTGAACACAATCCAGAATTTCCACCTCATTACAAAGATTAAAGGAAGAGTTCTAATCTAAACTCAATGAGAACACAGTTTCTAAAATCGCAGATGTGGTTTTGCTGTTAACATATATCTATCGAGAATTTCCCAGAATCCATTAACTGAAGCACGATCAAGATGACGTTTATTTCGATCGAGGTTGATAACATGAACTGCCCATTTCTTGATATTAGCTTCTAATGGTGTTTCTGCCCATTTTAAATGAAACGCTTTGATTTTTGAGAAAATGTCTACTGGATTTGCACTCCATGGCCAACCTTTGAACTGCCAGGCTGGACCTTGAGCGAACACAGCTACCACTCTCTCCCAATCATCGGGGCTTAATTTTAACGGATTGTCTATAATTCTGTAAGGTACAGTTAAACCCCCTGGTTTACGTCGTTGAATCAAGACTTCATTATCTCGTTTCGTACCTTGGGCTCTTTTATCTTCGGTACTAACGAATTTAAAATCTTGGAGAATATCTTTAGCATTGTACATGGTGATTAATGAGGTTCCTGAAAGAATATAAATACAAAATATTAATACAGATGACACCTGTCACTTTATTTGTCAGTAATGCGAAATTTCTGGAGTTGTTTCACTACAGTATGCCCAGGATTTTTAAAAAAAAAAATACAATTAAATCAATGACCAAATTAGTAAATGTTTAACTTTCATATGTGTGATTGTATATTAAAAATGAAAAAAAAAACAAACAGGTCAACTTTTTCAGTGCAATAATTCTGACTGATATAGACCTTAAAAACAAAATTAGAAACTACAAATTTCTTCAAATATAAAATTATGAACTAGAGGAAATTTTCAAAAAAAGATATAGGCCTACCTGCAGCAGGGATAATAATAATAGGTGTCTTGGAGCCTTTTTTCTGGTTAGGTGGAGGTCGAGCCTGTGAGATAGGACGAGAAGTAGAAAATGACTGAGATGTTGGATTATTCTGAGACGAACTTGGAGGAAGTTTCAGACCTGCTGCTCCTTCTGTGACAGATTTAAGTGTCAAGCCGTGGTAAGTTCCCATGGTATCAATCTTAAAACCTTCTGTTTCATCTTTTCTGAAAATTTCTTGGTCGTATCTGCTGTAACCTCCAGTTGGTTTTGGCTTAACTGGGACTGCCGGAGTGTGCGACTGAGCTGATGAACTGTGATGACTGCTGCTATGACGATGACTTCCCTCTTCACGAGCCTTGATTGATTGAAGAATACTGAAAACATTTTTAGCGAATTGTTTGCCGTGACTTTGTAAAATGGTGGTACGTGTTCTCCATAAACGCTCTCGACTGACGATATCTCTAGTGACATCAACTTCAGCGTCGACGAAACTTCTCTGTTCTAACGCCCCAGGCTGGACATCATCATCACCTTTAATTTTCGTTCTTTTAATGGCCAAAACTTTAGCTTTGATGGCAGCAATTTTTTCTAATGGTAAAGCTTCATGTAATGATGATGATCCCAAACCTGACAGCCCGGACATTCCACGGGCACCAGAGATTCTTGAAATCCAGTTTCGTTTGGCAGCTTGTACCTGCTCCTCTTCCAGACGACTCTTCTTTTTCTCTCCCTCACCTCCTTGCTCTTCTGCAGACCGTTTCACCTGAATGGGTCTCTGTGAAATTTCCAGGGGTGCACTCTTGTCAATATTGGCTGATGTTACAATTACTCCATTTAGGTAGGCCAACAAATCTTTTCTGTCAGGACGACGGACGACATGCAAGTTGTTAGCAACCGCCTCTTTGACATACATGAAATGCTGCAAATGCACATTTTTGAGAAGAAACAGGATCGAATCCAAAGTGTAGTATTCCTTAGCGATGCCATCTTTGCCGGTACCCCAAGCAACATAGTTGGTTTTCACATTCTTAGGCCACGCAAATTCACCGAAAATAACCTGATCATCCTTTTCTATGATGTCCTTTTTGTTGATATTATATTGTCGCAATAATGTTAACACATCCGCCATGATTGCTTCTCAAAATACGTGTCACTGAATACAATAAATCTCCGAATGAGTGTTTTTGTTTTTCGAATTAATTTTACTTTTTTTTACATTGTATTTGTTTGAAACAGAAAACACTCTAATTCCATGTATTTGGATCTTCCCATTTCCGTTATATTTGGAACATAAGCACACAACAAATCAATCTAAACCCTGAAAGAATATCATCCCATTAACTCCCCTAGATAGCTCTTTTATAATAAAGTCCAAAATTGTCATCATAATGCGTGTTCATGAACTGAGATTTTCTATTCAGGGGAGGGAATATAATTCAGACAACAGCTAATTAATTTCAATCAAAGAACAAAGTTTATTATCACAGAAAGATATTTAATAATATACTATTTTGAAAAGTAGGGTACATTATTTACAATAAATAAAAACATTAAAACATAACTCTCGAATCCATAATAAGACCATTCTCAATGATTTTCTGTGGATATATAAGACAATATAGGCATACACAATATTTTAGCAAGTATGCAATAACATAAAATACAACCATCTAACAAACAAATCATAAGAAATAAATAATCAAATAAGCACAAAATATAGCTCAAACGTATACATTAATAAAGGTTTATTACGTGAAAATTTAATTGAGTAAGCACACCATACCATCTTTAAGGTTTCACAATTTTTCTAGCCTTTGTATGCGTATCACTTCTAGCTTCGATTTCCACTGTTAATATTTCCCGTCTGACCATAGACAATTGCAATGCTCAATGAAAGTCTTTTGCAAGCTTTTAATTCCATGAGGGTTTTATGACTGTTATTCTAAGATCTCTTTTACAAACCTTTAGATACTTCGTAAAATTCAGCAAATAATACGCACTTCATTACGGAGATAAATTTTGTAGGCTTGGAAAATTGTAGTCATTAAACGAAACAGTAGATGTATTCTGGTCGTCACTTCCGGCAGAAGAAATGGGTGAAAGTGAACTTTGACCTGAAGAATTCTGTAAAGTTTCAGTTGTAATAAAATCGATCAATTCTTTGGGTAGTGAAGATACTGAATTGGTGGAGTCAAAACTCTGATGATTTGGACTGCTTCCAGTTGAATTGTGCACTGGGGAATTTCTCTGTTTCTCGACGATTGGTGTAGCACTTTCAAATTTAGGGTAGAAGTTATACTGTGGTTGCTGGAATGGGCTTCCATATTGAGAAGGTGTGTTCGATGATAGGTCCTGTTTTACTGTCGTGTAACTTGAAATTTCTGGAAAGCTGGAAACTTGTTTGATAGCTGTAGGGTAACCAGATATTTCGACTGTGTTCGATGATGTTGTTGATGATGTTGTATAACTATCTAGATTCCGAGCTGTAGGTAACTGGGCAGTGAAGTTGTTAACAGGATAGCCATTTTGAGCCCTAGAATAACCATAATGAGGATTTTGGTAACTAAGGTGAGGATTCTGGTAACCATATGAATTATTTTGAGGCAATCTCCGTCCAGATTGTGTATAATAAGGCTGATATTCAGGTCTGTTTGATACAAAATTATTCCAAGGCTGGTGAGGAGTATAGTTAGATATTTGTGGTCTGTAATGACAAGTTGCGTCCCTTGAATGTTGTTGAGATTCAGAAGTTATTTCCCTTGCCTCAGTCTGTTGTGTTGAACTCAGCTCTTTGGAAACTTTATTTTGTATCGCCTTTCCTCCAGTTTCATTTTGTTGTTTTCTTTCTTTAGCTCTTCGATTTTTAAACCAAATCTGGAAGATACAACGATAAAATAACATTTAATAACTTGACAATATTACTTAGCTAGCTATTCATTTCTAGATATTAAAGGTTCCTTCAAAATTCAAAGTTAGAGTTACTCACTGCGATATTTTTATCTGTAAGATTTAAAGTTGTAGACAACTGAAGAATTAATTCACGGTACGGACTTGAAGTTTGCTGAGTAAAAATTTCTTCTAATTTTTCAACTTGTTGAGGAGTGAAATGAGTTCGATGTCGTTTTCTCACTCCTCGATTTTTACGAGTTAAATTCAAATAATTTGAATCTGTTTCTAGTGATATTGGAAGGTTCTTCATTTTTCAGACTCTTTTCTTCAGTTTATGAGGTTTTCAGTGATTTTAATTTCAAGTTTTCTTCCTCTTTTTGTTGCTTTGACTGAATGAGTTTGAAAGTTGAATGATCCATTTTGAGTTTTGTAGAACTTTATACTGTAAACTAAGATTGGAGCCAATCAGTTTGTTATATCGGAATTTTATTGATATTTTGTAGAATATTTGTGGTTCAATCTGAATAATCAGGAACCATTCTAAACCAATCATTGTTTGTTTTACATCAACCGTTTTATCAAACCAGTTATAGTGAGTAGTTATTAACCACTGGTTAAAGTTGGATATCTCCAATAATTGGTAATCAAGTTATTAAAAAAAACTTGTTATATTACTGGATTTGGATCACCACAATTATCAAAACACACTTGTAGGGTTAATGAGTTCAATTAGGGTTAAAAGGATTAACGAATATCAGGGTCGGGTATACTTGAAGAAAACGAAGGGGTAAGCGATTTGTGTGTTAGTTAATCAATACGATGATTGATTGGTAAATTGATTGTGAAATCAGGTCACCGACTCAGAAAATTTGACTTCATTGAGCATGCCTATTCGAGAATTGTAATTCAGTAATATTTTGAGGATATCTATTTTGTTAAAGAATAAAGTTTAGAAGTCGGAGTCCCCAATATAAAATGCTCACTTTTCAGGTAGAGTGGGGACACTTCGTTTTAATAACTTACTGAGTTAAATAAAAAAATCTCACTAGGATAATCTGTGAGATGCATGTATTGAAGAATAATATAAATTGTTATAAAGAATGTATTAGAGATTAATCTTACAACAATATAATCAATATCAGTGATAACATCTCACTCCTTCGGTATCTTTAAAAATTTCCGACCCTCGTGTTCATTAATCCCTTTACCCCTCATTAATCCCTTTACCCCTCATTAATCCCTTTACCCCTCATTAATCGCTGATTGTTTTGTTTAAATAAATATGGTGGTCTGTTTCAATGTTTTGATTACTAGTGATTGGAGAAATCCAACTTTAACCCTCGAGTTAAAATCTACTCACAATAACCGGTTTGATAAAACGTTTGATGTAAAACAAACAATGATTGGTTTAGAATGATTCTGATTATTCAGATTGAACCACAAATATTCTACAAAATATCAATAAAATTCCGATATAACAAACTGATTGGCTCCAATCTTAGTTTACAGTATAAAGTTCTACAAAACTTAAAATGGATTATTCAACTTTCAAACTCATTCAGTCAAAGCAACAAAAAGAGGAAGAAAACTTGAAATTAAAATCACTGAAAACCTCATAAACTGAAGAAAAGAGTCTGAAAAATGAAGAACCTTCCAATATCACTAGAAACCGATTCAAATTATTTGAATTTAACTCGTAAAAATCGAGGAGTGAGAAAACGACATCGAACTCATTTCACTCCTCAACAAGTTGAAAAATTAGAAGAAATTTTTACTCAGCAAACTTCAAGTCCGTACCGTGAATTAATTCTTCAGTTGTCTACAACTTTAAATCTTACAGATAAAAATATCGCAGTGAGTAACTCTAACTTTGAATTTTGAAGGAACCTTTAATATCTAGAAATGAATAGCTAGCTAAGTAATATTGTCAAGTTATTAAATGTTATTTTATCGTTGTATCTTCCAGATTTGGTTTAAAAATCGAAGAGCTAAAGAAAGAAAACAACAAAATGAAACTGGAAGAAAGGCGATACAAAATAAAGTTTCCAAAGAGCTGAGTTCAACACAACAGACTGAGGCAAGGGAAATAACTACCGAATCTCAACAATTACCAAGGGACGTAACTTGTCATTACAGACCACAAATATCTAACTATACTCCTCACCAGCCTTGGAATAATTTTGTATCAAACAGACCCGAATATCAGCCTTATTATACACAATCTGGATGGAGATTACCTCAAAATAATTCATATGGTTACCAGAATCCTCAGCTTAGTTACCAGAATCCTCATTATGGTTATTCTGCGGCTCAAAATGGCTACCCTGTTAACAGCTTCACTGCCCAGTTATCTTCAGCCCGGAATCTGGATAGTTATACAACATCATCAACAACAACATCATCGAACACAGTCGAAATATCTGGTTACCCTACAGCTATCAAACAAGTTTCCAGCTTTCCAGAAATTTCAAGTTACACGACAGCAGCACAGGATCTGTCATCGAACACACCTTCTCAATATGGCAGCCCATTCCAGCAACCACAGTATAACTTCTACCCTAAATTTGAAAGTGCTACACCAATCGTCGAGAAACAGAGAAATTCTCCAGTGCACAATTCAACTGGAAGCAGTCCAAAGCATCAGAGTTTTGACTCCACCAATTCAGTATCTTCACTACCCAAAGAATTGATCGATTTTATTACAACTGAAACTTTACAGAATTCGTCAGGTCAATGTTCACTTTCACCCATTTCTTCTGCCGGAAGTGACGACCATAATACATCTACTGTTTCGTTTAATGACTACAATTTTCCAAGTCTACAAAATCTGTCATCATGATTAAATTTAAAATGCAGCGTTGATTTCAAGTTTATGTTATTATCCCTAGAAGATAATCTTCACTTTTGAATTGTTATTTTGGTATTTGCATGTGAGCACGTATATTAACCTATACTTTGATATGTCAGAGTGTATTTCTGTGCGTACAATAATGTATGATTATGTGTTTATATGAAATTACATGTATTAATTTTGTGAAATGTATTAATTTTGTGAAATGTATGTTATTTGTTATAAATTATTCTGTGTAATTATTTTTCTGTGATAATTAAATATTATTTTGTATATGAGAATACCATGAATTGTTACTATTATTGTATATTTATTGTTTTATATTTATATATAAATTGTATATTTGTCTCAATATTAATAAATAAAACATAATAAGAATAACCGTGGGCCTATACAATCTATAATTCTCACTGTGATTTCGAGATTTAGTCCTGGACACCTTTTATTTCAGAGTAACGAAAAATATCTTTATTATGTACAATTCTCTGCTATATATACAAGTATACGTACACACAAAATACTGATTCAGCAATACATGATGATAATGGTAGCGATAATTTCACAATCCTTGTTGTTTATCTTAAAAATAAGCTGTAGTTGTAAAGCCCCTACCTTAGGGAACAATGAAACACTGACCTCCATGTTTATGCATTTACTTAGTGGAATTTAAGACTTTTCATTTCAAACTTATGTCTTCCAGATTTACTGAAGAATAAAAATTGATGCGCATTATATTTTCATGCGCATTATCATCGCAATTATACGGTACTGATTTCGATAAATATATAAGACAGTCTGACAGTTTCCTTCCATTCGATCTCTTGTCTTAATACAGGCTATAGTATTTTATGCCAATACACAGTGTGTTAACCCGGAAATACTAATTTTAGTAATAGATAATACATGTCTTCTGCCCCTGCCGTATATCTTTTGACTATCTATTTATATAAAAGAAGGTTTTGTAAAGTAGGAATCGATGGACATTTTTTCAGGTCGGACAAAATGTTCATTCATATATCATCCTGAAGTTTAAAGATGCGTGTCGACCTCTTTCTTGCAGGATTCCATTTCACTGACCTCGTTCTCTGAAAAGAAAAGACAATCAGAGATGTTAATAAAGGGAGACAACCTATCAAGCTAGTGCTTATAGAATGTAACATTACGCTAGTTTGTGCTATCAGCTTCTGATAGGAGAGGACATTAACTTGTCATGTACCAACCAACATTATAAAAGAGTCTATCTCTGAATATTCTATAGGGTAAAGTTGTGTAAATTGTGACTTTCAATTACAAGTGCTCAATATCAGTTGTCTGTATCACAAGCGGAAAGTTTCACTATCGCTTTGCAATATATTGACTAAGCTTTACAGAAATTGCCAAGAGTTGCAAATGCTTTTTTTTTCAGATTGAAAATTGGCCAACTGATTCCTAAGAAAACCAGACATTAAGTTCTTCCGATTAGGAAATATATAAATAAAATCTCTGTTTAATTGTAAGAATATAAATAATAAATACAAAATCATTTGAGATATAAAACAAACTAAATTTTAAACCAAAGATACCAGGTCATTTCTATCTTAAAGACATAAGGAAAAGATTATATAGCCTTCTCCAGAAAGTTACCTGACAATGTTTGAAGAAATAGAATGTTGAAGAGTTCTAACGAGGTTTAAAAGGCCTATCCCACAGAAAAGAATGGCTGAAAATCTAATTTTAAGAACTAATCTCATAAAGCAAAGACTAGATCAACTAAAGATAACTAGTTTGCTGAAGAAGCATATGCAATTGTAATATATCATTTTACTACTAGGGTAGGATCTATATCTAATAATAATACATAATCTGACACAAAACTATCAGAACTATAAAGGGAAACTACTCAGTATTAAGATCACACCAAGGGAGATAATTCAAAAAGAGGGATAACTCATTATAAGGTCATCCAAAGGGAGATAATCTTACGCTGATGTCAACTGGAACACAATAGCTGTAAATCAATTGGGCGGTTATTGTATTAATCATACATCTGAGGTCTTTAGAGGTCGAAATTGGTTAGATGATGGCTCATGATTTAGTTGGTTAGAGAGAAGAATTTCGTCTTCTGTAAGAAAGTAAGTTGTTAGTTTCATTAGGAAGCATGTCGAAATAGATACGTAATGAAATGAATACCACCCCACCCCCTCCCCACAAAAAAAAA